>NC_081172.1:26133414-26443607 GCF_012432095.1 Onychostoma macrolepis
ATTTGTGGCAGCGAATTTGGAAAGTGAAATAAAATGACCGAAAGTTGCCTGTCGAATATTATACATCGTATTTTTAAAGAGATTGAATATTTTGGAAGTGAATTCCGGAAGGTGAATATGAATTATTGAATTTTTAATTATGAAAATGTGTGTGAAATATTTTGAATTGAAATATTGACAGCTTAAATAAACAACTATGTTAAATTTCAGGACCTAAAAATGCAAGCCCTGGAAATACAAGGCATTAAAATGCAAGCACTGTTAATTGCAATGCATCTTTTTTAAAACTAGCTAATGTTAAAGTTATAGTGAGTCCATGCTAATGTACAAACCTAAATAGCGGACTGTTATCGCGTCTTACAGTGTAGGTCAAAACGAAGGTCTACATTTCAGTGACTCTCCATATTAAACTGGTTAAATGTACATTAATTTAATCGTACCCTGCGATACATGAACAGTGTTGATCCTGCATGTTGTCATCCGCGATCGTGATGACCGATCGTAATATGAGACTTCGCTTCGAGTTACCCACCGTATTTATTTTAAAATATTTTATAAATACCTCCATGGAATATTTAATTCCCATTTGATGGCCTTCTGTGTCCAAAATTGTGCAAAAACATCGTGGGACAAGGTTTTCACACTGTAGCTGTCATACAGTGAGCAACTCCGTTTGTTTGTCTGAGGGAGCAACAGTAACTAAGAGGGGCAGGGCTTACGATAGGTCAATTGTGAATTGTACATACAGTAAGGGAAATATTGGCAAAATCTACAACTTACTACAACCGTTGGAACATGAAAAAACACTGAACAACATTTTAGAGTGGCCTTTTATTGTGGCCAGCCTAAGGCACACCTGTGCAATAATCATGCTGTCTAATCAGCATCTTGATATGCCACAACTGTGAGGTGGATGAAGTATCTCGGCAAAGGAGAAGTGCTCACTAACACAGATTTAGACAAATTTGTGAACAATATTTGAGAGAAATAAGCCTTTTGTGTACATAGAAAAAGTCTTAGATCTTTGAGTTCAGCTTATGAAAAATGGGGGCAAAAACAAAAGTGTTGCGTTTATAATTTTGTTCAGTGTATATATAAAGTAAGGTATTGGCAAAATATCATCTGTAGTAAATCACTATGAGCAATTCAAGCTTTTGAATTGAAATACAATTTGACAGTGTGTTATTTTAAATGTTAAAAGTCATTTTAATTTAAATACATTGGATGTTTTAACCCAGTCGGTGGAATTGTCAGACGGCCCCTTGGGTGCGATAGCGTGTCAATGCTTTCTCCAGTTTACATTTGCAGTAACCAGGGCCGTTCCTGGCTGACGCGGGGCCCGGTGCGAGGTAGGGAGCGGGGCCCCTCTCGGTCCGTTTGCCGCAGGAGCCAGTTGCAATGCCCAAAGGACGGCCCTGGCAGCAACAATACACCTAGGTGGTTTTGAACTCCTTTTTTATGTCGATATAAAGTGGTTACTTACTGTTAAAACTAATCGTGGTATTGCTATCTTTGTAGGACTGTCAGTCGACAGATCAGTGGTAAGGGAAAGCAACGAAAATTCAGCACGTTGCGTTCTTCTGACCTCATTTGCTTGCCTGTATATAGTTTGCATAATGATCAATAAAGTGTATTCTGAAATCTGAGGTCTTATATCACTGTATTAATCCACTGAGGCGTGTCATTGGGGAATCCTGGAGTGTGACGTATGAGGGGAACCCCAGTATTACAGCACAGCGTCACACAAGCCATGATACAAAGTTACTGAATCTAAGCAAACGAAAGCCATATATGTCTTCCTCAGATGTAATGTTAGTTCTGTACTTCAGCTTAGGGTAAAAGAGCATTATAATCTCCTTTGTGGTAGAGAAAGCTGCTTACATGTAGGCAAACTTTTACGGGAAACAGCGAAGATGTTGAATTAAACATACGCACAATCAGCGTTTTCCACGTTTATACTGGCGCCGATAATCAAAACTTCTACTTAGCGCTTGCTCCATTTCTGCACATCAATTTTTGTAAATGAATGACTTGTTCCACATATGACCTTCATCAACAGCGGCTTGCGCCACCTGCTGGTGAGCGGCTGACATCAGCTGGAGATCATGCATCGGTGCTCTACTGCTATTCCTGCTGTTCCCGGATGTGCAACGCTGAATTTTCTGCCGAATTTTAACCACTGAATTTGTGGCAGCGAATTTGGAAAGTGAAATAAAATGATCGAAATTTGCCTGTCGAATATTATACATTGTATTTTTAAACAGATTGAATATTTTGGAAGTGAATTCCGGAAGGTGAATATGAATTATTGAATTTTTAATTATGAAAATGTGTGTGAAATATTTTGAATTGAAATATTGACAGCTTAAATAAACAACTATGTTAAATTTCAGGACCTAAAAATGCAAGCCCTGGAAATACAAGGCATTAAAATGCAAGCACTGTTAATTGCAATGCATCTTTTTTTTCGATTTGTGGAATTCAGCATGCTTTATGTTTCAAAAACTATTGTCATGATTCTGCTTCCATAGACATGTAGTTGCAATGTTACTTATAGTTAGTAGATTGTCTAAAGTGGACTATCAAAATAAAGTGTAACCCATTGTTGATATGCGGTTGCTACATAAATTCATCATAGATGTTATTAACATATGTACATATAAACAAATTACTTTTAGGATTAGAAATGTACATCTTCATCTACCCAGAGAATGCGTGAAAATTATATATGGCCTTATAGGTAACAATTGGCGGTCACACTTTATATTAGGTGGCCTTAACTACTATGTACTTACATCAAAAAATAAGTACAATGTACTTATTGTGTTCATATTGTATTGCAAAACACTATTGCTGCTATTGGGGTGGGATAGGGGTAAGGTTAGGGACAGGTTTGGTGGTATGGGTAGGTTTTAGGGTGGGTTTAGGTGTAAGGAATGGGTCAACAGTGTAATTATAAATGTAATTACAGAAATTAATTACAGATGTAATTAAATACAGGTATTTTTAAAAATATAAGTACAATGTAAAAACATGTATGTACACAATAAGTGCATTGTACCAAATTATTAATTCAAATGTAAGTACATAGTAGTTAAGGCCACCTAATATAAAGTGGGACCCAATTGGCAATATCACTCTTGATATAGGACAAAATACAGTATGTCAAATATTACATTTCTATATGGGTTAGGCCAACAACATGTTATTTGTTTACATTTTCTCACTTGAATGTTCTAATTCTGGCTGATTCTAGAGATTCCATCAATCATTTGTTGCATCAAACATTGTAAGCCAATAAGTGCTTAAGTTAGACATAAATTGAGATTGGTACATGCCATCTCGATTTGTGTCACTGTTGAGTAACCACCCTTTTTGAGGTCAGATGTTGCCACCTGAGCAGACATTGACTTGCATTTTGTTGTTACTGGGGAATTTTAGGTAGATTTACAGTAGTGTGAAAAAGTGTTGGCCCCCTTCCAGATTTTTTTATTTTTTTGCATGTTTGTCACACTTTAATGTTTCAGATCATCAAACAAATATAAATATTAATCAAAGATAACACAAGTAAACACAACATGCAGTTTTTAAATGAAGTTTTTTATTATGAAGGGAAAATTAAATCCAAACCCACATGGCCCTGTGTGAAAAAGTGCTTGCCCCTAAACCTAATAACTGGTTGTGCCACCCTTTGCAGCAACAACTGCAATCAGGCATTTGCGATAACTAGCAATGAGTCTTTCACATCGCTGTGGAGGAATTTTGGCCCACTCTTCTTTGCAGAATTGTTTTAATCCAGCCACATTGGAGGGTTTTCGAGCATGAATGGACTGTTTAAGGTCATGCCACAGCATTTCAATTGGATTTAAGTCCAGACTTTGATTTGGCCACTCCAAAACCTTAATTTTGTTTTTCTTGAAACATTCAGAGGTTGACTTGCTGCTGTGTTTGGAATCATTGTCCTGCTGCAGAACCCAAGTGCACTTGAGCTTGAGGTCACAAACTGATGGCCGGACATTCTCCTTCAGGATTTTCTGATAGAGTGCAGAATTCATGGTTCTATCAATTATGGCAAGTCATCCAGGTTCTGAAGCTGCAAAGCAGCCTCAGACCATCACACTACCACCACAATGTTTGACTGTTGGTATGATGTTCTTTTTATGAAATGCTGTGTTGGTTTTACGCCAGATGTAACGGGACACACACCTTCCAAAAAGTTCAACTTTTGTCGCATCAGTCTACAGAATATTTGCCCAAAAGTCTTGGGGATAATCAAGATATTGTTTGGCAAATGTGAGACGAGCCTTTGTGTTCTTTTTGGTCAGCAATGGCTTTTGCCTTGGAACTCTCCCATGGATGCTGTTTTTGCCCAGTCTCTTTCTTATTGTTGAATCATGAACACTGACCTTAATTGAGGCAAGTGAGGCCTGCAGTTCTTTAGATGTTGTTCTGGGTTCTTTTATGACCTCCTGGATGAGTCGTCTTTGTGCTCTTGGAGTAATTTTGGTAGGCCGGCCACTCCTGGGAAGGTTCACCACTGTTCCAAGTTTTCTCCATTTGTGGATAATGGCTCTGACCATGGTTTGCTGGAGTCCCAAAGCCTTAGAAATGGCTTTATAACCCTTTCCAGACTGATACATGTAAACTATTTTGTTTCTCATCTGTTCATGAATTTCTTAAGATCGCGGAATGATGTGTTGCTCTTTAAGCATGCTTCACTTTGTCAGACATGTTTTATTTAAGTGATTTCTTAATTCAACAGGTCTGGCAGTAATCAGGTCTGGGTTTGGCTAGAGAAATTTAACTCAGCTTTCTAAAATAATGTGGTTAATCACAGTTCTTTCATGATTTAATAGGAGGGGGCAATTAATTTTTCACGTAGGGCCAGGTAGGTTTGGACAGCTTTTTTCCCTTAATAAATGAAATCATCATTTAAAAACTGCATTTTGTATTTACTTGCATTATCTTTGTGTAATATTAAAATTTATTTGATGATCTGAATATTTTAAGTGTGACAAATATGCAAAAAATTAAAAAATCAGGAAGGGGGCCAACACTTTTTCACACCACTGTACATGTATAAAAATAATATAATTGAAAGTACCTATGCATGCAGTTTGAGAAAAATGTGGCAGTAAAACACTAACAACTTTTATTTATTATTCATTATTACAGGGGAAGAGCCTTTTACCATAGTACAAGAGATCCATAGCAAGAACAAAATTTAAAATTTTAACAGGTACTTTATTATGATGTGCACTCAATTTGCCACTAATGAGTGTGTTCATCAAATAGAGAAATTCCACAATGGAAAATGAACACTGGAGCTGACAAAGGGAATAACACTGTAACGAAGATCTGAGATGACCGAACACCTGAGAAGAGATGATGCCAACCCTCAAATATACAAAACTACCAAATTTTTTCTATAAGTTTAATCGCAGCATAATATAATAATTGCAGTTAATAGTGTTTATTGTCTGTTTGATTACATGTCATTAACTAACTGCATGAATTTTACTGTACATTTCTGCCATATGGACATCAACCACTGATAAGCTACTCCTAAATATAATGTAGAAAGTTTAAAATAGAAAATAAATTTTCTGTAAAGCTGCTTTGCAATGATTTGTATCATGAAAAGCGCTAAAAAATAAAATAAATAAAAAAACTCTGGAGCAAGCAAAGAGACTATGTAGGACAAACACATATGCGATTGAGGTAAGTAAAGAGAAGGTAAGTAGTCAAACTACACTATACAGATAGAGTTTGTTTGCCAATATATGAGGCCAGACAAAGACTGATGGAGGAAGTGTGTGTTTTAAACAGTCCTTTACAATCAACAAGTATTCAGTATAAAAACCATAACGCCTATGGGATATCCCCACTTTTCACAAAAACAAATGCGTGTGTGTGTGTGTTTATGTGTGTGTCAGTTCATATGCATGCAAAATGCCTTTTCCATACTCAACATATAATCTTGTCCTCACAGAATTGTGACATAAGTTTAACTCCACAGTTTCCACAGTCAAGTTTGACAGGACTGATCATTTATTTGGTTATTTATTTATTATTATTATTTCTATTGTAATTTTTATTTTTTATTTTTTAAAATCTATATACAAAATAATGCATTTTTGTAATTTGACTCAGATTTCACACCTCTCACTGATAGAGCAAACTTGTGTGAACTTTTTCAGTATAATTGTCACCTGTGATCTAGTTAATATTTCCCTGATGAAATTAGGACGCTGCACTCTGTACATCCCTTAAATTATAACTTACACGTGAACAGGTTAGAATTTTTAAAAAAAGCACAACAGTACCACAAAAGGTTTTAGGAACATATTGTCAGTATTACTCCATATGTCTGAACATTTGTTCAGACTCAAAATAAGGTCTCAGAAATCATTATCTACTAGTGTGACCAGTGGTAGAAATTGCTGAAAATCACTGCCGGTAGCCAAATTTTTTTTGCAGATGCTCGCATCTGTAGCAAGAATTTCTGGATTCCTGTGTGCATTTTTAGATCTATTGCTTGCATGTGTGGAAGGTTTAAAAATGAAAGTTGACATTGCTCAGCCAACTACAGATCTCACTGTGTTTATGTGCTGACTTCACATTGCAATTTAAACCTTGTTTAATACCCCTTTAACTTTAAAAAATTTAAAGATTAAAAAAAATCTTACAGGTCCTGCACATTGTTTGGTTTTCCAACATCTTTTTAGTTTTTGGAATCTTTTATGATTATAAGATCCATCTTTTCTCATAATTTCCATACACTGTGCTGCAACAGAATTTGCAGTGGCCACTGAGGCTAAATGTGGAAGCTATCATGCATAGAGAGGTGGACTCATGCCAACTCTAACAAAAGGTGCAAACATTCACTAATGCTCAAGCAGGGTTTAACTTTTCAGGACTGAACTTTTCAACAGGGTTAATAAGCAGAAAACAAATAAGAAGCATATTTTTTAGCATGCTGTTGGAAAAGTATTACAATTAATTTTAGACATGAGAAAATCCCAGAAAGTCTTATACTTGTTTGATACAGTTGAATTCAATCTGGAACCTACTTATAAAGGACAAATAATCATGTTACTAACAGCAGTGAACAGAAAGGCTGCATAATGATCTATACTTGCACAGTATTAATATTTACATTTTCCAAATTGAAACAATAGATTTTTCTCTTTTTTTAAATCATTAAAGGTATTAATTACTCATTCAATCATATTCTGTGGAACCATGTACAGGTGCATCTCAATAAATTAGAATGTCGTGGAAAAGTTCATTTATTTCAGTAATTCAACTCAAATTGTGAAACTCGTGTATTAAATAAATTCAGTGCACACAGACTGAAGTAGTTTAAGTCTTTGGTTCTTTTAATTGTAATGATTTTGGCTCACATTTAACAAAAACCCACCAATTCACTATATTTATACCTGTATTTATACATTTATAGGCCTACCTGTATCTCACCCACAGCTGCTATACCTTCAGTGAGCTTTTTGTAATTAAATACACTTAAATTTACATATCTGGAAGATGTTTTTACCCAAAGTGACGTTTTACATTGTAACAGCTGATGCATTTTCTAGGAACTGAACCTGTGACTTTAGCATTGATAGAGCCTCATACTTTTAAGCAAATGTGGTCCAAGACAGGAGACTGTAGGTTTTACATATATGCTAACAATATTTTTGAAACTAAAAATTTGAAATACAAATTTGACCTGAAGTATATCATATAAGATAGTAGCAACCTGATCTGCATCTGCTTTAGACCTGCCCCATTACCTATTTCATACTCTGGTTGTCATTTCAGTTGGAGACGATAGGTCAATGAATAGCTTGATACATTTTTATAAGCGTGCAGCTAAGTAGAATTCAGCAGTCTGAAGAGCAGGATCAAAACGGTGTAACGATATGAAACAAATCAAAGGACAAATAGAGGAGAGAGGATACTGGGGGAGTAAAACAGAGTTTATTTTAGCTGTGGCAGGGATTGTGATTGGTTTGGGTAACGTTTGGAGATTTCCCTACCTCTGCTACAAGAATGGAGGAGGTATGAAGTAGACTAAAGACACAAATGTTTGTTTGTTGGAGATTTCATTATTTTACTTGCAACAAAAATAAATGCTATACCTTAGGTTTCTGTGGCATTTTAATAATGTATAATTGCACTGGTGTGTTCTCAGGGGCGTTCCTGATACCCTACCTGGTGTTTGTGGTTACTTGTGGGGTGCCTCTGTTCCTGCTAGAGACCGCTATGGGACAGTACACACAGGAAGGGGGCATTACTTGTTGGCGTCGGCTTTGTCCACTGGCTGAGGGTGAGTCAAAAGATTTAAACAAATTAATTAATGCATTGTTTTTTTTTTTAAAGTCTGCATTCAATTGTTAGGGTACAGGCAATCACCACTTGCATTTTCTAAAATAATGTTAGACAGTGTATCAATCGAGACAATATTCATCCATATAGAAATCCATATCAGCACCTGTATGTGAAAGTTAGTGAAATTTGGCACACTAATTGTCCCTGCTGATCAATGTATCTGTTTGCTTTTGTCAGGTATTGGCTATGCAGGACAACTGATTATTTTGTACAGCTGCATGTATTACATCATCATTCTGGCCTGGGCACTTTTCTACTTCATCTTCTCTTTTAGCTCCCAACTGCCGTGGGCCAGTTGTGACAACACCTGGAACACAGGTGAACATTTGAAACAAACCTCACAGAAAGAACTCAGTAATGTCTACTGAATATCATACAGTATATGAATATGCTGGACCAGTGGTTTGCAAAAAGATTTTCATCGTCTCTGTCTTAGATGACTGTGTGAATCTTGCTGTAAACAATCTGACCCTCAACCGGACAACACTGATTAATTCAACTTCTTCAGTTACTGAATACTGGAGGTAAATAAAAAAGCATAAATTACCGTATATTACAGTGAAATCAATCCTTGCAAACAATTAAAAAAACATAGATATACACACATACATATACAGGTAATAAAACTAAAGTTTGTTGTTATCTCTTTTGTCAAATTTGATAGAAACAGAGTGCTGGTTCTTTCTGATGGTATTGAACAGGTCGGCAAGATCAACTGGGAGATTCTACTGTGTCTTATTGTAATGTGGATCATATGTTATTTCTGTGTCTGGAAAGGAGTCAAATCCACAGGCAAGGTGAGCAAGATTATCTTTGAAGAGAATATTGTCTAAATCTCTGCTTAAACATTTTATGTCAAAATTCACAAAATTTGGTCTGTTGTCCTCTGCACTGGCAACTTTTAAACAAGAAATTATGTTTTAATTTGTTATTATTTTCATTCTGAATGTTACAGTATTTTGTTTCTTATATGAAATTAGTAAGATATTTTTTGAGGCGACAGATGCATCATTTTGGCACTTTCTTATTGTGCTTGTAGGTGGTGTATTTCACAGCTACATTTCCTTATGTGATGCTGCTGGTGTTGCTAATTCGTGGGTTGACTCTTCCTGGAGCTCTGCAGGGGATTGTGTTTTACCTGTACCCTGAACCGGCTCGTCTCTTTGACCCACAGGTAACCCCACCTTCTGCCCTTTCCTGGCATGTGAATTAATAACCCCTATACAAGGACTAGATCAGCTGATAGTATAAAGACATGTTTGTTTGTTTGTTTGTTTCACGTAGTCTATTTAAACTGCATTCACAAACAATAGAAAGTATGTTTTCAAAAAAAAGTAGCAAAAGAAAATTCAATTCAAAATGTGCTGTATAATAAATAGCATTAACATATTACAATTTCCTGAGCCCCTTCCCAAGTACTCACTCACTTGACTTGTGCATTTAGGTTTGGATGGAAGCAGGAGCTCAGATCTTTTTCTCCTATGCTTTGGGTACAGCCTCTCTTACTGTATTAGGCAGCTACAATAAATATAACAACAACTGCTACAGGTTAGTTCAGAATTATTGTTTTTGGTATCTATCTCAAAGGGCATAGGAATGTCAGTCACATTAACTAATCAATGTACCACAGCGTTCAGTGTTTGGCCCTCCTCTTTTCTCTTCTACATAGCATAACATTTAGGCAGAGGTACAGTGATTTTTGCACCACTTGTGTATTTATGTATTGCAATAATCTATGTTTTCCCTATCAGGGACAGCTTATGGCTTTGCCTTCTGAACAGTGGTACCAGTGTGGTAGCAGGTTTTGCTGTGTTCTCAGTTTTGGGCTTCATGGCTCAAAAGCAGGGTGTCCCCATTGATGAGGTGGCAGAATCAGGTACTGCAACATTGTTTTTAAAAAAGGATGCTAAAAAACACTAAATAATTACAAAACTAAACAACAGATTCTTTGTTTCGTTCTTTCTTTCAGGTCCAGGACTAGCGTTCATAGCTTATCCACAGGCAATAGCTATGATGCCTTGTCCACAATTGTGGGCTGCTTGTTTCTTCCTTATGATTATTTTGCTGGGGCTAGATACACAGGTGAGATCAAACTCAAACCTGGACACAGAGATAACTCAAAACAAAAGTGTTTCACTATTCTAATGCACTTGTGTTCTGCTGCATCCCTCAAAGTTTGTTGCGATGGAAGTTTTCATGACATCAGTGATGGACCTGTACCCCATGGTGCTGCGCAAAGCTGGACGTCGAGAAATATTCCTCTTGCTTTTCTGTCTTTTTTGCTTCTTCAGCCAACTTGTCATGGTTACAGAGGTTTGTTTGTGTGTGTGTGTGTGTGTGTGAGAGAGAAAGACACTGAAATGTACAAAATTAGTTTTAACAAATAAAAAGCTTCCTTATTTAATTAAAAGTAAAAATATGAGCTGCCTTTTAATATATTTTCATAATTGAGGAGTGCAGTGCATTGAAGATATGTAACAACATTGTTTAACCTGTTTCATAATACCTAAGCTTTAACACTGTATGCTGTATTCTGTTACAAGCTATTACTTTTGAAAATAGAAGGTATACTGCTAATATACATTCCAAACACCCTTTTGTTCTGTTGAGTTGTAATGTTGTATTGTGACCTGCAGGGGGGGATGTATGTATTCCAGTTGTTTGACTACTATGCCTGCAGTGGAGCCTGTCTTCTTTTTCTCTGTGTGTTTGAGTCTCTGGTCATGGGTTGGATCTTTGGTGAGTAGCACACAAGCTACAAAAACCGACCTTAAAATGAAGAATAGCATTTCCCAGATGTGTTGAGATAAAAGTGATGTGAAAGAAGGAAGGAATCGTAAAGATTAAAGGATAAAAGAATTGTAATACATGAATGCATAATGTTAGTAGCATGTGGGTAGCCAGAACTTTTTTTTTCAAAGACCATTTACTAAACATAAGCTGCCAATGTCAATTTTGATGTCAGGCAGATTAGTACATTTAAACAGGACTGCCCACACTTACATTACATTACCGTTCTGTAATCGGAAACTTGGCCTGCCTAGTCATGTTGAGTATTGGTATTCTAAACGTATTCTAACTAATGGAATTCTAAACACCATGTTGTGAAGTCTGTCAAACATGTGTAGCACCTACTACTCTGAATTTACTTCTAACATTAAATGAGCAACAGAACATTTCTTGTCAGGGTCACTCATCATTTTTTTAAATAATCAAATGAAGCAAAATCATTCATTTGACCACTTTTACTTTTTAATTATTTTTACTATTAAAAAATGATGCTGAGTTCTTCCTTACACCACAGGGGCTGAGAGAATGTTTGATGTCATTGAAGACATGACCAACTCACGACCCAATTACATATTCATGCTGTGCTGGAAATACCTGACTCCTCTCGTGTCTCTGGTGAGTGTCTCTGCATTCATTCATCTGTTCACAGATTTTTTTACGAAAAGCATTTCCATTATGTCTTAATGGTCATTATTTAGTTTTAGGCTTATAAACTATTTCTCACATTTGTCTGATCTCATTCTCGTTTTTTTTTTTTGCCATCTATTCTTTGCCATTTTCTCCTTCTCTTCTGTCCATTCTCAGGTGTCTTTTGTCTGTTCTCTTGTAAAGTACAAACCCCTTACTTTTAACCGCTGGTATGTGTACCCAGACTGGGCGTATGCGTTAGGCTGGTTACTGGCCCTGTCCTCCATTCTAATGGTGCCTGCATGGGCACTTGGACAACTAATTGTTGAGAAAGGAAGCTTAAAACAGGTGAGATTAAACATATTCACCTACAAGACACTGAGATATCATGAAGGCAGGGATGTGTGTGTTTAACTACTTTACCGATGCTAAATTACATAACAAACCAAGAGTAAATCAACCTAAAAGGTTAATGTTGTTTCACTGTCTGTGTCCTGACAGCGTTGGCGTCACCTGTGTAGTCCTGACACAAACCTCCCTCTCACCTGTAAGCAACAAACTGAAATACTAGAAAAGGCCTTCATCGCAGAGATGGAGAACTTAAGAGAAACACAAACTAAAGAAACATAAGAGATATGGAGAATATATTGTAAAACATGTACATGTACTGAAAAACATTCTTTTCACTATTACTTAAGGTGCTCACTCTTGCTGTTTATTTCATGTTTGTAGTAATCTTGTAATATAATCAGCTGTTCATAGGTTATTACAGTGTCATTGTGCTATTGTGCTTTCACAAGTTTGTAAATGTGTCCTTGTGTGTGTGTGTGTGTATGTATACAGTATATAATGTTTCTTTGATCGCTTGACTTTTTACAGCTGCCTGTGTCTCAGCATTTATAATTATTTTGCACACAGAGGTATTTGGATTTTTGTTTTGACATGAGTAAGGTGTTGACATGAATAGTAAAATAATAAATATGAGCCTATTGAGAAAAATCTTATTGAGAAAAGTTGAGCAAAATCTTATATCAATCTGATTTATTTTTTTATTTTTTTTTGTGCCTATAAAAAGTTGTGTCACTTAAAATTTGTTCTCTCTGTGACCCAGTTGACATGAATGATCTTATACTGATTATGTTTAATTGCCCATTACATGTAAACAGTAAGCAGTGTTCTTTGATTGGGTAAAAGTTATAAATGACCTAAGTAAAATCCAATCATGTTATTTATTTGAAGTGCATTTTTATGTTGGTCTAATTGAAAATCATAGTTTCCGGTTTGAACCTGTTTTGTTCACTTTGCCTAAAGGTATGGTTGCTGTATCTCTAAAGAAAACCCATGACATATGAAAACCCAAAACCTATGAAAACCAACTACTACGACTAACAATAATAATAATAATGTGTAGGTGTAAGGTTTATCTAAATAAAACCTCACTTAGTTAAAAACTGTTAACATGTGGCGGCAGCAGCTGATTGAGTGAACATATTCCATAGGATGTTTTACATATTTAAATGTTCTTGAAATGAATGACTTTGCTTTACATATTTTACCTGAGGCTTGCCAAGCATCATGATGAACAATAAATGTTGTCTTTAGACTCACCCACTATTTCTTTCTCAAATGATACCTTTTATCCTCCTCCACCATAGAACTGCAGCAGTCAAGACAGCAGGATCAGAGAGAAGTGCTGAAAACTGAGAGAAGAAATGAACAGAATAGAAGGGCAAATAGAGGAGCGAGGGTACTGGGGCAGTAAAGCAGAGTTTCTTCTGGCTGTTGCAGGGAATGTGGTTGGTCTGGGTAACGTGTGGAGGTTTCCTTACCTCTGCTACAGGAATGGAGGAGGTATGGTACAGCTTAAATACAGATTATTTGCTCATTGCTGAACATAACTGGTGCGTGATAGTCAAGGGAGAGATCCTAAAATAGGATCACTTGGAAAAAGTGATTCTAAAAAAAATGTATTTAGATGCCTGCTAAGTTTTCCAAATTTGTGTTAATTCTCTGATCTGTGATAAATGATTGTTTTGCCTCTTCAAACCGTTTGTTTAGGTAGGTCAGGGTAACCGATCTAACACACAGGCACACATCCTCAAACTGCTTGTACAGTATGTGGATTGTGAGGGAAGCCACACCATCACAGCGAGGACATACAAACTCCACACAGAAAGGCTCAGATGGGTCTCAAACCAGGGACCTTCCTTTTGTACAGTGCAACCTATTCAAATCATGTCTAATAATATACAGAAATAGATCAAAGAATTCACTTTTTAATCACTGGAGCTGTCAGTTACTTCAGTTTGGCAAGAAAACTCTCCTTATAATCATTGAAATGGTCTACATTGTATAAAGAATCTCATATTTATGTTGTGTCTATGCTTACGGTTATGATTAGATCATTAAAAGAGCATGTTTAAACCAGAGGGTCAAACCAGGGTAGAAAAGACCATTTATTTCTAATCTGACTTCTTTAATTTAAAAATCTTACCAACAGTTTAAGTGGACCTCAGAGAACATTATAATTTTTATTTTTTTTTTAAATGCAATTCATGACCCCTTTAGATAATGTATAGCACTGGTGTGTTCTCAGGGGCGTTCCTGATACCCTACCTGGTGTTTGTGGTTACCTGTGGGGTGCCTCTGTTCCTGCTAGAGACCGCTATGGGACAGTACACACAGGAAGGTCCCATTACATGTTGGCATAGGCTCTGTCCACTGGCTGGGGGTGAGAGTCATAAAAAAGAATTAATACATACATCTTAATTTATTTACAAATAAATAATTCATTCTTTGTAAATTAAAAAGATGAAACTATTAAATACTCAGTTTTTTAATGCAAATCTTATTCAAAATTCAGACTTTGATATTGCCAAAACTGTATTTGCCTTTATACTGTGGCGTGTTAATACTGGTTGGGCCCCTTGGCTGCTTCCCCTTGGTTGTATATGTAAAATATATAATTTAGTTAATATTTGGCCCTTTCAAATTTGCATTTGTCCTGGGTCCGTGAGTGCTGATAAAGCACCTTTTGATTCTCTTTCAGTCAGTGTTTCTGTTTGTTTTTGTCAGGTATTGGCTATGCAGGACAATTGATATTGCTTTACAACTGCATGTATAATATCATTCTGGCCTGGGCACTATTCTACCTTATTTTCTCTTTCAATTCCCAACTTCCATGGGCCAGCTGTGATAACACCTGGAACACAGGTGATAATTTGCTAAATAAATAAACATTACATTAAAAAATATATATATATATGTATATATATATATATATATATATATATATATATATAGTATTTTCTTTTGCTGAATATGCTATTTAAAAAAACAGTATTTATTTTTCTCTGTCATAGATGACTGTGTAAATCTTGCTGAACAAAACCTGACCCTCAACCAAACAACTCTAATTCATTCTACACCTGCAGCTATTGAGTTCTGGGAGTAAATAAACACATGATAATGAATTTTCAAAGAACATTAGCAATAAGCTGAAAAATAAATAAATAATAATAATAATTTGTATATATAAAAAAGAATGGTTTCTTTCTAATCACATTGTACAGACGCAGAGTGCTGTCTCTCTCTGGAGGTATTGAGGAGATTGGTAAGATCAACTGGGAGATTCTTCTGTGTCTCATTGCAGTGTGGATCATATGTTATTTCTGCATCTGGAAAGGAGTCAAATCTACAGGCAAGGTAAGCAAGAATATATTTCAGTGAATATTGTCTATAATTCCTGTTTATACGTTGGGCATAAAATCAAATAAACTCTTGCCATTTTTAAAAATATTTTTTATTTAGTTTCTTTTTTGTCTTTTCGAGAAGCATTCATGATTTATTCTGCTCTCAGTGTCAATATTATTATATTATTGTATTGTGTCTGTAGGTGGTGTATTTTACAGCTACATTTCCTTACGTGATGCTGCTGGTGTTGCTGATTCGTGGGTTGACTCTTCCTGGAGCTCTGAAGGGTGTTGTGTTTTACCTGTACCCTGAACCGGCTCGTCTCTCTGACCCACAGGTAACCCCACCACCTGCCCTCTACTTTTATGACACTTTTATAACCAAATAAATGCAAGGCTAGACCAAAACCTAAACATTTTATATTTATAATACGACCATGTTACTGCAGTTTGTACAAACAGTTTTTTTTTTTTCTGAGTAACAACATTAAAACATAATATTAATACAGTCAGGTCTATATATATTTGGACACAGGCACAATTTTTATTATTTTAGCTGCTGACCAAAACATATTCAAGTTACAATTTTATAGTGAATATGGGCTTAAAGTTCACACTCTGAGGTTTAATTTGAGGGTATTCCCATCAAAATTGGAGGAAAGGTTAAGGAATTACAGCTCTTTAATATCTACCTCCCACCTTTTTCAAGGGACAACAAGTAATTGGACAATTGACTCAAAAGCTGTTTCATGGACAGGCGTGGGCTATTCTTTCATTATTTCTGCATCAATTAAGCGGTAAAAGGTCTGGAGTTGATTCTAAGTGTGCCATTTACATTTGGAAGCCATTGCTGTGAACCCACATTGTGTGGTCAAAGGATCTCTCCATACAAGTGAAAAGTCAATTGTTAGGCTTCAAAAACAAAACAAATCAATCAGAGAGACAGCAAGAACATTAGGAGTAGCCAAATCAACAGTTTGGCACATTCTGAGAAAAAAAAAATGCACTAGTGAGCTCAAGGTGCAAACAAGGCCAGATTAGACTTTGCCAAAAAAACATGTAAAAAAGCCAGACCACTTCTGGAAAAGCATTCTTTAGACGGCTGAAATTAAGATCAACCTGTACTAGAATGACGGTAAGAAAAAAGTATGGCGAAGGCTTGGAACAGCTCCTGATCCAAAGCATACAACATCATCTGTGAAACATGGTGGAGCAGTGTGATGGCATGAGCATGCATGGCTTCCAGTGACAGAAGACAGAAGCAGCCGGAAGTATTCTGCAGTGAATAGGGATATACTGTCTGCAGATTCAGTCAAATGGAGCAAAGTTGATTGGGCGGCGCTTCATTGTACAAATGGACAATGACCCAAAACATACAGCAAAAGCAACACAGGAGTTTTTGAAGATAAAAAAGTGGAATATTCTGCAGTGGCCTAAAGGCAGAAAGAAACAACTAAAGTCAGCTGCAGTAAAGGCCTGACAAAGCATCACAAAGGAGGAAACCCAGTCTCTGTTGAGGTCCATGAGTTCCAGACTTAAAGGGTTAGTTCGCCCATTTAAGACATGAAGTTGTATGCAATCCTTACCAGCACTATAGTGCATACACACTGACCCACCCTTTAGTCACCTCCCTGGTCAGAGTTCTGGCCGCTGGAAGTTTTTCAAGATAGTACTCGGTTAGTTTCCGGGCCTCAAAACTGTGCCTTTTACGTGAAAAGTATTTGCGTTTCAAAGCTTGAATAATTTACATCACAAAAACACGCCTGACAAAATTCATACCTCAGTTTTAATCGGCACTATTTTCTTTCCATTTCTATCAATCCGCGCTGCTGTCAACGTCAACAGTGCGCACGTTCAGTTCAGCTGTTGATAGCGCGACTCGCTGACAACATGTCTGACTACGAAACTTCTGATGACAAAACCAATTTTAGCACAATGTCAGACGGAACAGATGATGATGAAAGTAATTTTCAGCTTGTTTACCGTACAGTTTAGACATTGGATCATAAAGTTAGTAAATAGAGCTTACTGGTACAGCAAAACTCTTTAAAATATTTTCTTTTTCTTTTTCCTCCTTGGTTGGGGATGTAATCGTCTTCGCTGAAGTGAGCACTGCACACACGGAAATCCTTGATTCTCGATATTTTATCTCCCGCAGAGTAGCCAATGGCAACCAGCCAAAGCTGTCTCGTAGCTATATCCGAAACTGGAAAACGATGGAATCTGAACGGTGATCCCGGCACATTCTTGTGGTCACAGCCTGGGAATTTACAAGTTCGCACCATTGTTCATTTTCTACTTTTTATGTCGTTGTCATTCGATTGTGTAAACACTATGGAACAGCTGAACTGAACGTGCGCACTGTTGACGTTGACAGCAGCGCGGATTGATAGAAATGGAAAGAAAATAGTGCCGATTAAAACTGAGGTATGAATTTTGTCAGGCGTGTTTTTTGTGATGTAAATTAATCAAGCTTTGAAAAGCAAATAATTTTTTCACGTAAAAACGCACAGTTTTGAGGCCCCGGAAACTAACCAGGAGTACTATCTTGAAAAACTTCCAGCGGCCAAAACTCTGACCAGGGAGGTGACTAAAGGGTGGGTCAGTGTGTATGCACTATAGTGCTGGTAAGGATTGCATACAACTTCATGTCTTAAATGGGCGAACTAACCCTTTAAGGCAGTCATTGCCTGCAAAGCATTCTCAACAAAATATTTAAAATGAACATTTTATTTATGATTATATTTATTTGTCCAATTACATTTGAGCCCCTAAAAATGGGGGGACTGTGTATAAAATGGTTGTAATTCCTAAGCATTTTACTTTTTGAATTAAAGCGAAAGTCTGCACTTCAATTTTCTTTGTGGCCAGAAAATTATCTAGTAAGAGATTCAGTTCATTCGTAAGGAAATATGATTCTTATGGCATCCCAAAACGCAAACTAAATGACTTCAGAAGGGCAGTCCATCAGATTAAATGGGGTGATTTATTAATCGGAAAAGATCATTTAGTTACGCTACGGAACACGGTAGTAAAGACACTGAGAAAAGCAAAGGCTAATTTTTTTCCTGACAATAATTGAAGAGGCAAGAGTTAATTCTAAAATAATCTGGAATCAGTTGAACTATTTAAAAGGAGATAAAAGAAAAGATAGGACATCACATGAATTGATGGTAAATGGGAAGTTGACTAATAATCCAGCTGATGTGGCTGAAGCACTTAATTATTACTTTGTTGACTCGTTATTCACAATTGCACAATGTTTTTCTCCTAAGTATACAGACGTTTGTCCAGTTAATACAGTGGAACAAGCCCTTACTTTAAGGGCAGTCTCTGAATTAGATGTCAGAAGAACAATTACATCTCTTAACCCATCCAGAGCAAAGGATATATTTGGTATGGATCTAGTAATGTTTAAAGAGCTTAGTGAGTCACAAGTTAATCCTACCACTAAAATTATCAACCTTTCAGTTTCTCAGGGGCTGTTCCCATGTGCTTGGAACTCATCTGTTATTGTGCCTATATTCAAAAGTGGAGATCCTCACTCTGCCAGTAATTACAGACCTATTAGTATTTTACATATAGTCTCAAAGGTTGCAGAAAAATTGATGGCAACACAAATCACTAATTATTTGAATAATAGTTATTTTACTTTACATCCAATGCAGTTTGGCTTCAGAGCAAACTATTCAACTGAGATGGCAAACTGTTATTTCTCTGAAAAAGTTAAGTCTCTATTAGACAAAGGATGGGTTGTTGGGGCGGTGTTTCTAGACCTCGGGAAGGCTTTTGACACTATAAACCACAGAATTCTTATGCCTAAATTATCAGATTTTAATTTTTCTCCAGATACTATAAAACGGATTGAATCATACTTATCAGGTCACACACAACATGTCAGTATACAGAATTATAAGTCAGCCCCCCCTAAGTATATCCACTGGTGTTCCACAAGGATCTATTCTGGGTCCTTTGCTCATATCACTTATTGTTTAACTACTTGGTCGCAAGCTAGTATAACTACTTTGAAACCACTGGAGTCTTTGTATAAACAATCACTAAAAACTCTTGATAAGAAATCAGTTCAGTTTCATCATTGCTCAATACTAAAAAATATATAATTTGCTAAACTGGAATAACCTGATCAAATATGTACATATCTGTCTACTGTTCAAGACAATACATATCCTGACTTCACCATTAAAACAGTTTGTGAATATTAGATCAACTGTTCACTGGTCTACTAGGGGTGGGGAAAGAGGGGACTGTATTATTCCTCTCAAAAGATGTAAATTTAGTCAGTCTGTATTCTCAGTCAAAGCTGCAAGGGAGTGGAACTCCATCCCATCAACATCCCAACTCCATGTTTTTGTTTTTAGGGTGACTTTTTAACATTCTGTCAAGGGTCTACAAATGAAAAATAGCCTTTTTGGCTAATTCTGGCACATTTACACCCTAGTAAAAAGTAATATATTTAAAATACATTTATTTCATACTAAGTATAGTTCAAATCTATTAACATATTTACTGACAGATAAGTCGAGACCTACTGATATAAAAATTTTAATGGCACTTTATTTGGAGTATTACTTATGCACAATGCACATTTCTTATTAATAAGCCAAAAATGTGTTTTAATGTCACTTTTGATGAGGATTGTATAATATCACCCTTTAAATGCAAAATATTTAAAGTGTACCTAAAGTATACTTGCAATAGTTCCACTTTAGCACAATCAAATATACTAAGTATGTCTTTAATTGGACTTCGGCACTATTTCCGCACAATTAAAGTGCATTAAGTACAAAATTAGTTGTTCCAATTTAGTAGACTTAAAGTATACCAATTTAGTATACTAAAAGTACAATTTCAGGGCATTTTAGTAAGTACATAAATATGAAAATGTATTTGTAGTATACTTAGCATGAAATAAATGTATTTCAAATACATTTAAGTATATTTATTTTTCACTAGGGCAGTCGTGTTTATTAACGTGTGTTGCCCCTGTAAACAAATAAAACCAACTAAAACCAATTTCATCTTGATTGTTTTGTTTTAATTCTATTCTGGTGACATACAGAGCCGAAATTATGAAAATTATGTCAGTGGCCAAATATATATAGACCTGACTGTATACAAATTGGGGTGTTTTGTGTGTGTTTAGGTTTGGATGGAGGCAGGAACTCAGATCTTTTTCTCCTACAGTGTGTGTTTTGGCTCTCTTATTGCACTAGGAAGTTATAATCAATACTACAACAACTGCTACAGGTCACTATTGGTACTATAAAATTAATCTTAAAAAACGCATAAATGAATAGCTAAATCTGTTGTGTTTATATGTTTGTAACACCATAAACCCTATGTCTATCAGGGACTGTTTGTGGCTTTGCCTTCTGAACAGTGCCACCAGTTTAGTGGCTGGTTTTGCTGTGTTCTCAGTCCTGGGTTTCATGGCTAATGCCCAGGGCATCCCCATAGAGGAGGTAGCAGAATCAGGTATTGCAACACTTCATAAAACATAGAAGGTAAAAGCTAAATGCAAATAAAATTATGTCACTCTTTCTCTGTTAGGTCCAGGACTAGCGTTCATAGCTTATCCACAAGCAGTAGCTATGATGCCTCTCCCTCAGTTGTGGGCTGTTTGTTTCTTCATCATGATTATTTTGCTGGGCCTAGATACACAGGTGAGTTAAAACTGATACATACACACATATTCAATTAGCGCTTTTGGGTTAATATTAAATTGTAATTGATAGTACTAAAACTATGTATATAAATAAACATTTGTAGATACATAATTTAGTTTTGTTTTTTTTCTTGAAGAATTACAATTGCAGTAAAGTAAAATTGAAATGGTAATTTGGACTCATTTGGACACTTCAGCCACACTTAAAATGTAGATTGTCATCACATTGCAATGCAACACCATAAACCCTAAAACAACTACAAAAATTACGATTTAAACAACTTTAAAGCTCAGACAATACATATTTAGAGTAATTAATTTAAGAGTTTTTAATAAAACCATAATCTTCTGCTTTTTAAATACTCCAAACATTGTTTAAAACATTTATTTAAATACTCCATTGTAAGTGGGATGTGTCCTGATTTATTTATATTGATAATGGCTTACTAGCTATAAATTATCCCTTACATATTTAACTGAACTGAAACTGAAAAAAACATGTTTGAAAACCCCTGTTCTAATGCTTTTGTGCTGCATCCCTCAAAGTTTGTTGGAATGGAGTCTATAATTACATCAGCGATGGACATGTTCCCCATGGTGCTGCGCAAAGCTGGACGCCGAGAAACGTTTCTCCTGCTGTTCTGTCTCTCTTGCTTCTTTGGACAACTCATCATGGTTACAGAGGTCAGAGGAGTGTGTGTGTGTGTGAGAGAGAGAGAGAGAGAGAGAGAAAGAAATGAGTTTTAACAAACCTTTATTACATAGCTCAAAACACAATCACCAAGTTACAATATACATTTTCTATTATGATATACAAACTTGAATAAATCTAAACACCCAACTCCCTGAGAAGGAAAGGAGACACTGCATCATGGCGTTGATGCTTTGGGAACGTGATCAGTGTATGAAGCACGTGTGTACACACATCAATCTCTGATTGTCTTGAGCTGTGATGACGTATAGTGAAGTGCATCATCAAGACCATAAATAGACTCCTGAAATACCCTGAAGGATCTGGGATCCTGGTGTTGAATCCTCATCCAGACTGTAAAACCCATTGTGTGTGAGGAGAACCAGCCTGCACAAACATCAGGCAAGGGTGCACCCCAGCTTCTAGTGGAGTTGGCCCTAACTCCTAGAGGTGAAGCCACTCTGAGCGCTTCTTTGCAGAGGGTCATTGTGTCAGTAATCTAATGCGAAAGACGCTGCTTAGTGAACTTAGGCAGTAAGTTTTGGGAGTTCATTTTTAGTCCATCTCTTCAGGACAGGAACCCAGACAGCAACATAGTTCTGGCCCAGATCCAGCCCACATCTGGCCCGTGTGAAATCCATGCAGGCCAGTTGTGGGCCGGATCTGGGCCGACACTGCTTGCTGTCTGGGAAATGAACTTAAAATGAACTCCCAAAAATTACTGCCAGATTCTGGAAGATAAATTCTTCAAACGGTGGTACAAAAGGATGTGGTGCTGGTCCTTCAAGGGTCATTCTCAACTTATCTGTCTATAAAAAAAATCAGTCTTCATGTATTTTTCTACACTTCAGCATGTGATTCTTATTAGTCATTTTTTTTTAGGATTTTTTACCCAAGCAAAGTCTGACACCTTGCACATCTGGAGACTCCAGGTGGGTTGTAGTTCTGGAAAATGGTGGCACTGAAGACTAAAGGGTTCCTGATGGTTTCGCACCTAATTCTTCACATGAATTCTTAATTCTTTTGCCATTAACATGTCTTTCTTCTCCACCTGTTTTTTTCTGACCCAATGAGCATTTCACTGTCCAATGGTCATGCCTTAACTTTGCAATAGCATTGCATTAGTATTGCATCCTTCTCATGGGCATTTAATAATTTTTGACTTTTCACTCAGAGTTAAATCTCTTTTTTTGGCTCATTTTATCTGTAAAAGAAAACCTGCTTAATAATTATGCACACCTGAATATGAGGCGTTTTTCACTTTCAGTCTTCATGTACAATTATATATCACTTATAAATGATTAAATACAAAATTAATTGATGTGGTCTGGAATCTGTAAAATGTGGTTGGAAAAAATATATGATCAGAATATCAACTTGCATAATGATTACGCATGCACTGTATAGATCAGTGATATCAATAGTGGTTTTACATTGAGAACTACCATTCTGGATATTACCAATAAAATTACAAAATGCTTAACAGCTGAACTATAATTAAAGCATATTTCGAATTGTGGAAGCATTACAGTAAATATCAACCTTTATCCAAACGTTCTATTAGCTGTATGTAAAATTGTATTGTTGTATTGTGACCTGCAGGGGGGGATGTATGTATTCCAGTTGTTTGACAACTATGCCTGTAATGGAGCTTGTATTCTGTTCCTATCTGTGTTCGAGTCTCTGGCCATGGGTTGGATCTTTGGTGAGTTGTACCTTAACAGAGACTGTTTATTATAGAAAGAAAAGTTCAATACAAAATGTCAAAGACTGCAGAGTATTTGTTCAATTCTCCTCTACATACCACAGGGGCTGAGAGGATGTTTGACATCATTGAAGACATGACAAGGTCACGGCCCAATTACATATTCATGCTGTGCTGGAAATACTTGACTCCTCTCGTGTCCCTGGTAGGTATCTTTATTTGGAATTCACAGATGATTATAATTAGTCAAAAAGTAAACAGACATCTTACCATTTTTCTCAACTAATTTTAAACAATTCTCTAAACCAATGTCAGTGCTCTCGGTGCCATCAAGGCAGATCCTTAATGACAAGTGATAGTTGTTTCAGTTTTGTAGTTTCATGTTTGGTGCCACCATGAAATCAATGAAAAAAAGTAAATTAACAAATAATTAATCAAGCCTCTCATTACTATCTATGTTCACTATATCATTATACTAGCTGAACATTTTCATTGACTTAATACAAATTAGTAATATTAATTTGTATAAAACCAATTAAAATGTTCCATATATTATGGACAATTATGAGTGTTTTGCAAACAATGTGTAAAAACAGGTGATTATTTCTTTAGTGATGTGCCTGATTTGAGCTCACACTTTGTTCTTAATCTTGCTTTTCTTTCCCATTCTTTCTTCACAACATAATTCTTTTCTGCTTATTCTCAGGTGTCTTTTGTTTATTCTGTGGTGGAGTACAAGCCCCTCACTTTTAACCGCTGGTATGTGTACCCGGACTGGGCATATGCCCTAGGCTGGTTACTGGCCTTGTCCTCCATTCTGCTGGTGCCTGGATGGGCGCTAGGCCGAATGTGTGCTGGGAAAGGAAGCCTGAAACAGGTGAGGATGAAGATACATTCATCAATCACATTAATGCATCTTTTGTCCAAAGCCCTTGGAAATGAACAGGGAAAGAGCAATTCCAAGGGGAATTACTTGCAATTTAACCAAAGCAAGCTAAAACACTAACCAAAAATATATACCTTCAATTCTAATGTTGTTTCTCTTTGTCTGTTTCTTGACAGCGTTGGCGCCACTTGTGTATTCCTGACACAAACCTCCCTCTCACCTGTAAGCAACGAGCTAAAACCACAGAGGTGGAAGACTTAGTCAGGAGCAACACAAACTAAACCATTACATATCTGGAAATCACAAAACATACTCTTGTGTTGAGAACATACAACCATTCAATCCTTTTGGGAAAATCAGTATTGATTATATATTTGACTCTTACCTGAATTAGATTTTTGCATGTTTTAACTCTTTTACCCTACAAACAACTATAGCATATGAGTGTGGGGTTATGTTGTAAATTCAGCATGGAATATAGAGTTGACAAATGTTATTTCATTACAGTTGTAACCAACACTTCTAATGTTATAGCTACTGAGATGAGATATATAGACCAGGGGGCATACAGAAATAACTTCTCATCTTATCCGTTTGATAACCGTGGTCATTTCAGTTAGGACCACATTTAGGACAAACGCTATTACAGAACAGCATTTGCTAAGTGCGTTATCCTATCTTAACTACAGATAGGAAGGGGTATTACAGAAAACTCCTGACTAGACAAAAAAACCTAAAAACTGTCTTAACTTCAGGGCAACCCCACAGCTGTCCTAACTTCAAAATTATTTGAAAGCTAACGGAAAAACTGATTACAGTTGCGCTGTCCAACATTGGTATTGCATTTATTAATGATTGAAAATGAAAAACGGAGAAGTTTAATGGTAGAAAGACTCTTGGAGGACCCTGAACATGTTACATTTTGATGACAAAACACTTAAGTAATTACAGGCTGCCACTAGGGCTGGGCAATATGGGCAAAAATTCATATCTCTGTATTTTTTGGCTGAATTGCAATATATGGTAGCCTATATATCTCGGTATTTTCGTTTTTGTATTTAAAAAAAATCTGTATTTAATATATATTTATTTCACATACCGCCCAATCAGTGTTAATTTTGGCAGGCATTTTTGATTTAGTCATTGTCATTGATATTTTTCGTCTTTGTCTTCGTCGACGAAATTAACACTGCGCCCAATATTGTCTAACGAAACAATACATATTAAAGCCTATGAAAACAAAGTGAATGTTACCATGTAAGCCTATATATACACTGTAAAAAAATTCAGTAGTTTTTACAAAATAATTTTGGCAGCTGTGGTTGCCAGAATAATTTTGTAAAAAATACAGAAAAAAACTGTAAACACATTTACAGAACACAACTGTAATTTACAAACAGGGAAATTTGAATGTAAACCACTAAATTAAACAACACACACTGCTACTAAAATCTGTTTTGTACCTTTAACATACTGACAACCACCATAATAAAAAGAGGTGGTAAAAGAGAAAGCCACATGAAGAATCAGGTAGCTTCGCCACAAGCAGAAGTATATACTAATATATAGAAGGTGCACAGGGTCATTCATGCAAACACAAAACACTATCATGGTAACACACATGATACTTAAATAATGCAATAAACTTTCATTAAACAACAGAACATGTAACATAAAGCCCAAATGTACATAATTGATAACAAAAACTATTAAAAAACATGATTATTTAAACAAAATACTTTCAAATGTAGAGTGTCACGCAGGGAATTCTGGGAATATCAGTTTACAGTTTTTGACTGTAAATTATACATTGATTTGTTATTTTTACTTCTAAAAACTGTACAATTAACAGCATTTCACTGTAAAATTACATGAAATGTCTGGTTAAATGTTTTACAGTTTTCCCCTGTATATAGTACAGGAACTCACTGTTAACATATTAACAGTTTTTTTCAGTAGCGTTTTTACAAAATTTTACAGTTAAAATTACACTTATTTTTTACAGTGTAGTATGTGCAAAAGAGGGTTAAAATCACATTTCAATCTAACATTGCAATCTAAAAACAAAAATAATGCTTTTTAAAGCAGAAGTTAAAATCAATAAACTAAAAATGAAAATGGACAAAAGCACAGGCTTGTTTTAGGCTATTTTGATTACCCCATTACAATCACTTTACAGTTAGTGCTATCATAAAAATGCATTTACTTGTAGGTTTAAAATTCTACATGTCACATTTATTGTCCAACTACAAATATTTCAGCAAAATGTATATTTTAGTCAGAATTATTGCGCTCCTATTTAATTGAGCTCCGTTTGTTTGGCGTGCGGCGCTCGTTCTGAATGAAGGCTGTGAAGTTTGCTTTACGTTTTTTTTTTTGCAAAAGGCGATTTTCAAAGTGAAGTAGCTTTTATTTATGGCGTTATTTTAATGACAAATGCGAGCGGAAAGATTCGCGCTCGCGCATTATATTAATGTGCTTTCGCGCTAAATTTGTCATTAAAATAACGCCATATTTGTTTACCTCATCAGCAGCTCGCGCAGTGTTGGTTGCTTGGTTAGAGAGCTGAGAGTGGATTGTAGAACTTGAAGATGCAATTTAAGATTTCCTAACTAGAGATAAGATACGATTTTGCAAGATAGGATAAGAGTCCCAAATCAAGTTAAGATTTGTTTCTGTAATACGAATTTACGACAAATCCTAATTTAACATATATCTTAAATTAAGACCTAAAATAAGAAACTTTCTGTAATACGCCCCCTGGCGAAGACCATTTGACAACATATATCTTTTTGTACATAATTTGAAGGTTCCCAAATTATCATTCACCAAATAAATGTAATACCATTAATTCAACACTAGTCAGTGGCTTGTGTGGTTGTGTTTCCTTTCACAGTCGCCTGACCTAATGTTAACCTACAGGTTTGCATAATTTCCTCCTGCATGATTTATAACATGGGGAGACCAGGGTATGGTTGATGCACTGTAGGCTACATAAAAATACTTTAAAGTACAGGTTTAAGTAAATGAAGAAAATAAACAAAGCTTTATAACTAAATCTGTCTGTTGTTATATTCTGTGGTGACCCTTGAGGGTTGCCTTGGAAACAGTTCACAGGATTTCAGTTCCAAACACTTCAAACTGTGTTTGAAGAAAAAGAGATGTGAAGAGCAGCTGAGGAGAAGCTGTACAAGACAAGCTGTTTGTCTTTTTCAAAACATTATTTTTAAACAAATTATTTTGCCATTCTCTTTCCAAAGTGATGCCTTTTAAAAATCACCCCTTGTCAAAAAATCCTACATGATTGTACATGAAAATTGTGCAGGATTCTAATAGGAATTTCTATCATATTTTGGAACCATTCCCATAGGATTCCGACAGGAATAGTCTTATAGGACAAAACATAAATATCCTGTAGGATCATTCCTATAGGATTTTAATGGGATTTTAATCCTATAGGATTTTTTTTTTCATTCTAAAAGGTGCACTTTTCCACTGTATTTGTTTTACTCAACAAATAGTACTTGCAGTTTATTCACCCTGATGTAGACATTGTTCATTGTATGTTGCACAACCTGCAGTAACATTGTAAACAACATGGGAGCAGCAATATTTGTGCGGCACACAGCATTAGTGCAAAAAATTGCACAAAAAGGCACTGATAATGGATTGATGACACACACACACACACACACACACAGCACTTGTGTTCTCCAATGGAACATCCACATATACCATTTCAGGAATGACAAACGCAGGTGTTAAATATTACGCGGTTAAATCTGCTAAATTGTTCAGGGACTCATTGCTACGATTGACCTTGATAATGGAAGACAAGCCAATGTCAAAATATAGCTGTGCATTAAGTGATTCAAACTAAATTTAGAGTAGCAAAACT
Source organism: Onychostoma macrolepis (assembly GCF_012432095.1). Taxonomy (NCBI): domain Eukaryota; kingdom Metazoa; phylum Chordata; class Actinopteri; order Cypriniformes; family Cyprinidae; genus Onychostoma; species Onychostoma macrolepis. The sequence continues at coordinate 26,161,784 of NC_081172.1, forward strand.
ACAACAGTAACAAGTCTGTGTTGACTGAATATATTTAGCAGCTTTTACAGTTAAAGATAAAACTTCAAAAATGTAGTTACTAAATTAAATCTAAAAATATTTCAAAATATTTAATGCATTATTTAATTGTTATACCATTAATAATGAACTTATTTCATTTGTAGTTAACTAGTTTAAATAATTCTCCCTTATATGCTGTTGGTGCCAGGGCATATTTATTTATTTATAAAATGACATGAGACTTTGTGATTCCTGCACTTGCTATACTTTATACTTAAGTACAATAAAACATATGTTGTAATTAATTTATAGTCATTTGTATTTATATATTTGTTATTGTAATCAAACTTTTTCTTTTAGTTTTATGATTCTTTTTTTTTTTTTTTTCATTGTTTAGGTGGAGGCTCTAAATAAGCCCTTTGGGTTTTCTGCCTCTCCCTGCACAGTATATGGATTGTATTATTATTATTATTATTATTATTATTATTGTATCTATTTTACTCTTGTGCAAAAATGAACTAAACTAAAACTATGCGGAAGTTCTAGAGAGCGCTCTGCGCATCTGGTCAATTCAGTGTTGCCAACTTAGCAATTTTGTTGCTAAATTGAGCAACTTTTCAGACTACCCTAGCAACTTATTCTTCCAAAAGCACCTAGCAACAAATATAGCCATTTTTTAAATTTATTTAGCAACTTTTTAGCAACTTTTGATAAGTGACTCAGACACAATAAAAAGGCACACATTTTCCATTCAAACTACACAAAAAGAGGAAACCAAAGATGCATAGCAGTACACACATCACGTGAATTAAGTTAGCTGTAATTTGCAGTTGTTCAATTTAATAATAATAATAATAATTTATGATACACTTTGTTAGTAGCTTCTAGCTTGTACCTGCGATTGTTGATCAGTTAGTACACTGTAAGAAAAATGGAAAAGATACTAGTAATTTTATTATCCATTGTAACCCGGTAACCCGAAAACACAATGTGTAATTTAAAATGCAGGTAAAAAAAACAATTCTTTCATGCTGTGCCCTATTTTTACAGACTTGTACAGCATACTAACTAACTACTAATACACTGCTTAAAGCATAATTGTTGAGAATGTGTTATATTACTAGTTTACTAGCTATTAAAAAACTTAAATTGTAATCATCCAAAAATGTGTGTTCAATAATTTAATGTATTTAAAAATACAGTTATTTATATTTTAATATTATATTATGCATATTATTTTACAAACTAATCTAAATTAACATATAAAATGTATTTTTTTGCTGAGTCTAATCCTTAGAATTTCAATAGATTCATTACATTAAGTAACTGTTAATGCAGATAAGACAGCTTTAGACAATTAATTTAAGTTGCATGCAAAGTATTAATGTGTCTTTTATCTGCAACGACAAAAACTGATGAGCTCTTCAGGCAGAAAAAAAGTCATGTGATCCTGAAAACTCAGGCAACTCCGTCTCGGTTCGGAAAAGGACCAAGCAGGACCAAGTGTATTTATATTCAACAAATGTGGCATTAAATGCGTGTACAAAAAAAACCAAAGGCCTTTTAATGAAGCTTTTTATTTGCATCTGCATGTAGTGTAATAGTGTAACTTTTGCGGTGATTCTGACTTCAGCAAACATACTGTGTGGAAACACTGAAAGTATCATATACTTACACACGCAAACTTTCATCTTCTGTTTCATATCACTCATGTCAGAATAAAGCTTACACAAACATTCTTAAAATGCATTAGAATTGCATTACATACTGTACTTCTTGTGCTACACGGGCAGCACAAATATCGATCATGCCATAGCATGCCATTCATTTCAAACACAAACTCATTTTTCGCTTCACCAGGCCCTCAAACACACACGGCTCAGAACATCCATCCTGTACTGCCATTTATTTAGACTTAAGATCACTGCTGTGTACAAACACACCATTAATATCTATAAAAAGAAAATTAAAGAGCTAATGAAAGAAGAAAAATCAGTCACAAATAACTCTAAGGTTGTTAAACAATTTTTCCTTATTTTCTGTATGTATTTTAGGGAAAAAATCTGAAGCTCTGCTCTACTGAAACATAAACCAAAGTACTAAATGCTGAAACCTTAGTCAAATTAACCAACATATTATATTAATGAATATGCAATGATGATGTGCATAATTTTGTAAATGCCAAAGTGAAAAAAAGTTGCACACATCCCACAAACCCAAATAGGGCTCAGGTGCAGGACAAAAAAATCTAATTATAACAAAAGAACAAACGTAATGTCCGCACACTGAATTGACTGCTCCATAAAAAAATCCTTTATTGCAACGTTTCGACCATCGTCAGGCACAGATAACAAGTTATCTTGGAATTTTTTATGGAGCAGTAAATTCAGTGTGCGGACATTACGTTTGTTCTTTTGTCATAATTTTGTAAATGACATCAGAATTCTGCAAAATCTCTGTGTGAGCCTGAAGACTTCTTTAGACACAAATCAGTGACTCCACATTCATATGTTACTCAGAAATACTCAGCAAGTAAGTAAAAGGAAATATACCACAACAACAACAAATAATACATTAATGTCATGTCAAGAGTATCAAAAATGTGCCAAAAAGCGTGGTGCTTTAGTAGAGAATTGGGGAAGAAATATAAAGATATTGCAGAATACATTAAGGCTGGCACAAATCACTATTAACTCAAGAAAGCTCACAAAAACGTCATGATCTGTGATCAAATGAATGGGAAATACAGCTCATATAAACACTCAAATTTGACCCTTCATCTCAGCGAACCCAATTCAAAAGGCTTGAGTAATGGGCGTCTTGGTCCATGGTCAAAGATGTAAAGCAAGCAGTTCAATGCAATGAGATTAATGAAGTGTGCACTGCATAGAAGAACAAAACTCCATGGACTTTAGCAAGATCACCATGGGAATAATTCTTACACAGTTCTTAGTGTCTTTGCATGTGTGGACTTTTCTGGACCTTCATGCACCATCTTTCTTTTCTTCCTCACAGAGGGGAACTCATCACTAATTATTACCACATTTTTGCAAAATACCATTCCCAGTCGTCATGTTCTTCAGAAACGCTACATGCTACAAACTGACAGCGACTGCAAATTATTCAACTAGTCTCTAATATAAATCAACAAAGTAGGAAACAGGCTGTCATTTTTGATTTCTCTGTGATCGACTATGCATGAAGTGTTGCTATCAAAAACACTTGCAAATGGCCATTGAAAACCTGAAGTTGCTTCTGGATTCCATTATGGGGCAGAATAGCTGATGGAGATAGATGAGTGGCAGTCTGTAGCATGTGCGTTAAATTCCGTATAGCTCTCATCAGACACTTTGGGTGATGGCTGATGCAGATGAGTAGAAATGTGACAGACAGGAAGATGGCATGCAGCGCAGTCAAGACACTGTCTTTGAGCACAGCCCTGAGTTACTGTGGAGAATATTGGGGAAATGATAACACCTCTGAAATCATGTTTGAGATGTTCGAGAAAGTATCTTGAAGTCTCCCTTGCTGTTTCTCTGCTGTAAAGGCCAAGTGCTCAGCAGGTTTCTGGGTGCAGTCTAAAGCAGGTTTCCATGTGTAGAGCTGTCTGGAGGCATTATGGGATGATCTGGTGGACTCACGCTTCCTCTATGCACTCTGATCTGCTCAGAAGCGGTGGTGCTATCACTGACAGAAGCATATTGACCTGTCAACTGCCATTCTGCATATGGATTTGGAGCTAGAAGAGGAGATGGGGGCGCCACCTCTTCAGTGCCATTAAGCCCATATCTGTACACCACAGGAGTATCAGGTTTGGTGCTGGTGGCTGCCTCGACTTCTACCTTTGATTGAGACCCTCCATTGCTGCTGTCTGTAGGGAGGCACTTGAGGCTGGGATAGTGCCCAGACTCAGCCATGACCTGTTGGAGCTTCTCCCAGGCAGCCGGAGCATCAGCACCTGCTTGGACGGCCTGGAAAAGCAGATGGGCATGTTGGCGGAGCTGGGCTATGTCTCGTTCGGTGGCCGCATTTTGCCGCAGCAGATCCTGCGTCCTTAAGGTGATGTCCAGTAGTCCCAGCTGGCTCAGAATCTCCACTGTGTTGAGGAAGCGACGACGCCGTGCTGTCCCTTTGAGGTTGTTTGACCCTTTGCCAGAGTCACTATTCGGTTCTGGGCAATGCTTATGGGGCTCTTTTCTGCCCTGGATGAGGATGTTGGTAGAAGGTGGGGAAAGCGTCTGAGTGCTTGAGATGGACGGAGAGCTCACGTTGAGAGAAGCAGAGGGACTAGATGGGCGGCATGGGCTCTGGTGCTGGTGAGAGCCAGAAAGGGTCTCATGGCCTGCAGACAGTGAACGTGAGAGGGAATGAGATTGCAACAGCAAGTTGTTCTCTGGCTGTTTGTGCAGACGCTGCTTGGCCGCTTGCGTGGTTGTAGACACCTCATCTCTCTTCTCCTCAGTGCATACTCTCTTACTCAGGCTGTGCTCCTCTGTGTTACTTCCTCTACTGGCCGTTGGTTTCTCTGGGGTTTTCTTACTCGGGTGCGGTGCGATTCGAGGGTAGGAGTTTAAGATGGGGAGGTAAGTGTTTTTGCTCTTCTTTACACCCTTGCTTTCGGATCTCTGTGGCTGGGGTTTGAGGATGTGCATTGGGGCGCTTTGATTAATGCCAGGCTGTTGTAGCAAGAGGACGTGGGTGGGACCCTGACTGTTTGTAGCACCTCCATCCCATGACAGAGATGAAGGAAGGATGTGGTCCTGACCAGACTGCCCAGGCTTGGGAAAAAGAAAAAGAGGAGGAGAGACAGAATTCCTTCTTGTACAGAGCAGTTTTACATCAAGAAATCACAAGTAAATGATGTAGCACATTTCACAGCAAAATCTTGTTTTATAGGATGCGTTCTTTTCTATGTGACTCACTTCCAGTCTTGTGTTCATCATAAGCACTAAGGACCTTCGGACACCTCTTACCATGCGTTTCAATGCAACACATCATTCTGTTTTCTTTTTAACTCTCTCTCATTTGCCAAATTAATTTTATCTTTGGATTTGGTTTAAAATATAATGAGCTGCCTTGTTGTCTACATTCTACACACAATAAAAAGGAAACTTGTAAGTGTTTTGGGACAGAGCGTCTTATGGCGCTTTTCCACTGTGTGGTACCACTCGGCTCAGCTTGGTTTGTGTTTCCACTTCAGTTTAGTACCGCTTTAGAGTGCGTGGGATTACACACATGGATTATACACATACAAACATTTTCATTCCGCTTCGAGAGGAACGCCTGTACTTCCATTTTTGGTTGTTAAAAAAAGGTGCGCTCGTTCAAAACAGTTGCGTTCACTCAAAAAAAAAATCAATCCTTCGCTGGCTAGATTTAAATCTAGCGGGTCTGGTGTCTCGTGTCGCAAATTCAATGACACAGGTAGTGACGATTCTCTCTAGCCAATCAGTGATCAGCAGGGTTTACACGTCACATTTTGATAACGGTATGGCTCTGAAAAAAAGGTGGTACTGAAAAAAGTACCAGGTATCAGGTACTGTACACAGTGGAAAACCCCCCAAAAGTGAGCCGAACCATGCAGTGGAAAAGCGCCTTTACTCTTTCAACTTCATTGTCTCAGGATTGACTCACCTGCTTCAACACCACATTTTTAATGATGAATATAGGAGTGAGTTCAGGTGTCCCAGACACCAGTATGTGTCTTCCCTGCAGGGGGCCCTGCTCCGCCCCACCCAAACCCTTGCAGACCTGAGGCTCATTCACACTGCTCTGCCGGTCATCTGCGTCAATCTGCAAAGAGTCTGAGCCAGTGTCTGAAAAAAGAAACAGAGCAGTAGGAGGAAAAAGGGCATTGGACGGAACAGAAAAAAAAAGAGAAGGAAAAGGCAAGAGGAAAGATGGGAAACAAAGAAAGAGAAATACAAAAGCAAGAGGGGTGGCAGTTTCAGTCTACTAATGACGAGTCCAATGAAGGACCATTCAATGCCGGAACCTTGAAGTTTTCTCACGGATGTTACATAAGCCTCATAAAACTACACTTTATGAAGAGGTTTGACTCTTTCAGCTGCATGTGCATAAAATCAAACCTATTGCCAATAAATGTCCTTATACAAACAGGTGAATAAGGCATATCAAGGGACTCAGTGGCACTGTCATGGCACTGTCATTAAATGCAACCAGGAAAAGTGTTTTCTGAATATGATGTGACCTAATGAACACCTTTGGGATTAACTGGAATGCTTTCTTCAACGCACTTTCATGAGAGTACTCTCGTAAACGCGCATTAAAGACTGACACGGAAGAGAAGAAATTGTTGAATGAAGTTGCTATTTTTGTTTTCTTAGCACACAAAAAGTATTCTCATAGCTTCATAACATTACAGTTAAACCACTGCAGTCACATGTAGAGCCCGACCGTTTTATAGTTCTGCCGATTTTATCGGCCGATATGAGCCTGTCATAGATATATCTGCATTGGCGTATATGGCGCAGATATGCCAGATAAAATGCTTGTAAATGATGTAATTACTTGGTTTGTCCAACAGAGCATACTCCATTGTTTGCTACTGGCGACCCAGGTCACTGTAGTGACACCAGCCAAACCTTTCACTTCAGTAAGGACGTCTTTTTAAAAAAAAGGTTAGTACACTTAAACCAAATCGTGATATAGGCGATTGTCTGTGAATATTAAACTGCAAAAAGACTATTTAAATACAAATCCTCATGTTCTGCATGTTCAGGTGATTACCAGAAAACACAACAACATCTGAAATTCAGACATTCACAGAATCCTGAAGGAGGATTGCTTTGTGTTTTTGTATATTGTATGTTGGGATACTTGTTGTTCTTAATTAGGGTTGCAAAGGGGCGGAAAATTTCCGTTAAATTTCAGGAAGTTTTCCGGAAACTTTCCATGGGAACTTTGGAAATATTCCAAATTTGAAACTTACCAGGAATCTATGGGAATTTACGGGAATTTTGGGGAATTAATTGGAAATTTATAAAACTGTATCATATACAAACATAAATAAAAACATTTTTTTGATTATAGGCTCACTTGCATGCAAACTAATACAAATTGTAAAAAAGACATTTGGCCGGGGATACTGACCCCAAACTTTTGAATGGTAGTTTATTGTTAAAAAAGGATTTCTATTTTAAATAAATGTGTTTAAAAAAAAAAAAAAAACTCTTTATTCATCAAAGAATCCTGAAAAAAGAATCACAGGTAATGATAATAATAAAAAATATTAAGCAGCACAACTGTTTCCAAAATTGATAATAAATAAGCATATTAGAATGATGTCTGAAGAATCATGTGACACTGAATACTGTAGCTTTGCATCACAGAAATACATTATATTTTAAAGTATATTACAACAGAAAACCATTATTTTAAATTGTGATACCGGCAATACTGCACAATATCTTCTGTATTTTTGATCAAATAAATGAAGGCTTGATGAGCAAAAGATATGCAATGTTTAAAAACATTAAAAATAGTAATGTGTCCAAACTTTTGACCAGTACTGCACTACTGTATTATAACAGAAAACTTGCTAGCAGAAGGAGCATCACAGCTTGAGCTATATAGCACATAGCCTACCTCATAAACTGTCTAGCAACTGTATAAAACACTTTTTGGTATTTACTAGTTAAATGGGAATCCCATAGATCAAATATATTTAGAACAGGGGTGTCAAACTCAGTTCCTAGAGGGCCGGAGCCTTGCACAGTTTAGATGCAACCCTAATTAAACGCACCTGATCCAGCTAATCAAGTCATTAAGGCTTATTTGAAAACTACATGGTATGTGAGTTGGAGCAGGGTTGGAGCTAAACTCTGCAGGGACACCGGCCCTCCAGGAACTGAGTTTGACACCCCTGATTTAGAATATCAAAACTTAGATGTGGTCTTTGGGCTCAAATGCAGAGAAAATAGAGGGGAATCCCCCTCTTAGGTGACTAGAGAGGATTGTGTGGGGGGAGGGTCATTTTTAGACTTTTGTTTTATTATTATCTCACCTAAATGTTTGTTCAGTCAGTGTATTTGTTTTTACTATGGTATAGCCTAATTTAGTTGCACAGTATATTACACACAGCACAAGGAAGTTTTAAACATTTTTTGTAATATTCATGTAATTTATATGAATACTCGCCAAGATGGACATTTTGATATTTTGTATGCAGGATTTAAGAAATGATCTGTGCATGTAATGGTAGATAAGCACAGTGCATGTAGGGGGTGTGGCCTCAATAGCCCCGCAGTAAGCAGTGTGCTGTGCGATTGTGCAATGTGTAGAGTAGAAATTAAACTGAAATTGCATTAAATCTGGTTGTTTTAACCAAGATTATGCTGCAAGTTTTTGTTCTCAACTACATTTAAGTTCCCAGTTTCTGCAATTTAGCAAATTTCCAGTTTATTCCCATTAATTCCCATATATTCCCATGGAAAGTTTCCAGTCTTGAAAATTCCCGGAATTTTGCAACCCTATTCTTATACAGTTTTGAGCAAACTGTATTGTTTGTCATAATAGTAAAAATAGTGTGAACTAGTCTCTTAGAGGGTGAATTTAACAGTCAATCAATACTCACCCGAGTAACCGGAGTCTTTCTCAGAGCAGCGCGAGTCACGTCCATTTGTTTCCTGTTCAGTGTGTGCTCTCGCTCTAGAGGCCAAAACCGCGGCACTGTTGCTTTTGTCTTTAGCATTTTTACTTGCTGGACGGGAGATGCGTTCCCTCTCCCCTACACACCCTTGGGCACCTCCTCTTGGTTCCTTGGGCATTCCGGGCCTTGAAAGCAGAGAGATATAGCTGGGCAGACAGTGGACTCATGCAGAATATTTTTACCCATTTCTAACATGGGGCATGGAGTTTGTTCTCAAGGTCCTTACATACACACATGCTTGATCAGTAGCAATGATAAACTGAAGAGATTAATTCCAAAAAGCTACATTTATGGCAACAAAGGATGAACTTTGGAAATTAGTCTAGGGGAAAGTTATTTTTTTATTTAATTAGATAAGTATTACTTACAAATCCAAGGGGGGGGAAAAAGTGTATATTGTGTTCTGTGAACTGCTTAAAGGTTATAAGAACACTTATTCTACAGGAAATGTATGTAAATTCAAAACACAAGGCGCACATTGTGTCACTAGTCAGTTTTTCAGAATGAGTCAAGTCTTTTCTGTCATGACAATTACAGTGTACTCAGAGCTACTGTGCAAAATGTAACCTTTCTCTAAATGACTCAACACCACAAAGAGAACACAAAACACGCCTGAACATTAAGTGACTACGCACATACATTTTATATATAAGTTCACACTGAACTCACTGCTAATACACAATTGTTTATTGCGATCCCCAGCCTGTGGCATGTGTTACACATATGAAACATCTTTTCAACACTTGAGCAAAGGACTCTACAACTGAAAAAAAATGTATGCATTCTCTTTGACCAACATTTCAGACATGTGGAGTACTTGATGATAGTTAAAACGCTTTTTACCAACATGTTAGTGCACATAAACGGCATTTATAAAAGGTCAAAGACACTTTAACTACATATCGGATAGCCTACATCCAACTCTAAATTATGATTGTATTTAATTGTGCTTGCCGCTATAAAATGCTGCCATCATTGCTCAATAACACTCATGAATTCTGGAACATTTGCCATGTGATCTCGTCAAAGGCAGAAGCCCTACTTTTCTCTCTCTTTTTTTGCCATGATGGTGTAGTTTTGACAAAGAAACAAAAACAAGAAAACTTTTCCTGCATATATTTTTCAAACTTATAAGTAGGAACTTATTAGTTGCTAATTGTTCATTCTGATTATCATTATTAATTTAACTATTACTACTTTCATTAAAAAAAATTCTTATTTAATAAATTATTAAAAATAAATTTTATTATTTAATTGTGCTTTGTCATAATGCTATTCCATCCATGTTATAAAAGCAGTAAGCCACAAGATCCCATAAGTTACAGTGATTTTAGCCTTTCGTTTTTTTACTTTAGTGGGTTTTTTTTTTTTGTTTGTTGGTTTTTGTTTTGTTTGTTTTTTTGTGGGGGGCACATGGCACTAAAGCAAAACTAAAGTCTAAAATCACTGTAACGTATGGGATCTTGTGGCTTACTGCTTTTATAACATGGATGGAATAACATTACACACACACACACACACACAGCCCTCCCTTCCTCCTGACTGTTATGTAATACTACAACAGCCGAGCTCAGTCTGCACTTCCTCCTGTTCACACCACATACACGGTCAAAATAACGAGCTTTACCACCAGCATAGACAACCTTTACGTGCAAATAAAGACGGACCTTAAGATATCCCGTCAGACAGATAACCTATCAGAGCAAATGGGCAAAAATAAGCACCAACAGAGCAAAACATCACACCAGCATTGCCTACCTCAGTAATGTACAACACTGATCCTGGTCCCGAGTATTCAGCTTTTCGCAGAGGAGCACACACTCCTAACTACCTGTCCAGGGGCAATCTGCACCTCCCGTCATCTCGCTGATAAGGATGACCACCCAGCGTGACCGAGACACATTACGTTTGCCTGTACTTTTTCTGATCGTTTCCAGCTCGGGTTGTTTAACCTCCTCCAGCCCCTACTTCAAAATTGCAGACTGACACAACTCCACCTGCCGTAAGCCCCGCCCCGCATACATGGACCACGCCCATTTGGGTGGTTAGCACACCACCGGACCAATAGCGGTAAAGAGATTCCACGTAATCCCTCCCCAAACACGAGTGACGCAAGGGAATAAGTGGCATGGCCAATCCTGTGATCAGGCACGTGGAGAGGAGGAACGAGACGGTCTGAGAGGACCCGACTGAACGGACACGAAACATAACAAGAGGAGTGGCGAAGAAACCACGCATGAGTGTGAATACATTTGGCTGTCCATGTGTTAGCTATTTTGTAATCTTCCTGACCACTGATTACCAGCTGAGTCAAAGACAGGAAAGTGTATGACCAGTAAACACTTGTCATTGCAGGGCAAAGTGTGATATTACAGCTTTTATGTCAGTCAATCACAAAGGATTTTCAGATTGGATGCTGCTAATTCGATGCAATATGACCAAAGAAAGTAGAGTGGACACGAAAAAGTTTTAGGTTTGAACCCCAAAAATGAAAAGCCATCAACATTGTATTTTTAATAAGGGGCAGAAGTGCTGGTTTTGGCAACATAAATCACTGCTTGCAGCCAGGGGCGTAGCACCAAATGTTGGGCCCCCAGTCACACACCACCTTATCAATCATATGAATAATAATAATAATCAGTATACCCCTCACCAAAGGGCCCCTGTTACTCATTTCCACTATTACCCCGTCTGAAGCCCCTGCTTGCAGCATAACAATTATTTATTATATTTATTTTTTTGTTGTTTAATGATCTTTATTGTACGCGTTTACAGTTATAATATTTTAGCTTTATCCGATTCGAACAACTTAGGCTAATTAAAATGTACAATAATTCTACAAATATTTTATTTTAACTCAATGTAGAGATAAATACCCATATCAACAGGCAATAGTTATCTGGTTGTTGCGGTTAAAACCAATACATTATCATAACTTTTTTCTATTGACTATCATTTATGAGTACATTTAGATTACTAATTAACATTCTGGCAATTAAAAATTGGCAAGTGGGGCATGGAACCAATGAATGAAAGTGATAAGAGTGCAATGTGTGAAACATAATGGCACTCAAAGAAATATGCGCGTCAGACTAAACTATGGAGCAAAACTCCGGAGAAATCAGGGCGCACAGGGGAAACGCTAACGCTTCGCTCCGTGAAATCTTACAGGCTGCGTCCCGATGTGCATACTATCCATCCCAAATTCTGTGTGATCTGACATTTTCAATACTATTTAGAGCAGATAGGGTGGATACTATGCACATTGGGACGCAGGCATGGTCTCTCACACGCGCCTGTAAAATGTGCCAGCGCTCTCGAGGTCAGCTGTTCTACTACAGCGCCACGTGGTTCTCGCAACGCGGAATGACGCAGCGGGCTCCCGTCAGCCAATCAGCAGCGCGGGTGTGCGCGGACATGTGAGGAGGAGAGCAGAGAAGCCGCGTGCACATGTTCGGTACTGTGCACTGACGCCCAATGAAAAATTGCTCTATTTCAAGTGACGTCATAAAGAAAAAAATTAAAAATAGACAACGGAGTTGCCAAGTCCGTATTTTTCGGCGTAATTAAGTTACTTTTTCGTGATTTGAGGGATATTGAACAATGTAGAATAATGATTTATTTACAGGCAAACTGCGCCTTACAGCAGATAGAGGTCGAGCACAAACTTAAGGCTACACGCCCATTAACATTTAAGCCCTTTCTAGTTCAATCTAGTGATAGTGAGGTCATCTTGCCTGGGCCTTTTTTTTTTTTTTTCTCCATTTTTACAACGGATCAATAGTTGTTTTTTCTGGGTGTACCTTTTTTTGTCATGTACCTTATGTAATAGACCTACAACTGGGGGGCATAGTATAAAATAATAGTACATTTAATTAGATATTAGCATGAAAATCTGGCAACTTTGCACATGATGCCCCTGCTGAGAGAGAGTCATGTGAAAAAAGTGGAGTGCACCGAAACAAGAAAAAAAAAAATAATAATAATACTACATTGTGGAAAAGAATAGAATTTCCATTGCTGTTTGTGAAGACAGATCATTTTTATTTTTCACAATCTTAAAATATACTTGGAAATCCCAAATTTGCAAAAACACTTAAAAACTACATGTTTCAAAGTGCTTTAATTTCATAAGACACCATATTCCAGTATATACATTTTTCACCATAGCATTGATAAACACTTAAAAGCTACAAAATACATAAATACACTTTTTCTTTATCCTTTTACATCCAATGACTTAAGACTACTATAAAAAGTTACAGAAAACAATTCAGTACAAATTGAGTTTTCAGCTCTCCAACAGAGGCATTTTAATGTTCATTGATGTCCAGTGCAACACAATCCTCCTGACTGGCCATATTCAGCATTTCTTTCCCTCCCTAGAGTAGCAGTGCTATGCAGCCGTCCTGAACATTTCCAGCTCCATTTGGCCTCCTCACTGGTGTTTAGAGAGCATCACGTCGGAGGGCACGACAGGCCCAGTAGGCCAGGGGCGGCTTTCAGGGCAGGGTGCATGCTGACATGAAGGGTTTGTATAGTGGAGAACTTGATGAAAGTGGCACGGGTCTCACGAGCATGTGCTCTCGCTGCGGCCGTGGCCATGATCTGCACTATACTGAGGAGAGTTGCTTCGCTGCATCAGAGATAGTGGGAAGATAGATAAGATTGATTTGAAATATAGCTCAATTTCAACATTTCTGCTTTTTAAATTGTGGATTTTGCAGACTTTTAAGAAGCTTAAAATAATGAAGTAACTTCGGGGAATATTGCATTACTTGTCCTGACCTTCCTATGTGGATACTAGAGGCAATGCACCAGGCCATTTCTCCATCAGGAGAGGGTGCCTCCTGCAGGATCCTGCGGGCCAGACGGAGGGCAGCACTTGCCAGCTGGGCGGGCAGATACACCACACACTGCCCCTCCAACAGCGAGAGCTCCAACAGGTATCGTGCCATCCAGACCACCTGAACAGACGATTTAGGACCATATTTTAATACAAGACCACACGGAGACAAACAGAAAAAAATAGAAAGCACAAACAGGTCGTTTTCCTTCATTTTAAAAAGTGTGCTTCAAATCATAAGTATTTGAAACACTGGTACTTGCAGATAATGTAATAGTGAAATAAAAAGGCAGCTTAAAGGGATAGTTCACCCAAAAATTAATTGTTTCGTTTACTCTCCCTGTTGCTCCATGTATGACCGACTTCCTTCTGTTGAACACACAAGACGATATTTTGAAGAATGATCGTACCAAACAGTTGGTGGTAGCAACTGCCTTCCATAGTATGAAAAATGATTAAAAAATAAAAAAAAAATAAATAAAAACTACTACAAAAGTCAATGGGGGCTTTTGACTTGTCAACTGTTTGGTTACCAACATTCTCTAAAAAAATCTTTGGTGTTAAGCAAAAAAAAAAAAACCCAACCTCATTAAAAAGGAAAGGAAGTGTGAGTAAATAACAGAATTTCCATTTTTAATTTCCTCAAATCACCCTCGCACACCTGTAAGCAATTGATAGGTGCGTAGGGAAAAACTACCAAAAAAGGTCCAACTTCAAAGCAAAAGAATAAATCCTACACACTATCTGCACTTGCAAATGTATGAAAATATTAACTAAAAAAGGTTTCGGTCCATGACCTTCATCAGGCAAATACAAAACTCCAACAATCCAATTTAAAAAAAAAATAAAAATATATATATATATATATATATAACATTAGACCATAGAGACCATCGCATAGAGAAAAATAACCATATTTAACCAGTCTTTTGCCATATTTTAAAGACTAATTAAGTCACATATGTACTTGAGGGAAAAAAGTTATTTAAACTATTGTTTGTTTTACTGCAAATAACATGAAGTGTCCAAAAACATTACACTCAGTTCACAATTAAGTAAATATTTTTAGACGCATGAAGTTAACTGACCTTGTCACTGCAGCATGCAATGGAAGCCGAGATGAGAAGAAAATGAAGAGGGGGACAGTGATAGAGATCAAACTTGAGCCCAGTTAAAACCCTCCTTTCCATCCGCAGCAGTTGTTTCTTACTGTAGGCGTTTTCCATCAGATAGCAGAGCTCTGACACCTGACAAACATTACCATGTTAACATGTCTAGCGTATGTTAATGGTGTCATGCTTCCATTAAACATTTGCTTAAATACTTAAGTACCTCTGGTAACAGACATTCCTCTTTTTTAGCAGCCAGAAAAAGGCAAACCACACCCAGTAACTGCAGGCCAGAGATGGACACTTTGACGAGCCTTAGTGCTCGATTCAACAGGTGAACTCCCAGATACAACGTTTCCTCGGAGAACTGAAACACTTCCTGAGGTGAAAACAAGCAATCAATCACAAATTCAAAAAGACTGCGATAACATCAAAAACACACAACACACATTTAGTCAAAAGTTAAAATTTAAATCCTCACCAAGGCAGCATTTATTTGATTGAAGGAAAAAAAAAATTAAATAAAATACAAACATGAAATGTCAATTTAAAATACAAAAAAAACAAAAAAAAAGCAAAGCAGCCATTACTCCAGAAGTCAGTGTCACATGATCTTTCAGAAATCATTTTAATGACTTTGTGCTCAAGAAACATTTCTTCTTAACACTGAAAACAGTTGTGAAAACTGTGCTGCTTAATATTTGTGAAAGCCATGAAACTGCCCCAAAAATGTTGGGGTCAGTAGGCTAGTACTTAATCCTTATTCAGAAAGGACAAAAAAAAAAAAAAAAAAAAAGAAATTTTGTAGGAATACAAATTTACAGTCAATTCAGCAAAGAGCAGTTTTAAACATAAGAACCATTATTATTACATCAAATTATCACCAAATCAGTATATTACATTGATTTTTGAAGGATCATGTGGCACTGAAGACTGGAGTAATGATGCTGAAAATTCAGCCTTTGCGTCACAATTACTTTAAAATAGTTATTTTAAATTGTAGTATGTCACAATTTAAATTTTTTGTATTTTACTTTGATCAAACACTAATGCAACCTTAAATATGCAAGGAATAATTGACGACGGGCCGTTGAATTATTCGCGTCGTGGTTACACCATAATAACTCAACGGACCGAAGTCAATTATTCCGCTTATACTACAGTTGCCACACCTCAAGACATCGATCAGATGATATATTTCAAGGCATTCGTCCGATTTTTCTACTTGAATCGCTATTGTGAGTAGGATTATTTCTTCCACATCTCATCCAACGCCTCCGTTCCCAATTCCAAAACGTCATTTTAAACCTAGTAACGTTATAGTTAAACTTAGTTCCTTTTGTTCACCAACAGCGCCGTTGTTGTTACCGCACTTGTAAGAAGTCATGTAGTTTTTAAATTGTTAAACTACTGATAAAATCGTCAGGAGTAGCGCTAACAACATTAGTGTGATAGGCTATGTTAGTGTGTGTGCAACTAACCGTTATGTATGTGCGGTCTGTGAGGGAGAGAGAGCGGGAGAGTATGTGCTTTCCATACATAGTGTAATTTTGTGGCAAAACATGTACATGATCTGTCGTTTTTATCCTTTTGTTTACTATATTTATTTGGCCAGTGTCGTTCACTGAAAAAAAAAAAATAATAATATTAAAATTAAGGTAAATGGTCGCAAACAATTTATTTTAGCTACATTTAATTAAAAAAATATATATGTTCAAAGTTAGTCAACTAAATGTTTATTTTCTTGCTGCGGTCATTACTAATGGTCACAGATCTGACAATTTTCCTTTATTTCGGGGTACCAGACATGGATGCCCCCTCTCCCCATTGCTTTTTGCAATAGAGCCATTTGCTCAGATGATAAGACAGGAGGCAGCTGTGTCGGGGTGTCTTTGGGAGGTCGGCAGCACAAGATTTCTTTATATGCGGACGATGTGCTGCTCTTTCTTTCAGATCCTGAGGTGTCTGTGCCAAAAATTGTAGACCTTATTCAGGAGTTTGGGCAATTCTCTGGGTACAAGGTAAATTTTTCTAAATCAGTTGCCATGCTTTTAGGTAATACGAAGTCTACAAACCAGTCTCTTTCCTCTCCCTTTAAATGCTCTGAAGATGGTTTCGATTATTTGGGTATACATGTAACCCCTACTTTCAAGCAATTGTACAAAGCTAATTTCACACCAGTGCTAGGAAAAATCCGTGATGATTTGAACAGGTGGATGGCTCTCCCTCAGTCTTGGCTGGGGAGGGTGGCTCTGATAAAAATGAATGTCCTGCCCAGTTTACTGTATCCAAATGATCCCTGTTTTATTGTCCAATAAGGCTATAAAAGAGTTAAATGGGTGGCTAAATTCATTTATCTGGAGCAAAGGGAAACCCAGATTGAAATTATCGAAACTTCAGCTCTCTAGTGCAAAGGGCGGCTTGGACCTTACAAATATTAGATTATATCAATTGGCTTGCCAACTTCGATTTATTAATGAATGGCTTATTGAAGACCCTAAATCAGTGTGGCTTGATCTCGAATCCTCACAGTCCAGTTGTCCCTTACGAAATCTATTATTTGTTCATAACTCAAAGCTTAGCAGAACTTTGTGTAATAGTCCTCTAGTACGCAATACTCTCAAGGCATGGCGTGCTATTCGAAGGCTGGAAGGCAGGAGCGACATAACCTCCCCTCTTCTGCCAATTTTGAATAATCCAGAGTTCCTGCCAAGTACTACAGACTCAGGTTTTAAGTTGTGGGCTGTTCTTGGTATATGTAGGATGGGTGACTTGTTTGAGGAAGGATCCCTAGCATCTTTCAATAACTTCGTTTCAAGATATAATTTGCCTAGACAGCATTTTTTTTTATTTTTGCAAATTAGAGATTACATATTCAAAAATACTACACTCACCTCTAAATACTCTTTTTCAGTCATTGAGGAAATCGTTCTGGACCCTCCTCCATACAAGTTGATTTCCCTTTTCTATAAAGCTCTATGCTCCTATGGTGCAGCTAGCACTTCATATTTAAAACTGATTTGGGAAAGAGAGCTGGGGGTGGTTATTCCAGAAGAGGAATGGGAGACAGTCTGGCTCCAAGCTAACAGGCTCTCAGTTTGTAATAGGGCAAGAGCCATTCAGCTCAGAATTTTACATAGAATACATATAACGCCACACTTAAGACATAAATACAATGCATCTCACTCGCCACTTTGCCCTAAATGCAAGTCTAATATAGGAGATTATATTCATTGCGTATGGAACGGTCACATGATTCAGGCTTACTGGTCCAGAGTTGTGGCTCAATTAAATAACATCTTTGGTTTGGATCTGGATCCTTTGTCACTTCTTCTGGGTTTTCCCTGTAAGCTTATTTCTAATAAATTTGAAAGGCGACTTTAGTCTGTTAACTTTTGCTGCCAGGAAGAATCTACTGATGTCATGGATCAGTGATAGGCCTCCCTCCATCAAAGGCTGGCATTCAGTTATTATTAGGGAGATTATTCCTCTGGAACTCTTGACCTGTATTATTCATTCTCCAACAGATGCTTTTAATCGTATATGGACACCTTACCTTAATTGCATAAATGCTTCTACCTGTGACATTTTGCGGTTTGGTATGACAGTGTATAGACTACTCATGTACTCCGCCCCAGGTTTTATTTTTAAATTTTGATCGGTGATACAATGCTCTGTTTGTCATCTTGTGTATAATTTTGTTTCTGTATTCTCTTTTGTTGTATATCTGGCAGTGTGTGTTTGTTTCTGTTTTGTATCTGTGTTGAAAGTTATTTAAAAAAAAAAAAATTTTTTTATTTAAATGTAGCTAAAATAAATTGATTGCAACCACTTACCTTAAAAAAATTGAGTAAATTCAATGAATAATTTTTTTCAGTGTTGTAAGACCTTTGAAATAACAGAAATCATTTGGCGAAGTGATATGGTCATGTAATGCGGTCAAGTGCTGCCTAGAACTACGTTCGCAGTGCGTTTCCCTGAAAATAATTGCACACCTTAGAACGTTCGGCAGCCAATCAGATTCAAGCATTCAACAGCCCCGTAGTATAAAGTAAAAATTATTCAAAATATTTGACCAGTAGTGTATATTATATAACACGTAATCGGGATAACTTGGTTAACTCCTTTTCAGTCACAGCCACTCAAGGTCAGAAACTGAACAAACAGGTCGCACAAATCTGAATATTGCACTTACATGGACTTGAATTAGCCAGTCCACCAAGATAGCTCTCGTAGTGTCACTGAAATGCTTGGGCAGGTCAGCGTTTGGGAGAGTACATAGTAGCTGACTTCTCTGCAAGCAGAGGAAACAAACATGACCACAATGATGGCGAAAAACCAACAGTACTTTGCATGTCATCCTTACCATCATGTCTGAAAAGATGTCCCATGCGTAGGTCTTGTCATAGAGGAGCCCCAGCTTACTGATGGCTACTTCCACTTCTCTGCGCAGAAGCTCAGGCATCAGTTCTCGCAGACTAGTTGGACCTGGCAACCTGTTCAGATACTTCACCAAAGCCTCCTCTTCATAGACATCTAGCATTGTTGCAAAAGAATTAAAAAAAAAAAAAAAAAAATACAATTGAGAAAGGCCATAACATTTTTCTGAAATCCAGAAAACTTAGTGTAATGCGTTTGCTTGAAACTCAATGCAGGTAATGTGATGGAATTTTCCATATTGATTTTTTATTATTAGGCTTTGCATTGTGTCGTTTTAGGGTTAAAGGAATATCTGTAAATTCAACAGATAACATACCTGCCAGAAGGTAAAATTTCTTCTTGCAGTGTAAAAATTAAACTTTAGGGAACACAGTTTGTGCTAGAGACATGAATTGAGCATCCAAAAAAAGTAAATAAAAAAAATCAGGGAAGAATCTTAAATTGGAGGAATCAAAGTTATATTTAGGGTCCAGAATATAGATTGCTTGGAGTATTGACGTCAAACCCAGAAGACTAATTTACCATTGGTTCCCTTGAGATATTCCTGGGGGTTTTCAGTTTTTCCAATTTTAACAAGAAAAACCCACATGAAAATTTCCAAGGAATCCATGGCTGGAGCACTCTGAGCTACTACCCCGAACAGCAACACCTTAGCATAGTGGTGGTAAGTTTTACAAAAGGTAAAAACACATTTTAGTCAGAAAACACAAATATAGCAAATCAACATGCAGTCATTGCATTTGCGTTAACTAAATTAATATCTAGCCTGATGCCTGAAGAAAGTAGTTGTTGGATTAAGTTGTAGTAGTACCATTAGAATACTACAATGGTAACTAGACTTAAATATACTAAATTGAGAATGATGCGCCAAATCATGAACTACTCAAGCCATCTCGGATTACCTGAAGGTCCTGACTCATCCTGTGGAGCGTAGTCCATTATGATCCCATCCTCTGCAGATATGGGAATCCTTCGGACCTTGAGGAAAAACAGAAACGCTAACCCTGTGATGGCAGAATGGTGATAGCACATCATTTGAAGATCCACCTGTATAATGGGCTGATTTTCTATCCATTTACAAATGGTAGCAAAGTCACAGCTTGGCACATAATGACATAAGAGCAGCAGTTACCCATCGACTCTCCTGTGCAGGTTTGTAGTGCTGCCCGGGTCCCACCTCCTCTCCTTCAGCAAACACCTTGCGCTCCCTCAGAACACAGGAGTTTGCCCGCGTCCGCAGGGGCGCTAGTCTGTCGTCAGTCTTTCGAAGCACAATATGGTTTCATTTATTCACAATAAGCTTGTAAAGCACTAACACTTCATAGAGCAGCAGTTTTCAATACATGTAAAAGACCTGCAGGAATGGATCATTCTTCATTTGTGATGGCAAGTGGCATCCCTCTACTTTAAAACAGTTGAAAAACTTTAAAGACCAATAAATCATAAAATGTTTGCATTCTGTAGGGTAAACACAATTTGTGCACTGCAATAGTTACATTTTTGTTTTAAAATACACAATCGAGTTTGAGAGATTGCATCAAAATATGCATGTTCATTTACAGTTATATTAAATGGTTTAAAAAAAATACATTGTTTTATTTAAGAAAAAGAGTTGTGTCCCCCAAATTCATGTCTGTGGTGTTACAACAATGGATGTCGCCCCTAAAAGGGGAATTCTACTTGGACTACTTGCTGTGTGTAAAGGTCATTGCAGGTGCCGGCTGATCTGAGGGGGTGCATGGGGAGTACATTCTTTATCAATTTTCTTTAAGTTAGCAAAATTTCTGACAATTTCATACGTCGCATTTTAGTAGTGTCTGTGGTGTTTTGATAACTTGCAGATCTGACATTTTAAACAGTTTTGATAAATACATTCTTATTAATATTTCCAACATGTCCCCTGATCTTAAAATCATAATGATGGCAGCCTCCATTTGAGAAAGTTTTAGCTAATTTGTCTGTGGTGTTGCTGTCTTTCCTGGTAACACCACAGACTCTATAATAACTCGCAATATTTAGTCTGTGGTGTTACTTCAAAACATATCAGAATTCCTTCGGAGCCATTTACTCTAAGTTAATGTTTTTAGACTGTAAAGTGGTTTTAATCTTTTAGAATAAAGACTATAAAAGGTACCACGGACCATTTTTCCTGTCTTTTCTTTTTAAAAGCAACTATTCTCCTTTGGCAGAAATAGGGGCCATGATGAACAATTAAACACTTCTTTTAAAAACTGAAATTTAAGCGATCGATGAAACTGAATCCTTAAAGTAACTTGTTTATTTATTATTACCTAAAGTTGCATATCCTTGCTCATTTTAGAACAAACCAAAATTGTAGTTAAAATATTAGTAACACCATAAACATAAGTGAGTGTGTTACCAGTTTGATTGAAATTATTTAAAAATCAAAATGTTCTTAAGCTTCAATTTTAGTGGATATAGCATATTAAACTAATTTTAAGTGCATAGTAATACATTTTATTAAAAAGAAAACAAACATTTTTACAAATTCTGCCTCTCATTTGCCACCCCAACTGAAGAGTGACCCGAATACAGTATTAGTTTTCAGTCTTAAACCCTGGAAGAAAATTACCATGGATTCCTAATACAAGCAAAATAATGTTTTGTTTTGCAACAAATGAATGTTAATTCTGAAACGGTTGAAGTCAACTAAAGTTCTTGCATTTATTTAAAGAACAACCATTTCAAAGTTCACATCTGAGGTATAACCATGTAATTTAATTTAGAACAAATAGTTTCTTCCAGGAATGTTAACCACAGACCACGTTTACACAAGATAAAACCTGCCATTCTAAGAACGCACAGAAGTTCTGAAAGACAACCACGGGAGTGGCCTTCCAGGTCAGCATTCAAACTGATCTCATGACTAAATACACATGAAATCAGATTATTTTGGTCAACTTCAGTATGTGTTCAGTTATCCATAATAATGTAGCACACTCTCAGAAATAAAGGTACAAAAGCAGTCACCAGGGCGGTACCTTTTCAAAAGGTACACTTTTGTACCTATTAGGTTCAAATATGTACACTTCAAGTACTAATATGTCCCTTTAAAGTACCAAAATGGACCCTTTAGGTACAAACATATACCTTTTGAAAAGGTACCGCCCCAGTGACAGCTTTTGTACCTTTATTTCTGAGTGTGCAGATACTGGTGAATTTACACAAAATCTCCTGTTGACAGATTTTCTGGTCACATTTTGGCCATTATTCAATTTACACAGCAGGTCTAGCAATTAAAGTTGAGATTTCACAAGCACTCTCACCATATGGAGGTCCAACAGTTGCCTGGAATCACAAAACCCAGTTCGAGCCATGATTCACCTGGACACTGCAGCTACCTGCACACGCTGAATCTGCAGCTGTACACTGGCACATACCATCAGCTAATTAACACCAGTGGTACTAATAAAGCTTACTAATTGACCCTTCACTAAGCCCCGCCCTGTGCCACAAGTTTGCTTTTGTTATGCAAGTCGCTGGAGGTTCTGTGTATTTGGGTTCTTTTAAACAGAGTTGGACAGACCCAAATACCATATATTTCCCAAACATGGTAAGAGCATGTCTTATTCCCAAATGAACACATAAAATAAGATAAATTAATATAATGAGATAATATTGACGAGCTTTGAATTCCTCCCCATAAATGTGTTACAGTTTACCAGTATTGTCTTGATAGCACGGTCCATTTATGCCACAGCATCACAATTGAATTAAGGTCAGGACACAGGAAAACACATATTTCCTAATTTAGGGTGACCATACATGCCATTTTTCTCGGACGCGTCCTGGCCAGGATTTTTATATTGCTTTGATTCAAAGTACCTCGAGAGCGTTTTGAAAACATATAAGGAACCGATGTCAGACACCGATCGGTCTGCACACGCAAACAAAGCCAAATCCTAGATATTTTAGGCAATATAGAAATCCTGGCCAGGATGCGTCCGGGAAAAATGGCACGTATGGTCACCCTACCTAATTTATCATCCACACATGATTATTTATCTGTGTGTTTCGGGTCATTGTGTTGTTGAATCCCCCAACCCAATCTAAAGCTTGAAGACATGATCTGCGGTTCTGACATTCTCCTGTAAAATGTCTAGATTTGCTTTAGGATTCATTGCTTCTTCAATGACTGCAAAGCACCCATGTTCTGAGTTGGGAATTTTTGGAGGTGGTGTGCCGGTGTTATGGATCAACTGGGGATCGTGTTAACTGGGGATGTGCGCGTGCACGCAAGTATGTTTACCTGGATTTCCAGCAGATGTTAGACGGCGACAGATTCGTCACTGCGATATTCCACGGGTCATAGATTAAAAATCGTTTTTCAACAGTTGTATACATTGGCATCATGCATAATAAAGCGTTTTGATTCCGCGGTATCCGTACCTGCGTATGTCACGCAGTTTTAGGGAAGTTGACCATGCTCCGATCTCACGCTCACAACCACGCCCACGTTAACAAGGGACATTTGTTTCAATGGATGATCAAACATGAAGTAAAAAATTTAAGTATTTTCTTTTCAATATTAGCCTACTGTATCACATTGTGTCTGTAGTGTGCTGTCATGTGTTCTAAATAACAGATATAGATTAAGTTAAAATTAGCAGTAGCTAGGCTACCTAAAGCAAACATGAATTGCAAAGTCCTTTAATTTTTTATTGACAAGCCTGTTCATTGAGTTTGCTATTGTTCTTAATCAAATTATTTATTTTCTGAGTGATTATAGAGAGAGAGAGAGATGGGCTACTTTGGCTTGGCTTGAGTTTGTGTGATTTTACTCAGCTGATTTTATTATCTGAGATTTCTTGCTTGTACAGTCAGCTCTGGTGCCTCTCTATCCTCTTACCTGGACATAAAGTTTCATCCTGGATTTATGACTGATCTGAAATCAACATTTTGCATTGGCTTAGAACTCTGCTTAGAATTCTGTACTCAGTTTCTTATTATCATATAATCAATTAAATTAACTTCATATGCTTAATAGTGTGTCTGTATTGTACTGTGCATTATGCTCAGTTAGGTGCTTGAATATAAATGTTGTGAATCTGTTGTCTTTCATTGAACATGTAGAGAACACTTTGTTTAAAGTAAATTCTAAGTTCATGACTCCTGGTTTTCATTTTACATATAGGCCTACTGGTCTCTTGCCAGACTACTAGTGTTTCCAACCATAGAAAACATGTTATGTGCAGTGCATCAAAGCCAAACTCTTTAAGTATGTGTGATGAACACAGGAAGGCATTTTTCCATCATTTGAATGAGCGATATATGTTACATGTATGGCATGTTTATATTTTTAAAGTGTTTGACAGGTGTTTATTAAAAGTGAACCATGCTGTAGGATCTTTCTTACTGCCTCATAGCTTCTTTTTCTAGTTTCCATGTGACAATCACTCAGCACCCACAACTTTTTCATGACTGACACAGGCAGAACATATGATGCTGTGATGATGAATTATTATTACATATATGGCTAATATTGCAAAAGACAGTATACATCACTAACCTCATTTGGCATCTTACACGAATATGATACCTCTCTCCCAAACATTAATTAGAATAGGAAAACCTTCAATATTTACTTTATTGCAGACTTCTTGAACTAAAAATATGACACAAAAGTCTGTCAGTTGCACAAATAATGAGTGTGGGCCTCTTTATATATATAACTTTGAATTATGCCAGTTATCTTCATTTAAGGTAACAACCTCACTAACATTTGGATTCAGCCTTTGTGAAGATTTTAGATGACCCTAACACCTGTGAAGAGATAACAACCCCTGCAAAAAAATTATGGTCCTAAGAATCAACATGCAAAACTGCACAATTATCCTTATATTGTAATCATTATGATCACAATATGTAAATCATTGCCTAAACATGTTTGTGCTTAACTGAATGATGTTAACTACCCAGATCCACTTGACTTGACAGACCTCTATTATAAAACTGTACATTTCTGCAATATGGACATTACATTGACAGTCATTTCTGACATAGAAAAAAAAAAGCATTTTATATAAAGCTGCTTTGAAGCTATGTATTGTTAAAAGTGTTTTTGTGTGTGTGTGTGTGTATGATTTTGCTTCAACACCTAACTATGAATATACGTTTGTTGAACATTCCCTATTCAGGATTATTCACTGCAATTTATCTGTCACCAATTCAAAATTATATGCATAATGCAAAACTATAGCTTGTTTATCACTCATTCTTTAGCAATATAAAAAAAGAAAGAAAATGAAATGCTTGACATTCCTTTGACCACAGTAATATTGATGCTCAAATTCATTTAAGTAAACACCTTATTTAATGCATTTACAACTGCCATTGGGAAAAAAAAATCTGTTGAAACGAAGGTAGCCTAAACAAATTAATCTGGGCGTGGTCTGAGACGCGACATGAAAGCGCATTAAAACTTCCCTTAAACCGCGTCAGATACATTGGAACATCGACAGGGGAACAACAGAGTCCAATAATGATACAAACATTCAAAGCTTTAAAATCTGTTCCGTTGAATATTCCCTTTGACAAATCTGTGGAGGCCCAACATCTGCTGGAAACTCAGGTAAAACTATTAGCGTGCACGCGCACGTCCCCAGTTAACACGATCCCAAGTTGGTCCATAACACCGGGTTTTTTTGTCATCAAAAATTAAAAAACTGTTCATTTTCGCCTTCACTTCTGTCACAACTGCACAGATTATTTTTCCAGAAGTGTTGTGGAACATGTAATAAGTGGTTTTGGGCCAACAGAAGACATGGCTCAATATTTTTTGGCAGCAGTGGTTTCCTACATGTTGACTTTTCAAAAACACCATTCTTGTTCAGTGTTTTTCTGATAGTGGACACATGAAACAGATTTCAAAGTTTTCAGGAGGCCCTTTGCTGCTATTCTTGGGTTCTTTTTCAGCTCTTTCAGGATTGTCCACTGTATTATTAGAGTGATCTTCACAAGATGTCTGCCAGCAACATTCCAGAATTTTCCATATCTTAAAGACCACATCTTCCACATATTAAGGGTATTTAACCATGGATTCATTAACACCCAGGTCATCAGCAATGTTTTTGTACCCTTGTGAATTTTTTTTTTTTTTTTCATTATTATTATTATTTTTACGTCTTTGTCATTTGTTTCCTATGAAAGCTTCTGGGATTGAGTCATGGTTTGCACTAACCAATTTTCTTGAGAGGAACAGATTTGTTTGTAACCAGGCTTTGTATGGCTTTGTTCGAGCCCCTGCCCTTTTTCAAAATTATTCAAAAGTGCGCCTCTCGGACAAATAGCAATGATATTGTGGTCAATAAAACAAAATGCATTTGAATTCTAATTAACATGACAATTTGTACAAAACAGTAACTAATCGCTCAAAAGTCTGAAAATTCCTGTTTATTTTTACATATCTGTCAATAATGAGGCGTTGCTATGGGTTTCGTGCGTTTTGCTCGATTGACTGATATTCCGCAAGCTGTTCGGAAACCGAGGCTCTCGAGCCATATATGGTTCTTTCAGTGAGTGCCTATGGGTCGACGGAAGGAAAAAATAAACCAAATAATATTTTAAACATTTTTCATCAATAATCAAAGCAAGTGTGTCTAATTAATTAAAAATCCACAAATTATATATTTTAGAATATTACATAATTCATCAATGCCCGTTTGTCATGTATAATACACCAACCAATCATCATCTGGCACAAGAAGTTCAAATTTCATTGGACAATATGTGAAGTGGAGCGGTTATTTTCCGTTCTTATTCATAAATCGGTTGAAAATGACATGGACAGACGAACTTATTTGTGGAGCGATCTGGATCTAAGGTTTGTCTCATTTTATAAATCAAATTACATCGCTGAGAAAACAGATGCTAAATGACTACAAAAGCACTGCTTAAAACCGTGCAGCGATAATAATGGTAATCAGTAGGCTATTCAATTCACTTATATTTATGTATGATTTACACCGTTTACTATTTGATGAAACTAGTTATTTAAGCCCAAGTGCCACCTACAGGCCTATTATGTGAAGTGTAGGCTGGCGAAATGGTGACATGAAAGGACTTCATTATATTACCATTTTTGATAATTATGCAGCATTATCAAGCCTGCATTTATTTGATCAAAAATACAGGGGAAAAAAACTGTAGCCTAATATTGTGAAATATTATTACAATTTAAAAATGTTTTTCTATTTTAATATACATTTATACTATTTTAATAAAATATCATTTATTTCTGTGATTCAAAGCTGAATTTTCAGCATCATTACTCCATTCTTCAATGCATGGTCCTTCAGAAATCATTCTAATATGCTGATTTATTATTAATGTTGGAAACCGTTGTGTTGCTTATTTTTTAATTTGTTTTTATTGGAACCTGTGATACTTTTTTGGGTTCATTGATAAATAAAAAGATGGTTCCCTTGATGTGGATCCAACCCCGCTCCTTTGATCTTTGTTCTGCAGTGAGGGGCTACTGCCTTTTTTTACATTTGAGCCCCTGCCCCTGAGGAACTCAGCACGTCCCTGCTGTGCAACCCACACTTTCAATCTCATCCTTAATTGAGACCGTTTAGCTTTTGGAGAACTTGTAAAGCCCGAAACACTGTCCCAGAGGAAAGATTGGCATCGTGAAGCAATCGCGGCGATTTCTGATTGGCCCCGATTTTTTCACGATGCCAATCTTTCCTCTGGAACAGCCGAAAAGCGTGCAGTGTGTCTTGGGCTTTAGACAGAGGGTTCACTTTATGCAACCAGTTCTCTGAACACTCAGTGTCTTCAATAAAATGTCGAAAGGTACAATATTCTGTGCATTTCTTGTCAGACCTGGTGGACCTAGTGGAAATGCTATCTACCAAGATGTGTTGACCAATTCTATAGGACACTAACGGTGCGTTTCCACTGGCACGGAGCGAAGGTTTTCAATTCATTCCTATGGAAGTCGAAGGCGGTGCATTATGGGATTGAAAGCAGCGCGGAGAAAGCTTTGAGCAGCCGAGAGCGTCAACAAGGTTGAGCATTCCTCGACTTTATGCAAATATCGAGCACCAAACGCCGACAACCAATCGCTGTGAAAAGCAGAAGACGAACCTTAAATAGGGTGTAACGTTAAACATTGTTTTCAGAAGCGTGCCCTGCCGTGAATTTGACACGCTCCAAAGCAGTGGCGTCGTAGCGTTGCCAGCGGCACTGGGCACAGATTAGACGCTGTAGTGGAAACGCACCGTAATATCAAAGGGAGAGTTTTCTCAAAATTAAAATTCTGTCATCTTCTCACCCTCATGTCATCCCAAACCTGTATGACTTACTTTCTTCTACAGAACTCATAGGAGGATATTTTGAATCATGTTGGTAACCCAAAAGTTTTGGTGACAATATATAATTTATGGGTCATTCTACAGAAACGTCCACTTCTCTGTCCCTAGACTTTACAGAAATATTAGAATTGAAATACACATTAGGGTTACAATTTTTTATATATTTTAAAATGAAAGAATATGTTATTTGAACAATTACACCTTCCTGAGCCATCAATGTGGCATTATTGTTTTTAAATTAATTATACAGAATTCCAAGTACTACAAAACTGCTCGTCCCCACAGCCATGTACAGCGGGAAAGTGCTTTATTTTGAGGTCAAATACAGGATTTTCTACCAATACAAAAGTATATTCATAACTATCAAATATATGATGTAAATGGCATAAAAACAAAACAAAATGCTAAATAAATATGATACAATATATAATGAAAATAGTGGTCCCCTGGAGTTGTGTCACTGGTGTTACCGCTTAACAAAAGTCTTTTATTTTGGAATAAAAAAAATCACACTGATGACATCACTCGACTTCCTCCTTCCTATTTTCTAAACATCTATGAAAAAAGGCCCATGTTTAGTCCACTGTTTCTTTTCTGTTATGACAAATTTTCTAATTTATCTCATGATTTCATATGAAGCTTTTAGTTGACTGGTCACTGGTATGACCTATTTATTGTTAGGGAATTGTAAAAAAAAAAAAAAAAACCTAGAATACAAATGATTTAAACTAATTAATTTAGTGAGCATACCATGATTGACGACATGTGGCTTGATACCTTGCAGCAGACATTTTGTAAAATGTATTTTTCATTAAAATTGTCACTGGTGTTAGCTTCCTTATGGATAACACCAGTGAAGATCAGTATATCAGGTCTTATGTCACTGGTGATTCATGTGTCACTGTACTGTTTTTGTCCATCACGTTAAATAAATAAAACACAATCTACTTATTTCTTGCATTTTCATCATTTTTCTGTAACTCTGACTACATGTACTGAAAAAAAAAAGAAATAATATTTCATAAAAACTTTTAATATTGTTAAAGAAGGTAACACCAGTGACAAAAAATGATGCATGTGGTCTTGAAATAATTGCACAAAAAAGCTAAAAAAAAATAATAATAATTAAGCTGTCATTTATGTGTATTCATGAAGTCAAAGGCAATCTAATAATGTGGTCTAAGTTTAAATGTTAAAAAAATAAATAAATTTTAAGACATCTTGCCATGCCAAAAGTGGACGGTTCTGTAGAATGACCCTTATGATATCTTCTGTTATGTTCCACTTAAGTCAGTCAGTCAAACAGGCATGAAATGACACAATATGACCAGGTTTTGTGACAGAAATGATTAAAGAAGTTTCATTTTTGGTGAACTATCACTTTAAGCTTATGGTTTAAGATACTGTAGGTTTAAGAGTTAGTAGTGTAGGGTTTAATGTAGTTTAGTTTTTTTTGTGTGTAGGCAATCAGCACTGTGACTGCCATGGCCAAAGAAAAAAATTAATCTTTGGTTGTGAATCCATAGCAGCAGTGGTTCTTAATCTTTGACTCGCAGGGTTCTCCACTGTCTGAGATCATAGAAGTTAAAATATATATATATATATATATATATATTCTGATACTTCAGCTGTAAAGATGACAAAGCTCAACCCTCATTCTTTGGTAAAATGACTGTTGTACATTATTATCCAGGCAACTGCTGAAACGGACTCCATATTATATACAGTCATGGCCAAAAATATTGGCACCCTTGGTAAATATGATCAAAGGCGGCTGTGAAAATTCATCTGCATTGTTAATACTTTTGATCTTTTATTTAAAAAAAAATCACAAAAATCTAACCTTTCATTGGACAATAAGAATTTATAATGGGGGGAAATATCATTATAAAATGAATGTTTTTCTCAAATACACCTTGGACACATTTATTGGCACCCCTAGAAATTCTTATTTGTAAAATATCTCTGAAGTATATTCCCATTCATATTCACATTTTTGAGCACTCCAGGGTGATTATGAACATGAAATTATCCAGCCATGGCTTCCTGTTTCACAGAAATATAAATAGGAGGGAAAACAAAGCCCAAATTCCCTTAATCATCCATCACAATGAGAAAAACCAAAGAATATATTTCTGATATAGAAAAGATAATTGAGCTACACAAATTAGTGAAGTGGCTTTAAGAAAAGAGCTAGAGCAGAGAAAATTCCCATTTCCACCATCAGGGTAATAATTAAGAATTTCCAATCAACATAAAATGTTACGAAACTGCCTGGAAGAGGACGTGTGTCTATATTGTCCTAATGCACGGTGAGAAGGAGAGTTTGAGTGGCTAAAGACTCTCCAAGGACCACAGCTGGAGAATTGCAGAAAATAGTTGAGTCTCGGGGTTCAGAAAACCTTAAAAAAAAATTATATATATATATATATAGTCAAACAGCACCTACATCACCACATGTTGTTTGGGAGGGTTTCAAGAAAAATTCTCCTCGCTCATCTAAAAACAAACTCCAGCATATTCAGTTATCAGACACGACTGGAACTTCAAAAGGGACTGGCTTCTATGGTCAGATGAAACTAAAAAATGAGCTTTTTAGCAGCAAACACTCGAGATGGGTTTGGTGAACACAGGGATAAATAGTACCCCATGTGTACAATGAAATATACTGCTGTATTTGTGATGTTGTGGGCCTATATTTCTGCTGGAGGTCCTGGACATCTTGTTTAGACACATGGCATCATGGATTCTATCAAATACCAACAGATAAAAAAATCAATAAGTGACTGACTCTGTTAGAAATATTATAATATGTTTGGATCTTCCAACCGTACAATAATCCAAACACAAACCTCAAAAACAACACAAAAATGGGTCACTGAGCACAAAACCAAGCTTCCATTCCAGTCCAGATTTTTGTGATTTAAAAAAAATAAAAGATCAAAAGGATTAACAATGCAGATAAATTTTCACAGCCGCCTTTGATCATATTTACCAAGGGTGTAGAAATTTTTGGCCATGACTGTGTGTATATATACATATATAAATGTTTAAATTATAAACGTCTTCAATAAAACAAAAATTGTGAAAATTCTTTAGCCCTTGAGCCCTAGCCGAAGAACACTTTGTGTCTCAAAATCTACTGTCCACTTGGTTAATTTGACATACTGTTGGGTTAGTAAAGGAGGCAGACATCATACAGTTTTTTGGTAAAAGAATTTACTTGCATGTATGTCCTAATAGCAAAGCATATCCCACAGCACTCTGTAGCCAAAAAATAATAATAATAATAATTAAAAAAAAAAATCAGTTTGCTGAAATATTTCAAGTTTCCCCCAACGTTTGCATCCCCTGCACTAAAAAAGCAAACCGAGCATCAATGATGACATTCGTGATTGTTCATCACATTCAGAACAGAACAGTCGATGGTTAAATTTGCAAAATAATTTCACTTCAAAGCTGATTTGTCCTACAGGTAGGTATATATACACACAAGAAAAATGGGTGAAAGCACTACAGCAGGCCATTTTAGATCTTCACCCCTCACGTCTCCACCCAAAAGTTTATTTTAAAAACTATAATTGAGCATCATTAATGGTGTGAATTAAGAGTGTGCATGTGTTAGTCATGTCCGGAGCAATGTATTATTTAATGACACGGGCAAATGGCGCCATCTGGCGGTCTCTCAGTCGATGCACCTAAGACCCATAGAAGCACTTCAGTTCGGCCCTGCTGTTGATACCAGTGAGGACCTTTGTGTATGAGCAAGTTTATGGCGGAGGGATGGTAATATATCATGTTTAATCTCAACAAAGGAAGCTTTTCATTTCCCCTTGCAAATATATACTGTGACTACCTTATTACACACCCACACATGCACAAGTGAACCACACATTCACACAAATGGAAAAATGGACAAAAGAAACAAACAAAAAACCTTTACTATTGTAATATATATTTATATATATATTTTATCAAGACAATTTAATTTCAGGGAGTGGGCGAATGAGGAAAAAATAATGATCCAAATAAAATAAGGAATAAAACAAAATCGTTTGATGTTCCTTGCACATGAAGCATCTTTAAAAAGGCAAAAGAAGAAAACACCTCACACATCTAAGCGGTGTGTTCCGACAGCTTCTGTCTGGGGAAGCACACCTACGTTAAACATCTGGAGATGAACTTGAACATTTTCTCTCAAACATCCTATCCATTTTTTTTCTGACTACACTAATAAAAAAAAAGGAGAAATGGAAAAGAGTGTCAAGGCTACGACAACAATGGCGTAGCACGCAGGTACTCGTTTCCACTGTTTGCTACTTTAACCAGTCGGTCATGCTGATGCAGTAGCTCTTGCAGTTAAATAACAGGACATTCAAATCCTTTTTTTCGTTATGGTTGTTTGTCTCTAAATTTTAACATCAATGCCTGCAAAACGTTCGAGAGACTGAAAACAACATGATGGACAGTTTCTATGATACACTAACCTTGGAACACCAAGCCTCTGGGGCTGCAGATGAAAACTGGAAAAAAAGCCTCTCCAGAAAGCCGGTTTCAAGGTTCCTGGATGTGGAGGAAACCACAGCCTCTCTGTTAACACGCTAGAGCTGTCTTCCTTTCTCTCTCTTCCCTTTAAAGCACAAACATTTTCACATCTATAGTGTGTGAGAGTCTCCAAACCCCTAACAATCCCACCCCCGTTCAACTCCTTAACGTTATGCCCATGTACAAAATGGAAACACAAAAAGACACACAGTTGAAGATGTAGACTGAGAACACGCATCCGTCGACGCACGCACACGCACAGCATTCGGTTCGCTACCCAGGCAGAGAAACAGCACTATTCCTTTCCGTGTTACCCCATCATCGGTCCTCCCGCTGTAAAAACACTATTGGTAACAGCTAGTTCCAGAAAGAGCACTTGTACAATTGCAGAAATATGGCTTTAAAACTGTAACAATCAGTGGGAAATAAGTCCAAATTGATTTCTCATGTCCCCACAAGATGATTTAGAGTGTGTTCGATATTTGTGTTTACAAGAGGCTTTAGTCCCGTAGTCCAGTGTTTTGAGTGTGAGCACGTGTCCTGAAACCTGCTGGTGCTGAGCTGTGTTTTCGATGGTACCTGATTGGTTGAGATTTATTCAGTGATTCATTGATGGATTGTGTTGCAGTGTGTAGTGTCAGGCTACGACTGGCTGGATGCAAGGCCAATCGGAAACCAGGACTGACCAGAGGGTACCACCTGTTCAGGATCATTCACAGATGCCGTACTCCCGCCTAGAACCCACTCCTCAGAAGGCTTGGGTTGCTGGTGCACGTGTCCTTGTATGAGTTTGCGTTTGTGTATGTGAGGGGCGTCCGGTTTGCTGGTAAGGGTGAGAGAGTGGGGAGGGGAGTGGTCACTCCCGCACACTGGCTGAGTAAGAGAACTGCGAGAAGTGTGTGCGTGTATCTGGGTCCTCCGCATCAAGACTGTCATCTGCAAGCAATGGAAAACCAAATCATCTCAATCATTTATTCCTCTTAAATGAAGAGTTCACCCTAAAATGAAAATTCTGTCACATGGAGTATTTTAAGTGTCCTTTCTGGGCCTTGGACATGTCAGTTGCATTGCTGTCTAGTGTCTAGAAAGCTCTCAGATCAAAATTCATCAAAATTATCTTAATTTGTGTTCCGAAGATGAACTAAGGTCTTACGGGTAATTAGTGACAGAATATTCATTTTTGGGTGAACTATCCCTTTAAGTAGGTTTGGCCTTTATAATAGCCTACATGTTGTTTATAATGAACGCCAAAATAATCTTCATATTGCTTATGTTTGTACATCATTTACAGATAGTTTACATTACTTCTGAAAGTAATAATATCAATTATCAAGCGAGTTATACACCAATGCAACTTTTTTTTTCTCAACAATGCATTTTTGATTCAGTGCAACTTCAGGCCCGTGTATACTTGACTTTCAACGTTCTGTTCCGTCTCGTTCCGAGCCACGTCCGCACAGCTTTCAAAGTATACTCAACTGCAGATGAGTGCGGATGGATGAGCTCCACTTATTTGAAACATTTTTGAGGGCTAAAATATTTGCTGTCATTTTCCACTTGTTAATCGTTTTCTCAGACACACAAAGAATCGTGACATGTCACAAGCAGACAGACAAGGAGGAAGAACTGAGGTACTCACATTGGTCAGGTGGCGTGACAGTAATGGTCTGTGCAGTGAACTCGTCGTCAAAGTAGCGCGTGTCTGTCTCTGAGGTCACTTGCGGCTTGAAGGGTGGGATAAGCTGCAGAAAACAACAGGAGGGTGAGAAATGAGTCTGAGAAAGAGCTCTAGAGAACATTTGGTCTTCACACATCCCTCATTAACCACATGCAGAGATCGGCATAAATGACTGTTTACTGTTAAATGTCTAATGAAGTAAAAAACAATGTTGGGTTTGAAGATATGTCTTCCGATCACGCTGCAATCAATCACACGATATTGGAACATGAAAGTAAACGAGATTCGAGAGAATCTGTCAAAGTGTCAAAAATCTTTAAACTCTTACCTTCTTTTGAAGGACATCTTGCCAGTTCATGGAACTGAAGAACTTGTGTGTCATCACTTCTTTGGCATCCTCAGGACCTCCTCCAAGCCTTAAAAACACGTTATTAAAACATACGCAAGATCCTCTTTCATAACAAAAGTGGAAACAGATGCTCTTCTTACCTCTGTTTGGGGTCTTTCTTGAGAAGGCCAGCCAGCAAGGCCTTTGCCTCAGGCGAGAGGTTTCTGGGGAAGCGAATCTCCTCCATTAAAATGAGCTCAAACAGACGTTCATGGTCCTGGTTATAGAACGGCAGCCGACCACACATCATTTCATACATGACCACGCCCAGACCCCACCAATCCACTGCACGGCCATAATCGTTGTCTTCTAATACCTACAGAAAAGAACGAGGAGATGATGAAAAATGAAGTAGTCTGTTTTAGAGATGGCAATAAAAAACCAAAAAAACAAGAAGCTTAAATAAGACATCCTTTAATATTGGGAAGGTATATCAAGGTTCATGCAGATAGTGCTTAAAAACCTCAAGAAACTGCTTTTGATAATGTAGCATAATCCGGAGTGACAACATTAAATGAGAGAAGAAAAAAATAATTACCAGGTTCACCTTTTATTTCAAAGTAACGATATACATCACGATACAGTTATTTATATATATATATATATATATATATATATATATATATATATATATATATATATATATGATTATTTTCTCTTATTTGTAGTTTGGTTAACATGAATGACAGACAGCAGAAATTTTAGACTGCTGTCACTTTAAGAGCTACCCGGATACAATATACTATTACATGTGTTTTCTTTCTCAGCTGTTTGCTTTCACTTAAGACCTAAATTATGATTATACTAACAAAGACAGGCATGTTAACGCATACAAGTGTGTGTATTTTAGTGTTAAAGGCCTATAAAATGGCAAAAATAACTCCTGCTCTCTATGAGTAGTCTTTACATACGCACGCCTCTCTGACAGGGCTCACGCCTCTTTCACACATCCTCCGTTTGCAGTGCGTATGCGGTCCGTGTGCGTTACGTATGCGGTGCAGAAGCAGCACGGACTCATTGTGCTTTCCTGATCTGCGGCGGTTTACCAAAGACACAACATTTATCTTTTTTTTAAAATTTCAAATCCAAATGTTGTTAGCATATATACTTAAAAGAGGAACACTACAGTGCTGAAAAAGCACTTTATCACAGTACAATTACACAATCTTTCATAGACATATTCACCTTTAAACTCAGTTAATATAAACGACGTATTAAATCGG
Source organism: Onychostoma macrolepis (assembly GCF_012432095.1). Taxonomy (NCBI): domain Eukaryota; kingdom Metazoa; phylum Chordata; class Actinopteri; order Cypriniformes; family Cyprinidae; genus Onychostoma; species Onychostoma macrolepis. The sequence goes on from NC_081172.1 coordinate 26,198,022, forward strand.
AGCATGTGTGAAACAGGCGTCAGAAACTATCTCTCAGACGGCGCGCACATATAGCGAAATGAGTTCTCTTTTGCTGCCGATTACGTTTCAACAGCTTAAAATTACTTGTTTTTAAACCACAATGCATTAAAACGTGTGCAAACTACACTTTTTTGTGACCATGTAGCACAGCAATGTCACGTGAGCATGTAACCGCGATAGAGATGATAGTCGAAAATCTCCACAAATTGACAAATTTCTACCGGTTAATTGTGTCTACCGGTATAATCGCCCACCCCTACCCCCACGTATCCCAATGGTAAAACCTTATTTGTAATTATTGTTAGAAATGTTGTTATTATTAGTTTTTCAGTTTTACACGTTAAAAATATTTAGCATAATTAACACAGGGGCAGAGCTAGGGTTGGCCACCCCACTCACAACTGTTGCTTCTGTCTTTTTTTTCTTGACAAGAAGTGCATTTATTCAGTTGTTGAACATCTTTATGACCACATCAAATGGGAGATGTTTCAGACACGCACTTCACAACTTCACTGTTGGACTCAAACGAGCCCGGAAACGGTACTGTGCTCGTAACTGGTGCTCTTCAATTGCACGCACAACGGCGCCAGGGCACGCTGTACCTGTATCATTTCATATCAAAGCGCAAATGAAACTACACATGCATGCAATGTCGTGGTCTGTTAAGTCATGAAGTGATCAAAAAGGCAATTAAATCTGCATGCATGTAATATATTATATATATATACGAGTCACATTTAAGAACATGTCTCCGAAATGATTTTCAAAACAGCATCCCAGCACTATCTCCCTCATCTGACACACACGATTCAATTCGTCAGTTCATTAGTAGAGACTTGAACTGAAGTGGGTCAGAAACGATGGAGAGATTTGAGAGAAAATACAATGCATGTTCAGCAGCGGCAGCTCTTAAAGAAATAATAGCCAAAACAACCTAATAACCCGGCTGCTGTAATGTCTGTTAATCAAAGAGAAAAAAAAAAGAAAAAAATGTATAACTTTTATAGCTTCAAGGATTCATCTGTATTTAATTTAGAATTTAGTGTTTAATAACTTCAATTTCTGTATATTTCTGCTGAAGGCCACAGGTAAATATGACATTTATTATAATGGGTTTATGTGAAGATTGTTTTAAGTTCACTTAAATTAGAAGTTTATTTTTTAGTCTTAAAAAAATATCGAAATTGCTATCTCTCAATTATACTGTAATATTGAATGGTTATAGTCAATGGTTAAATATTACGGGCAAAAAAAATAAAATAAATTAATTTTATTTTTTTATAGAGACATCAGTAGTATTGGTATCAGTGATACTGGCCTTCAGTCATAAAAAGATGCCATTAAACAAAAAAATAAAAAATATACCGTCTTTATGTTGTTTGTAAATACATTTGAACATGAATGTAAAATTATTGCAATATAAAAGTATATTTAAAAACTTTAATGTTAGGTGGGATTAATCGCAATGACTTTTTTTCTTCATTGGAACAAAATGCATCTTTTCTGTTAGCTAAGAGCGCAATACTGCCAAATATTAAACCAACCTTATGCCTTTAAGACAAGTAAGTGCTACTGAAATGGAGATTTATGGCTCATTTATCATTGTCATTTATCAACTCATTTTGAGAAAACGGCCTTTAAAAATATGTATTGTAACTGAAATCTATTGACACAAATAGATAAAGTGCTACACTTAACAGTGTCTTTTGGATGTTTTCTTTCCACTAGTCTGAAGAAACACTTTCTGAAAACCCAAAAAGCCCAAAATCTCAAATTTGACAGGTGCATGAAAAAACAGGGTTTTGCCTGCATTGTCTTCCCTTAAACCTTCATCTAGTACTTCCTGACATGTATTGTGTAATATTGCAAAGATGCTTTTTAGCTTCTGCTCTCCTTTCAATGTGGTTCAAAACAACAAGACTGTTTCCTGCTTTAAAACACTGTGAGATTCCATTATAATAGGTCAGAAAATGAGCAAATCAGAGCTGGACCTGATTCACAGCGTTTTTCTACATTTTAATCTAGCAAACTATGATCCAAAAATCGACTGAAAAAAAACAAGTTCATGGAGTGAGTTCGCAGTACCTCAGGAGCAAGGTACTCTGGGGTCCCACAGAATGTCTTCATGGTGGCCTCATTAGTAATGCCCTCTTTACACAGGCCAAAGTCTGTGATTTTAATGTGACCATCTTTATCCAGCATTAGATTCTCCAGCTGCAGAGAGAAACGCAATTGAAAGAGAATTAGGAAATAGCGTTTTGCCATTTGTGGTAAAAAAAGGAACACAGACTTCATGTCTTTGTGGTCTATGACACAATTTCCAAAAAACAATTCTCACAATAAAAAAATATATATATTTTTACAACAATTACATATAGAACATTAAACATTGAGAACACAGAAAACCTTTAGGTCCCTGTAGACGACATCTTTAGAGTGCAGATATTCCAATGCTGAAACAATTTCAGCCCCATAGAAGCGAGCTCTATCCTCCGTAAACACACGCTCTCGAGACAAGTGGAAGAACAGCTGGAAACACGTAAAAAGGAGACAAAACAGAATTTTAAAAGAGACAGAATGGTGTAGGCTTTTCTAGTTTGTTTTTGTAAGGAGCGACAGGATGTGACAAACCTCGCCTCCATTTGCGTACTCCATGACAAAACACAATCGATCTCGTGTCTGGAAGGCGTATTTTAGTGTCTGAAAGAGAGATTGAAAACAATGTGAATTAACAAATCTAGAACCAAGATAATTGTGCAATAATAATAAAAAAAAAAAACAATGAAATGAACGTACCGTAAGGAAGGGGTGCCGTGTGTTCTGCAACACTCTGCTTTCTGTGATTGTGTGTGCAACCTCGTCCTGAAATAGACAAAAAAAGACACACAACTTTGTCATGACTCTCAAACAAATCATTCAGGAGCATTTTAAAGTTCTGATTCGTGTGCTGCCCACCTTAGCAATGATGACCTCTTTGCGTAGAATCTTCATGGCGTAGTACATGCCAGTAGCTTTTTCCCTCACTAGAATCACCTTTCCAAAAGTGCCTTTACCCAGCAGCTTTAAGTAGTCAAAGTCACTCATTGTCTAAAGAAAAAATAATAATAATGAGTCAAAGTTTTTCATATTAAAAACAGATCTGATCAGTCATTAAATCTCAATATTTAAAACAAGGCTTTTATAAATAAACCTAAAACTTTACATTTTATATTTTTCTATTAATAGAAAGAGACAAAACACATTTTAGTCACACAAACATTAACAACAAACTGATTGTCACATACCTGCGAACTCACAATTTAACTGTTTTGTGCAATATCACCTAGAATTATGCCAAGTAATGGATAAATGCACAGTCAGCCTGTCAGTATCTCAAAATAAACCACAACAGGGTGATTGGGACACCAAAACAGAGTGGAGGAGTCTCATATAATGCTGAAGGGGATTATTTTGACTTGCTGATTCTGTATGATCTTGTTTATTACATGCCTACTTAAAGGAACAGTTCACCCAAAAATGAAATTCTGCTGAAAATTCTCTCATCCTCAGGGCATCCCAGATGCAGACGGATTTGTTTCTTTATCAGAACAGATTTGGAGAAATTTATCATTACGTCTCCTCCTCACCAGTAAATGTGTGCCATCAGAATCAGAGTCCAAACAGCTGATAAAAGCACCACAATAATCCACATGACTCCAGTCCATTAATTACGGTAATATCTTGTGAAGCAAAAACCTGTGTGTTTGTAATGAACATATCCATCATTAAGAGGTTTTTAACTTCAAACCGTTGCTTATGATTAAAATACTCTATCCATAATATTTCTTTCTCCAGTGAAAATTCCTAGAGCTCTAAACAAATATGTTGGTGGATTCTGATGTGAGATAACAACAGGGGATGGACTTGAAAGAAGTGTTATTATGGATTATGGACTCATATTTTGACCAGAAACAACAGTTTAAAGTTAATACACCTTAACAATAAATTTCCTTCTTATAAACATGCAGCTTTTCGCTTCACGAAGTTAACTGATGGACTAGAGTCATTTCAATTAGCTGTGTATTAATGTGATGCGTTTATTCAGTTTGGACTCATTCTAACCGCATCTTTTCACTGCCGAGGATCCACTGGTTGGCAAGTGATTTAATCCTAAACTTACCCAAATCTGATCAGATGTAGAAACAAACTCATCTACATCTTGGATGGCCAGAGGGTGAGTAAAATGTTTATTTTGGGGTAAATTTTTCATAGAAGATTTGAAGACAGAGAGTGCAAGGTGATACAAGAGACATGAAATTAAAAGCTGTGTAGGAAACTGGTTCCATGGGACAATAGACAACTGAGGTAGTTTCGTATAGAGAAGTGAAGCATGTTACCCAAACATCCAGAACGTGACTACACTTGGAGTTAAAGTACTTACCACTTTGGTGCGGGACTTTGCAATGGCAGCTTCCATTCCCTCCAGGCTGTTGTCTCCAGGGGAGCCAAAGTTGATGTCCATTGGCTCCTCCTCTTCCCGGGACTTGAGCCCATTGGCCACAGCCTGGATTGCACGTATCCACTCCTCTCTGCATTGACATCAAGAAGAAATCATATTAGTCATTCATTAAATCCAAGAAAACATTAAACTATAAAGCAAGTTCGGTTCCTCTTGTTATTTTCTATGATCTTACGCTGATCACATGTACATGATTGCCATCCTTTTGAAGAATTGGGCTTTTTAGTCACATAATGACCTAAACGCAATTCCTGTTTCCACTGAAATGTTTTTCAACTCCTTTACGATTCAATTTAAGCAACAGGCAATGAGTAATAAGCTGTTTTGGTTGGCAAAAATCTGGCTAATAGAACTAAATCTGCTTTTCCAGTAAATACCATTCAGCATCTGCTTCTTAAAGGGATAGTTTGATGTTTATCTGCTTACCCCCAGGGCATCCAAGATGTAGGTGACTTTGTATCTTCAGTAGAACACAAACGAAAATTTTTAACTCAAACCGTTGCGTAACATCAAATTTCCATTTTTGGGTGAACTATCCCTTTAAACTCTCTCTTCCACTCATTCATTCACAACGAGGACACTGATTCCATCAGAACCCTCCATCTCATCTCCTCACCTTTCAGCAGTGCTATCCACGTGGAAGGTCCGCTCAATAACAGTGGTCCACTGCAAGCAGCGGATGACAAACGTGTTCGGCCGAGGTCGTTCAGTCTTCATCAGCTGACACTCTGTGAAGGATATAAAAGAAAAGTTCAAAAGTTGTATTTTGAATTTAAATGTGTTGAATATGTCAAAAGTTTCTAAACCTCATATATTAAAAGTCAACTGCTATTTAATGTTGATTGGATGGCTTCTTGCTTTCTTAATTGGGCGATTCTTCTTGACCGAATACGCTGATATCCAGGTTTAGGAGATTTAAACAAACATTCAACTTAGAATGAAAAACTCAAGTCAAATTCTTTCGTTTTTGTTCATTTTGCATGTTATAGTTTCAGTGTTTTCATGCTTTTATGTATTTAAAGGCTTTCTTAAACACTACAAATATTCCAATGGTCAGAAAAACAAAAGTTTTTTGCCATAATTTACCACTACAACTTCAGGTGTTTAGAAGGGAATAGTGATCCTTAAAATCTCAAAAACAATGCAAAAACAATGAAAAATTCAATGTTGGCAGATATAAATCAATGTATAAAAATAAACAAACAAACAAAACCCTGTTGATATTGTCCAATTTTCTATTTGGTGCAATTAACTTTATCATGCATCGCTTGACTTAAGTTTCTATAAATGATAATTGGTAAGAAATGAAATAACCCATAGCTCAAAAACTAAACTACCTAAAGGGAACCCATAAAGTTAGAATACTAAACACAATCTGGTGTGTGTGTGGAGAGAGGCAGACCTGCGACAGAGAAGTTATTGAGAGGGGGCTGATTGTGGTCTGACGTCTCTGGCTTCTCCTTGTAGCCAATGAAAGAGCCATCACTCTTTAGGATGAAATATCGGGGCCTCCAAGTCTTAATGTATTCACCTGCAGACAGGAGGAGGAAAAGATACAAGGAAGTAGATGGCAGGAGGAAGAAAGCAGGGAAAAAACAAAAAGGCAGAAACAAGGAAGACAACAACTCGGTGTTTACAATCCAAAAATATGATATGGACTGTTACAAAGAGTGAGCGAGTAAGCGATTCTCACCTCTCTTGTGGAGCCAGCCCTCTCTGACGATGCTGACCTCGTTCATGCTGGGTTAGGGGTGTGTGGGGCGTAGGGCGTAGGGCAGGGTGGCAGGGAGGTTGGGGGAGGGGAAGCGTCGAGTCTCGGGTCAGACAGACGTTCAGCACCACAGAGCCAGACTCACCTGGGATCATGCAAATAAACCAAGGTTAACCACAATAAAGTATAACACAGGAAGCACCACAGACTAAGTTGTTTTACATATCTGTTGCTCATTTTTAGCAAACAGTGTTTATGTACAAAACAAGAATAACGCCAACATTAGAACCTCATTTTTTAATAGTATTTTTTAGTGTTCCACAGACTAAGGAACAGAGGGTGAGTAAATGACAAAATATTCATATTCGGGTAAATGAGTCCTTTAATAAAAACATTGTGTATGTGAATTCATTATTATCATTACTGCATCTAACATCTGAACTCATCAACTGAAAGATTTTGCACAAATGGTCACCTGACTAAAGCTGCAGGAATGCCACCTGTTTAGAAATGTTTGTAATGTAAACTTCACATAAATGCAGCATTCAGCACTCTGCAACAGATAAGCCTCAATTTCACATTTAACAGATGAGGGACAGCTGAAATTCATTTGTTATCATCTTACTGAATAAAACAGAGTCCCATGCACAATCCAATATCGAGCTAGTCTAACCGGGGGCAGGAGGAAAGCAATGAATGAACAGATCACAACAAAGAGGTGAAAGCAAGATGTGCTGTGGAAAATTTCAGCAGTATTATACACTGCATGAATGAATCCAAAGTGCGGAGTCATTATTCACAAACAAGTATCTTTATATGTGGGATAAAAGTGCTGATGAAGGATCAGGGTCTCGATCCGGGTGGATGCTGATGGATATAATCCATGTTCAGTTTTTTTGTCTTTGACATCTTTAAGATGATGTTATCAATGTGCAGCCTATGAGTGGACCACTGATCACCTTTTATTATAAAATGGCTTATGTGAACAATTCAAATATTAATCTCATGTCTGTCATGAGAGTCGGAAAGCACAACCAATCCAAGACATATACATCACATTCTCTTTTAAAGACGCCTCATTCTTTGATTCATAATTTATTGTATCCATATTGAAATCAACATATGAGAATTTTTTATATAAAATTATATTCATTATGTGTTTAATATAATTACATGTATTACCTTTATGATGATGATGAATATGATGTTTATGGTGTATTTTTTCTAAAACCATTTACCTTAATTAATTTGCATGCAATTAGACTTCAGTTACAAAAGGAACAAATACAACTTTTCTTCTTTATGTTCCTGTGGAACTTTAATTTGAATTTAAAAACATGTTTAATTCATACATTGTGCTTAGATAAATAAAGTGTGTGCAAAGAGTTAAACCACCAAAATAACCATGAAACCTGCATTCCCAGTCCTTATTTGCAAGGCTTTTACTCTGATAATATGCATATAATGTAAATGCTGGGGATTTTAAAATCACAACACGTGTGAAGAGAATAACACACACTTAATGAACATGGGACAAGGATGAGCCTCTTTTACCGAAAAGTGTTTTTAAACCATTTTTGAAAGGAAATGAGAGAGCACTGTTCTATCACCATGGAGATGCCAATTAGACTGCAGTAAAGCCAGTCTGAGCCACAGGTGAATGTGCCACTTTGTATGGCGAACAAGACAAGACACCTGCTGTTTTCAGAAGCAACATTAGAAAGCACAAGCTTTTGCAGTAAAAAAAAACAACGCTTGATAACTCGGGGACAGAATGTTCATCCACCTGAAGAAAATGTGAGCATAGTTTGTACATGTATCAGCTGATGTTGTGGGTGGCTGCCAAAGCATTTCTGGGAATTTCTTAAGCATTGCAATTCATGATCATATAATATTAATATACATATATATAAAACAAATCATGTTAATATAACTTATTACTTAAAGGAATAGTTTAAAAATAAAAATTCAGTCATCACTTCACAACCTGCCCACATTTTGTTTTTGTTTGTTTGTTAATAATTGAAGTAAGTGGGCTCCAGTGTTGTTTTGCAACCCTTTATACTTTCATTGCATGGCCAAAAAGCAGCTGAAACTTTTTCAAAATATCTTGTGTTACGCATAAGTCATACAGGTTTGTAAGAACATGAGGGTCAAAACTATCAAAATATTGTCCTTTTATCTGTTGACCATGACATTGAAATAATAACTGGCTTATATCTGTCAGAGTGTTAAGATTGGTGCAACCCCTCTAAAAATGCTTAAAACCCTTCTAAATGCTTAAAACAAGGTATTAGATAAATCCACATGAATAGTGACATTGTGTAAAATGTTAAAGATGAAAAGAATTATTGTCAGTTCCCAAATGAATTTATTCTTCTTACTGCATTGAACATCTGTAAATTGTTTTAAGGATAAATCTTACCAAATTATGTTACATTTAAGCTTAAGAGAATAAAAAATAAACTGGCAGAGTGGTAAGAAAAATAAACTTAGTATATAGTATAAACAGGTTACATTCTAAAAAAAACTTCTTGGACTCATAAGAAAATTTCAGCTTATCAAAGAATATTTAAACTTTTATTTGTGACCAGAAAATGTTTTAAGATTTAATTTTTTTGCAGAGTGGCACAATTCCAAAAAGCACAGTTTCAACTTCTGGCACCTTGATATGGCTCTGGTCCTTTCTTTAATCTGTGGTAGTTTCTGCTCATTTTCTATCTTTGATCTCTTAATAAATATTAACAAACCTTTCCTTAACAAGAAACACGATTTGAAATAGCATCTTTCAAATTTGTAGTACAAACAGTGCTGGACAAAATGCATGTCATGGTTTCAAGTTTAGTGTCTGTTTAATTCACTAAACCTATACAATAGTAAGAGATTCTTGCTTTTGCAAACAGCACAAAAAAAAGCTGGGGTTTTTGTTGTTGTTGTGAGTATACGATCAGTCTGTGCCAGAGGAGTTTCCTGGCATAGCAGTGCCTCTGGCACAGATCTGGCATGTTGTCCCTATCACCATGGGCACAACACTGGATTATCCCTGCAAAATAAAATCCCCACCTTGTGACGCCCCTGCTAGTCCATTACACAACTGCTTAACACATGCACTGGCATTAAAAACACACTGACCGTCCGTCTCTATTGCTGGCATATATACATGCATCTAGTGTGCGTGTATCAGTTGGTCAGTGGTCTGCCTGTTCCTCTTTTTCAACAACTCTCTCTCTCTCTCAGACACACACGCACGCACTTTGAAGTCCACAGTAGAAAGACAAACAAGAGCTGTGACCATTTCAACAAACTAATGATTACACACTTTCTGTACCGAGTGGAATAATTCCAGACAGCGATGTCCTGAATCTGACCCCTCTCAACCTCGATAACCTTCAGGCCTTATGCACAAACCCGACAGATGCATTATTTCATATATGTCAAACATCTGACTACTTTTAACCTAAATAAAGTTTCCATATTTTAAACATGCCTACAGAATTGCATTGAACTCCACGTGGAACAGCATGGCAACTCTATTAATAAAACCAAAGGCAAAGTGGCATCAGTTTGATCGATCATACAACATGTACAGTGAGTTCACCCTATAGATCCACATGCATCATGCATCTGTACAGCGTGTAAAGGGCCTGATCGATAATATACTCTCATTCCCACTACCTCAGCTGGTCTTTTTTTAACTTAATAGACTGAGATCTCCGTCAAGATACAATGATGCACTTACAATAGATCAGCAAGCAAGGACCCCGCGGGAGAGATCAGCAGAAGCGCCAAATGGGTTTAAATTAATCTATAAGCGTAAGTTACTTGTATTTAATAAACTGATTTGTAAAGAAAAACGGAGTGACAAACATGTGCTACGACGGGAGATGCGGTTTATCTGTACGGTAAACCTGAGAAACGCATATTAACAAACAGATTTGTCTGGGAATGTATCCCAAAGCGCAACAAAACATTTAAGTGCAATTTACATATAGAGACTCGCGCTAGGCTAAACATCACGCTAGCCATCAATCATCGATGCACGTTTTAGTCCCTTACCTCCACTTTTATTCTCCTGCGATGTGTTGGTTAACCGAAATGTAAAAATCTCCAAAAGCCCATGTAAGTGGAGTGAAACAAGGGTGTTTAGAGACGTGAAATGTATGTTTATTCCTCTCGCGAGCTGTTGTGTATTGAGCTCTGCCAATGACCACTCAGCTGCCCCAAAAATAACAACACCCAACCGGCCGAATATCCTCACAAACCGCCCCTCAGTGGCCCGAAACTCGAACCCGGTCGCCCAAACTCATCCCACAACGCTTATTTGACGCGTTTAAGGCTTTTGAAAAGCTCGCCGTGGCCGTCCTGTAGGTCTGTGCGCGATGTTACGGTGGTGGTGGTATCGCGGATAGGCCTCCGTCTAGCAACTCAACGGGAGCACAAACAGGAAATGACCTCAGCTCACGCTCGGCGCGACGTCACGGGCAACGTCCGAAATTTGAAAAGGTCCGTTTTTTGTGTTGCTGTTCGTCGGTTATGTGATAGCGAGGTTGTGATTTTATAAGAAAATCGTAAATGTCCGGATTGTTTCGTCGATTGCTGTTTCAATATTGCAACATATACATTTACTCTATATAAGCTCCCTCTACTGGTTATCTGCCACAGTTCCTCTGCAGAGTTTATTTTTCAAAGGCTTGAGGTTAAAAGAGAATTTGTTTACTCCAATGTGAGCATGTTTTGTGGGTATTTTTCTAAATAGTGTTTAAAATAATCAAAAAGCTCTATGATACTACCTTTTTTGCTGCTATTTTTGAAGTGCACTGGAGTACCAATTAATTGTGTGTGTGATATATGGTTATCACCCCATTATTTTTGTAAGGGGTAATTAAATACACCACAACAGATATGTGTTAAACAGAATATATGAGTAAGGATAGAATAGAATATATATCAATTCCTTTTTTCTGCAAGTTACATCGTTAGGTGGCAACAAGAGACTGACCTTACGAGTTAGTCATTTAATCTTTCACTCCACTGATTCGTTAGTTGAGAAGCAAAATAAAAGTGACCCCTTGAGTCCTAATATAGTAGGGAAACCCCGTATGTGAAAAGATAGTATGTATGAATTCATATTATTCACAAATTAGTAGGGATATATTAATAATTATCTCCAGCAAAGCATGCAGCTAGGTAATAATAGGTAATGGCACCATGATGAATCTATCTGCATCCATGCAATTTCGGACGCTGCAACCAGTGATTCGTTGAATCATTCATTCAGCTGATTTGTTCCAAAAACACTGATTCATTCACAAACACGCACCTCTACTAAGTTTGGGAATCCCTGCATTTCATGAACAAACATTTACTAACATGAAAACAACGCCATGCCCAAAGTCTTTCAGGTTTGAAAAATGTTTGTCCAGACTTTTTCTTTGAAATAAACATTTCACTCTGGATATGATGAAGACATAGTGTTTCACAGCCATCACCTGTGTTTTAGTAACTTAGTAATTATTTGTTTCATACATGGCAATTGCTTGAGAGGTGCTTTATTCATTTAAAAAAAAAAAAAAAAAAAAAGAATTAGGAAGAATCAGTACATTATAAATAATTTACTGCCACTGTGTGAATAATATGTAGGCTATAATCCATAAACAAGTAACTGTACTCTGATTATGAGCATCATACAATGTAATATAGCCTACTCTTGATTTTTGGAATAATTATGAAGTGACAGGTTAAATGTTGTCTAAAATCTTGTTTATCGAACTGGTCAGACTGTTTGTAGCCTACTGGATGATTACGGTAACACAACACATGTTTGTGGTTCTTTTTATGACTGTGTTTATTTCCATATGACAGGACCAGTGGAAAGTGAAAAACATGCGTGACAAAGAAAACTATTTCTAAAGAACAGATATTATCTGAAGAATTGTAACATTTGTGTATTGTTATTGCTCTCGGTTTGGTCTGTTGTTGAGGTTATTCTAATCCGCTATTCTGAAATCAAATGTGTTTATCAGGGTTGGCTACTAAAAGCAGAGCGAGATAGTAGTAGTTGTTGACAACTCTGCTTGGGTCCATTCATAACAGGAAACAACAGCTCATTATCCTTCTGCTGTTGCTCTCTCAGTCACGGCTAAATAAACATTTATATAGTCAAAGAAATTGTTTCCTGGATTTCATAACAAGGCTGTTTTTATTATGCCCAGTATGTGTGGATGACAACACATGTGCTGCAAACATGTTTTCATCGCTCAAGAGCAAGTTTTACTATGGTACTACTGTATATACTATTGCGTTGAAATAATGCTTATTTCAGGTCTCACTTCAGTATATCTCATCCTATGTAACCATGCTAGGTTAACCTGTACTGTCATATCCGTTTTTGTATCTGAAGCACCTCTAACAGTTAAATCAACAGAATAAAATCTAATGAATTAGCCCAATGCGTTTGTGGCAAGGCCATAAAATGTGTTTTTCTTGTCATATGTAGTTGCATGATGATAAAAAATAAAAAATAAAAAACAGGCAGACACAAGTGCAGTAGAAGAAGCAGCTGTATTTGACTATAAAGGCATCTAATCCAGTGTCTCTACGCAATTTTTCTTTATATATTTCAGTGTAAAAAGCCTATATTCTATAGAAAAAAAAAAAGGAAACAAGTTTAACAGAAATCCGAAAATAATCTCTGAAAAGAAAACATTATAAATCACAATAAGTCCCCATTCACCAATCATTTCAATTAAAATAGAAACATTATCTCAAGTTTTCTATCTTTTTCCCTCAAAACAAATATATATACCTTATATATATTTATATTTATATGCATTTTCCAAGGCAGTTTGGCATGGCCAACAGACAAAAATGATCATGGCCATATTATTTCATATCTCAACACAAAGTTTAAAAACATCTCAAATGAGGGCTGAAGCTATGACAACAGTTGTTTCGCACCACCGGATAGTGGCGGTCAGGTGGCCGCGTACAAGATGGCACTGATAAACAGAGGCAAGTGCAGCCATACGTCCATAAACACAAACATGCATCCACACACATGAAACAAAGCTCTGAGCTTCAAGTTAAAGTGAAAAATATGCTTTTGTTTTCCCTAAACAAGGTTTGATGTGAAAATCTCCCAACTAAAAGCACAAGAGCGGGACCTGACATGACGGTCCGGTCATGAGGTGTGTGTGTGTGGTAGATAGTGTGTGTACTGCAGGTCTTTTTCTCCAATATCCGTCTTGTTTATGCCTCCTCATTGTTGCATCATAGCTCTGCGGGTCTGTATATGGCCGTTACAGTCACTGGGATAGTTGATATGCTATATTCCCTGAATACAATAACTTTAGGCAAGTATTGAGTTTATGGGTGAGGATTTCTGCACTGTGTATTACAGGAATCAAGCGTGAGGGTGACGATGTGTACGGTATGTAAAACATTAAGTGGAAAACAAAATATGTAAAACTAAACGTGGAGAGAAAGGAAATGGATGAATGTGAAAGAAGACAGTGGCAGGTAAAGGTAGAATAAAGCTCATCTTGGGCTGAATGGTAATGATTAAGGGTTAAGTCCCTGGGCGCTTGTGTGTGTGTGTGTGTGTGTGTGTGTGTGTGTATGTATGTATGTATGCGTTTGTTTCCCTGGGTTCTCAGGACCGAGTGATCCCTTCCCATCAATTTCTGTGGGACTATGTAGATCCTCGTTTCTGTAACTCCTGAATAAAGGCTGTGAAAGAACACACAGGAATAAATGAATACAGCAAATAATCATTTGAAAAAGGAAGAGAAATGCAGAGGAAAAATTGATTTTCTCACCTCCAATAATTTCATTCTTAACTTTCTGAAGCTCTTTTCTCACCTCCTCTAGCAATTCCTAAACATCAGATGGACACGTATTAAAAAAATTTGAGTTCACATGATGATAAATCTTTGTAATATCTATAGGGTTGTTGTTGTTTTTTTAGAAGAAATAAACGATACTGAACAGTAATATATATGTATATTGTCAAAGCACTGGCACTTTTGACCTGTATGGTTAGCTATTCGTTTATCGACTTCAGTTCTGACCTGTTTAATTCGTTCCATCTCTGACTCTCCTTCTCCACTCTCAGGCTCTGCTGATTGGCTACTGGGTTTCATCCTGAAAATACAGGAAGACAAGTATTTATTAAAAAGAAACAGAGAAAGAAAAATAAGAACAAAAAGAGAAGGCAAAAGCAATGGTCTGTACACCATCCCAAAATGCAATAAGCCAGACTAAAGAATTCCAAAGAGACTGAGTTATTCAAAGGAAAGACCAACATCAAAGTCTCATCCACTTCCATGCCTTCAACTGGAATGCCATCGCAAAAAAAGGCTGCTATGAGCGCAGTTCATTTCTATATTTATGCATTTCCTTTATCTGAAAAAGCAGAAATTCCTCTTTCAATGGGCAAGGGCATGTATGCAATTTCAGCTGGACAAATTTACAAGGATATACATTTTAAAAAATGCCCATCGTCTGTGCACCTCTAACTTCATATTTTAAAGAACAATTTTGGGTGCCAATTCTAATCTTGCACACTACTTAGGAGGGTTAATATCTGAATTTGGACAAAAAGTCATGGATGTGGAGACAGCTTCGATATGGGCTCCTACACAGATTTAGGAACAAAAGAAATATAGTCAGTAACAGAGAGCCCCCAGTGGATGAAAAGAGCACAGCAGCAGAATCAATAAAATAAATCCAAGCCTGAAGGCAACTGCAAGAACCCTCAAACAAAGCATGTAATACTGTTGAAAAAAAGCATGTAAGACTGAGATCTACAGACACTACAGAAACTGAAGAGTTTTCCAAAGCCCACAAATTGAAGCCAAACAAGCTCAGAAACTTAGATCCACTCCAGTCACATGATGGGTCAAGTTAAGAACAGTACCTATACTTGTATACTTCTATACGTGTATACTATATTTATAATCTATCCCTACACTGGTGATAAACTTGCTGATGATCTGACTAATTTGTTGAATGTCCTCAAAGATAAAAGTGCCCCATAAAGTAACATTTTCCTTTCATAGGTTCACTCGACACCCCCCTGTAGTAAAGATTGTCTAAATCCTGTACAGAATCACACCACTGTTTTGGCTGAGAGCACAGTCGCTGTCCTACATGGCACCATTACCAGGGACTCAAACCAACAGTTTTATTACTTTAAAAAAAAAATCGATGGTATTTTATTAATAAAAGTCACAGGGCAGTTTTGACAAGTTTCTGTGCTCCTGAATGTTTCTGTGTGTGCGCTTCAGTACAGAACTGTAATTTCATGCTTTTAATGCACACCTTCCAGCCAATCAGAATCAAGTATTCAGAAAGACCATGGTAGCCTACAGACCATGGGTTATATAGATGTTTTATAATGTTTATATAACGTTTTTATTAAGCAAGGATGCAAATTGATCAAGTGACGGTAAAGACATTTACAAAACATTTCTATTTCAAATAAATATGGTTCTTTTGAGCATTCTATTTAAAGAACGCTGAAAAAATGCATCACAGTTGAAATAAAAATATTAAGCAGCACAGCAACATTATAAAAATATGATTAATAATGCTTCTTAAGCACCAAATCAGTACACCAGAGTAATTCCTGAAGGATCATGATGCACTGAAGACTGGAGGAACGGCTGCTAAAAGTTAAATTACATTTTAAATTGCATATTAAATATTTTGAAATAGAAAACCATAGTAATGTTTCACAAGATTTTATTTTTTACTGTTCTTGTGATAAATGGAGCCTCAAGATTAAAAGGGTGTTCTTGGCCATGATGCAAAGCGCTATGTTAAAAAGCTTTAAACTATGTGAAATCAGTGTAATCCATGGACTTGAGTGGTTTACTACTATATCGCATGTTTAGGTAAATGTGTGTGTGAAAGCAGGGGAACCCAGGGGGCGCCAGCAGTGTTAGTCCATAACCGCATGAGAGCATACTATAGTAAAAATACCTGGTAAATGGGATAGAGGAAGAGGGTGACTCCAGACCTCTGGGTGCTGAGTTAGTCCTGTTTGAGACATGTACTGTATATATACACTTCACTTTAAATTTAAACTACAGGGCCCTATGGACAGTCACACTCAACAGCTGGAGTTCTTCAGACATCAGACTATGGGAGACAGTGCTGGTACTTGATACAAACAAAGTTTTCAGTTCTATGTATAACTAATAAGCATCTAGTGTCTGTAAATGAATGTTTACCTGGGCATAGTGGCCGATTTTTCCCATGGTCTCCTAAATTCTGTTAATGAAAAATCACAGATAATGAGAAAACATTCAATAAATATCTAAATGTCACAAATATCGATCACAAATGCATTGTGTTCTTACCGCCTGGACCTTGAATGTCGGAATCATCCTGAAGATCATCAGGCAAAGGAAAAGAAACAGACCAAGAGGAGAATGAAAGTGTTTCCTCAGCGTTCAGTATTAGTGCTGGCTTTTCAAGTCTAACTCAATTTTAGTACTACTTACATTAATACAGTAATAGAGGCTATATTCCATCTCAAGTCTATAGATAACGTCTTTAAATAACTTTTGCATGCACTTTAAATGGTCGATTTACAGGAAAGTTACAGGATATACAGGAATGTTACAGGAAATTTTTGCAGGATTTTCCCCACAAACAAATACCACCCCGCAGCCAATTTCAGTGCTTTTAGACTTTCAAAAAAATCTTAGATAATTCCAGTCACAATAATCCTATCAATCAACGCTACACTAAGGTTAAGTATTAGGTTGGAATTTGTTTTAGCGTTATGTAGGTAATCAGCACAGCGATCAATTGATATAATGAAATCTTTAGAATTGGCTGCAGGGTTGTTTTTGCACTGCTTTGGGGAAAAAAAAAAAAAAAAAAAACACACAAATACTTTGTTTGTGGAATTGACACAGTTATCCATAATAGTGCTGTCAGATTAAATAAAAATATTTGTTTACATAATATATGCGTGTACACTGTGTATATGTACAGGTATATATTTTAAAAATATGTTGTTCATATATTCAATATATTTATATATAACAAATTATATGAATACAAATATATACACATGTAAATATTTTCAAAATATATACTGTGTGTGTGTATGTATTTATATATACACAGTACACACACACACATACATTATGTAAACAAAAACTTTTATTTTGGATTGAACGTTTGACAGCACTAATCCATAATGAGCCTTAAAAGATTGAAGGTGTTCATACATTACTGGGCTCCTCTGCTTTGGGGGGTGCCTTCTCCCCTTTATCTGCTGCTTTTCTCCTGTATCAACAGACACAATGACAACAGTAATTTCTAAAAACATCAGTCATTTACAGCACATTTCTACACAAAAACCAAAGAGTTCATGGAATATCACTGGTTATTTACTACTCAAAATCGAAAACAGTATCAGTAGCATGACGTCAGTTAAATAAATAATAATAATTGTGTCCCTCCACTGAAAGTTCATTACACCCAAACACTGATGGATTAATATATAGTCCACATATATAGAGCTCATCAAATATGGTAAATATGAGCTTAAATGTGCTTGCTTGATGCGCAAGAGCCAATGAGGTTTGTTCTCACATTACGCAAGTACATCTGAGCTTCTGCAACAACTAGTGAAAGTTGTTCATTCTCAAGAGTCATGAAAACGTACAAGCACTTTTGAAATTTTGTTTACCATTTTTGATGTGATCTACTTATTTATTCATCAATGTTTATATGTGAACAAAAGCCTAAATTAAATATTTTCCTTTTATAAAGAGGCCGTGTCTCTTCAGAAGACTTATATGTATATCTTTTAGTGGAATGGACTTTCAATCGTAGGCTAAAAATTTCATTGAAGTATTTAAATGTGTCTGAAAGATGAGTAAAAGTTTTATGGGTTTGGAAAAACATGAAGATCAGTAAGAATTTTCATTATTGGGTTAACTATCCCTTTACTGTGGCACACATTTGGCAATTTAATCTAGGACAGAGTGATTCACAAGCATGCAACATATGCAAACATATAATCCAGGAAGTTATAAAACACTATAGTATAGAGTTATGCACGTGTAGTTACAGGAATTATGTCAGTAATGCAGAACTAGATTTTCATCCCCCAAGTCACACTTCTTCACAGCTCAAGTAACAAATATTTTTGTAATGAGGAATTAATTTAAGGAGGAATTCATGTAAGTGCTATACATCGCTGCTATTAAAGCCTTGACATTAAAAGGTTATTACGAAGTTGTTCGATCAACAGCTATCTTGGTAACACCTCAGGCTGTTATTTTTTAGTCATACAAGTATATCTTCTTTCAGGTTGAACAGAGAACACGGGGAAATTTCCAAACCAATTTACAAGATTAAAATTACAATAATCTAATCCACTTAGTATGTGCACTTAGTATCTGCATGTGAAATTATTTCAGATCTAGGGTTAGAAACTGAGAATCATTCTCATTTAGAACCGGTTCCACCTTTAAATGAAAAACTATCCAAACCAAATGACTTTCAGTTCTTGAACATCCAACTACTACTCCGTAGTGACGCAACAAAGCGCAACCACTCTCAAATGAATCAGTCCGGTTCTTTTTACTGAACCAAACACAAAGTGTGATGAATTCAGCCTAATTCAAACAACTCTTATGAGCTGGTTTATTTGTACTGTACGCCTTATTCTGCAGTATCCAGAATCCATATATTTTTTTTAATCTGCTGTTTATTCTTATGCACCTACTTGTAGGATTTACAAGGAGTTGCGGTGGCAATGAAAAGAAATCTGAATTGAAATCCGGGGAAAGCATTAAACTGCAGAGAAAACTTTTCTTCTCTTTTTTTATGGATGTCAAATGGAGGAAAGACTTCAGTAGGCTGAATAAACTGCTTTCGTGAGGAAACAGCTTATCACATAATGAACCGACAGGCTTTCGCCTATTCTTCAACAGGTTTGCCATTAAACCTTCAATTTGATTTAAGACTTCACAATGGAAAAAAAATAGTTTTGTAAGAGTATCACTGACAACTTTGCAACAGGTAGGATTGTTTACGTCGTTTCTTGTTCTTTTAGCGGTATCTGCAAACAGCAATTTTACATACAAGTCTGACTGCAACTCAATCATGTCAAAAGCTATAATGTGTTTGGTTATCAAGGCACACGTGATCCAAGTTGACCTTCATGTTTCTCCAACAGTAGGGCAGCGGAGGTTGATTATCTTTGAATATTTTAGTTTGACTGCTCCGTTCCTGCCTTTTTTTATTTTATTTTGGTAACTGATTCCTTTAAATTGAGACAAGTTCCAGTGCTCTGTGTACACATTTACAGCATGGTTTTGGATTTTTTTCTACTGACCGCCGTGCTAGGATTGCGCTCATCTCTCCCATCAGGCCTCCTCCTCCGCTGGGCACAGACACACTGCTGCGGCTGCTGTCTGGAGCTTTAGGAGCTGCCGCCACACTGGCCGCAGCACTGCTGCCACCTCCGCCACTACCAACATCATCCTGCAGGAGGAAGCACCGAGTCAATAACAGCAGCCAGGAAGGAACGTGTGCAAAACACCATGGGAGAACAGGCTACACATTTTAACTACTGATCAAGCTAAATCGGTACATTTATATGAAATTTCATCTTTGTGAATGGATTTCATTGCCTGTATTTTTTTGTTTTACATAATTGTATGTAAGTACTAAGTATTTAATAATAAATGTTAAAAAATTGTAAACGTTTAGTTTACAAGTTCATTCAAGTTTAATTCATTCTCTGACATGAAATACTGACTTTATCATATTTCTTACTTAAAACACATTCTGTTTTTCCGATGATTCATAAGGAAACGTTATTCCAAATTTAAAAATGTGTCATCAAAATGTAATAACTTGCCCTGCCTCTAAAAAGGAAATTCATTTTCAGGTGATGTCACCAAGACCGTAAATAATGTTACCAGGAAGTGACTCGTTGCTTTGACAACTGGATATTCTCTCATTGTGATTCTCTTGTCACTTATTGTCTCACCTTGGGCACTTTGCGGAGTTTGGCACCTGCCAGGGCAGCAGCAAGACCACCGCCACCTAGTCCTCCTTCCTCGCCTCCACCTCCTCCAGAAAAGGGCAGAGGAGGAGCAGGCGGAGGTGGAGCTCCTCCTCCTAAGGGAGGAGGTCCAGGTGGTGGGGGAGGTCCAGACGGAGGGGGCCCAGGAGGAGGTGGAGGTCCAGGGGGAGCCGGAGGACCTCCAGGGGCCAAAGGTGGTGCAGGGGGGATGACTACTATAGAACAAAAGCACAATTTTCAAAACAGAAAAATTAAGTTATTAAAATAGTTACCTCAGAAACAAAGGTAGAAATTGGTTTAACCAATATTTTTTGCATTACCACAAATAATTAGATGTGATTGTAAATTACAAAAAAAAAAAAGATTCACTTCTTTCATAGGAATTTAAAATCTTCTGTAAAAATTCTGAGCAGTGAACAAATCTGCCTTTTGGTTATCAGATCCTTAAACAATTTGCATCAAAAGAACATTGTGGTTGGTCTCTACTTGTAGAAGACAGCAATGATCTCATAATCCAACTACAAAAAATGTTGTTTGTTGAGGTTAAACACTTTCTACTGACCTGGAGCTGCTTGCCGTTCTCTTTCCTGTCGCTCTCTCTCTTGTCTCTCTCGCTCTAGCTGCTCCATCCTCTGTAGTTCCAATCTGCAGTAAAAGACATTAAGGCATTGCAATTATTTTGACGTTGCAATTTGAAATGAGATTTGTGAGTTGACAAGGTAATAATTAATTTAAAAAAAAAAAAAAACACAAATTGTAAAATAAAATATAAATAAAACACTAAATATTTTGTTTACCTGCATGTCATGTGACCAACATCAAAGAATTATAAACTTGAAATTTGTTGATATATTACTGAAAAATTAAGGTGTTACTTCAAGTAAATAAGTTCATAAAATAATAGGAGGGTTAAATGGACTACAAAAGTCTGATCCATTTATGACATTCTTATTAAAAATTACAAGGTCAAAAAAGTTAAATGGACGTATACATGGACATTTAAAAAATTATTAATTGTTGTCATATAAAATGAGCTCACACAGGCTTCTTGAATCTTGAGTTTACTCTTGAATCAGTAAATTCAATAGGAGTGACCCTAGTCTTTGTCACTTAACTTAAGTTTCCAGTAGATGTGGGATGAGATGGCGATTATTTGGTGGGTTTATATATTTTTAAAATCACTCTGAGACCCCTCAAATGATCAGTATACATAAAACATGACTTCAAAATTGAAACATGCATGTAAACAGAAAAACATTTAATGAATACTCTCTGTAGCAACACTTACAAGACTGCAATGTCAAGTTTCATGTTAAGTCAAGCCTCTCTGAGAGCCATTCAAAACATTTCAGTCAAGTCAAGTCAAGACATGAGTCAACCAGCTCCATGTAAAGTCTTTATCAAGGTAACCAAAACAACTAGACAGGCAGAGAGAGAGACAGAGAGAGAGAGAGAGAGAGAGAGACGAGTGCAGCATGTTCTGGAATTACAGTCTCATTCCAGAGATTTGGAAAATAATTTCAGTTTTCCACTGCTTGCCAGGGATATTTTCTTATAGAAGAAAAAATGTAATTAATGGTAATAAACAGATGGTAAATTAAATTACATTTAGTCATTTTGCAGACGCTTTTATACAAAGCGACTTAAAATTGGGGAATACATAAAGCGTTTCTTCTTAAAGAGGCAAACAGACACAGGAAGTGCTCGTAATACCAAGTTTCAGGCATTGTTCAAATAAGTACAAGCAAAAAAGGGAAGGAATAAATAAAGAGAAAGACGTTTTTTTTTTTTTTTTTTAAATTTAGGATGAGGTCAAGCAGTGTCGAAAAAGATGAGCTTTCAGCTGTCGCTTTAAAATTGTCAGGGATATAAGGTGCCCAAGGTAAGTAATTATGTTCCTACTCGTACTGAATGCATTCATGTGCAGAAGCATGAAATTGCATTAATAATATTGCAAGGGCATTTTTATGCTATTAGTGGCACACTAATTTTCAGCAGTGCCATAACTTTTGCAGCTTGTTTTAAACCAATAGTTAAGGTATGGTCACATTTTTGCCAAAATTTAATTGCCAAAAAGTCCATTCTTTATTATCAAAAGTGCTGTAATTAAGTGATGTATGTAGCAAAGCTCGCACAGAATTCGCTTTCAAACCACTCAGTTTTCTGTTGGTCAATGTGGCAAAGTCACGTGACCAACTTGAACTGGTTACGATCTGTGTGGGGAAATCCTTCACCCTCATGCGTAATTCAAGATTACGTGATTCCTATTTAAATGACTGGATTTCGCTCCCAAAAAATGTGACCAGTAGATGTGAACTTACTTTTAGGTAGCAAACTTTTGCCAGAAGAACTCTTTCAACCAATCAAATTAAACTATAGTAACCTACCACAGCTGTGCTGTAGTTTTAAAAGTATGACCATAAACAATTTAAATTCGAATTTGATTTAAATCAGAGCTGTGACATAGTGATTAGCTATGTGAGCAATGCAATTATTTAAATAAATATCTGCTTTATTATTAAGCTGCCAAAAAAGTACAAAAATACAATAAAAATAAGATTTTAAGTTTGAAAAGACACCAGTGTTTCTTTTTTCTTTTTTTTGCCTGCAAGACTGCAAGAAGAGGAGAATGAGGCAGGGAAGAAGGGGATTTAAGTGTCAGAAGGCCTGACCCAGACTTCTGCCCCATCACTTCAGGGGCTCACAGAAAGCTAAATACTTGAGCGTTAATACCAGTAATCCCTTGAGAGTGTGTGCTTGTGTGTATGTGTGTGCGCATCTGTAAATGAGGTCAAAGACTGACCAGGGAAACCATGACTTCAGGCAATTCACACGATGCAACAGGAACTTCACTTAAAAACTTTACTTCACATAAAACCTTTGTGTTACATACACCACTACAAATAATCTCTGGTTTGTACCTTCTCTGTTGTTCCAGCTCTTCTGGGGATGGTCCATTGGACAAAGGTCGTGTGGGGAAACCTAAAGACAATGCAGTTGTAAAAGGTTGCATTGATTTTTTTTTTCCATTATACTATCATCAATTACTCAGCCTCATGTCGTTCCAAACCCGTAAGACCATTCATCTTCAGAACACAAATGAAGATATTTTTGATGAAGTCCAAGAGCTTTCTGACCTTGCATAGACAGCAACACAACTACCACGTTAAAGGCCCAGAAAGGTAGTAAGGACCTTAACCTTAATTTTATGAAGCTATGAGTCTTTACTTTTTTTTGCGCAAAAAAAGTATTCTTGCAGTGTCATAAAATTACAGTTGAACCACTGATGTCCTTACTACTTTTCTGGACCTTGAACGTGGTATTTGCATTGCTGTCTATGCAGATTTTATAAAAAAAAATAATAATAATAATAATAATAATTTGTGTTAAGATGATGAATGAACAGGTTTGGAACGACATGAGGGCGAGTAATTAATGACAGAATTTAAATTTTTGGGTGAACTACCCCTTTAAAACATGTGCTCTGTAACAATGGTGTGAAAATGCACATGTTCATTACCTCCATCAGGCAAGGAGCTGAGTACGTCGAGCGCATGCATCATGCCGTTGGCGAACAGCACTGCATCTTCCTTGGTGCCAAAATTTAGTCCCCACACCTGCCGAGCGTCCCGCCACTGATGAAAGTTTGGTGTGGCCTGATTATATTTTAATCCCTTTACAATTGGACAGTTTATCACAACCTGTACAGGAGAAGACACAAATGTCAAAATGTAAGTCAAAAAACACACAAATACACAAGTGCAGTTTCTCTTTTCTGCTATAGTTAATTTGAGAAGTTAATTATTCTTTTTGACACTCATTTTGGTGTCCAGATGTATTACCCTGCTAAAAAAAACAAAAAAAAACAAAAACAATAGAAGCCCAATAGAAACCATCACAGAAAGTCCAATGGTTTCCATTAAAACACCATTATAAACCATTAGCTTTTTCCAGTAAAACCATTACAAAATTCCTTTTTGTAGTGTTTTTTTGGCATTTTTCCAATATGATTTAACATCCCACCAGTAGAATCCATTACATACCAGTAGACACCATTATAATTTCCATTAAAACCAATACAATTCCCATTATAACCATTAAAACCATTACATTTTCTATTGTGTTTTGGGCAGGGTTCTATTGTTTTTTCAGCAGGGAAAGTGCCCCTATTATGGATTTTTGAAAATGACCTTTCATGCAGTGTGTAACACAGCTCTAAGTGAATGAAAACATCCTGCAATGTTTGAAATCTGAAAGTGCACCGTGTATAAAGTTATTGTCTCTCAAAAGAAAGAGTCGACTCCGAATCATTGAAACGAGTCGTTTTTAAAACGAATCCCAAGCACTGTGACACTGAAACATTAGCATATTGCCCACCCACTTGTTGGTCTTTTCGTGTTGGTCTGAATGAAAATGCAAATTCATTCTTTGCCACTAGGTGCAGCTTTTGGAGTGGTAAGAATAGCGGTTTCCCCGGTAACGCTGTACACAAAGCAGCATGTCAACCTGTTGTTGGGGACTTCCAAAACATGAACCTTTCATTGCCCATAATAGGGGCACTTTAATATTATTTATTTTTAAAAATGCAATACATAGAGACTAATACTTTAATACACCTCTTGAGATGAATATATTTTTAGTTTATGGATTTATTTACTTTATCTTTTGTGGGGCTTTTTATGGCAATAATATAATTAGCTGCTGGGATGTATTTACTTGCTTGCTTACAAAGTAGTAATTATATTTTAAGAATACAAGGTTTGAAAAATGTCAAATTCAAGATGCATTCTTGTGTTCAAAAGTGCAACTGAAAGATATAAAAATGCAAGTTTCTCAAGGTTCATTAAAAAAAATTGAAGATATAAGTGTAAACAGGTCAGTGGCAAACATATGTTCAGCCATATGAAATATATAAACAATATTTATCTTTAAATTCACTTTTCTATTTAAGAATTTGCTCTGCCATCATAAATAATGTATTAAATGATCTACATCATGGTGATTTTCTCAGCAAATATGTGATTATTTACAATTATTTACATATTTTAAATCAATCATAGAACAACTCATCTAAGAACTTGGCACACACTTATATTAACATATATTTAGGGTTGTTCCGATTCCGATACTAGTATCGGAAATTCCACCGATACCACAAAAAATTCTGGCATCGGTATCGGCGAGTACTTGGACCCATGTACCGATCCGATACCATTTTCTTAAAGGACCTATAGTTATGCGCGCTAGCTTTGCTTAATGCTGCAAATAGGAAATCAATTCTTCTTCGCTGCTCAGAATGCAAACACAGGAAGCTGTGCTGTGTTGCCACAAGTAACCACTATTTAGAGCAGCGAAGAAGAAGTACAAACGTGCTAGCACACTGCCAGTAAATCACTTGCATAATCTTCACCCTGGGCGACTAAATGATGTCTAATATTAGCCACTGGCTGATAAATAATCAGATTTTACTCGCCAGTGTGTGAGTTGAAGGCTATGTATGATTTTATCACAGATATATTGTAACTTGCTGAACACTCTGACTGTGCGCTTCAGAGTTTCGCTCTCCGTCAAGCGATCTATTTTTCAGATCATCTGAATGAATGCGCAGCGCACCTGTATTTGACGCACCAAGCTCTAGTGTGAAGCAGACAACTCGCCGTCACTTTGCTTTTTTTTCTCACACGCAGAGAGAGAGAGAGAGAGTCTTTTATATGTAGCGCGTCAATTCCGAATGGTATGTAAACTATATTCTTTGTTGTATTTTTCTGTCAAAATAACGGAGTTCCTTTGGAATTCTTCAGCTTAACTGCCGGGTTCTCCGGTAGTAGGCGGAGCTAATGCGCAAACGACAATCCCATTGGCTGGCACTCACCTATTATCATCCCTGTTTTGATTTCAGCAATTCAGTTCGAGCCAATGCAGACAACGTGATTAATATTCATGAATCCAGCAGCTTGTTACTCCTTAGTGCGTTTATATTGTTCTTAGTAGAATTCATTGTATGATTATTATTATCTTATCAGTATTATTGATAGTTTTTCCCCATTTTACAGAAACACTGAATGACCAAAAAAGCACCACCACCAGTCCTAAGTTCAGTTAAAATGACTAATATGCATTCATACATGGTTACCAAGTTTTAATTCTAATTGCTAAAGTTCTATCAATAATACTTGATTATCATAATATATTTATAATGCTTGACTGACTGATGTTAAGAGTGTACTTTTTTTCCAAACATTATATATTATATTTTTGTTTACTTGCCAGACTATCTATCTATGGTGAAGCGCACCATAAAATAATTGTATCAATTCATACAGGGCTAGTAAGTATAGCTGTATAACCAGATACACAGTATCGGATCAGTACTCGGTATCGGCCGATACCCTGAGCCTAGGTATCGGAATCGGTATCGGGAAGGGAAAAAGGGTATCGGAACATCTCTACATATATTTGAATGTGCCAAAAGTCTTTCTCCTACCCACCCTTAAGCTTCAATCCCAAAGCTCAAACAGATTTGTAAACTTTTTGCATATTGCAACAGAAATAAAAGTTTGTTTTACAGATCATCCAGGAGGTGGCTCCACCTCCGCAGAACGCATGAGTGAGTGTGTGAGCGTTCGCCTTTAGTGAATGTGCTGACACCTCATTTCTCTGTATTACAATCATGAATTCCACAAAGTAGAGCGGAGGAGAGAAAGGGAAGAGAGAGAAGAAGAAAATGTCCAAAAAAGTTCAACATGACAGCAACAAAGAAGCACTGCCATCAAAAATACAGAACAGAATAGCAGACACTGCACAGAGAGAGCTGTACAGAAAGAGAAAAAAAATTCACTGAGTCATTCAGACAAAGAGAACTGAGTTTGTGGATCAGACAGATGGAGTGTGGAGAGGTAGAGTCATGGGAATGGGGGAGGAGGGCCTAACTGGCACAGGAAATGGTTTGGCTATCTTACAGGAAACAACATCTACTTTAGTAGTCATCTCTGGGGAGCATTCGTGTCTGTGCGTATAGAGGGCGACAGTGCTGGGAGGGGAACAGGGAACTGAAGATAGAGGGATGCAGGTGATGGATGGACTGTAAACTCAGAAATTATATTCTGCCAGTTAGAGCAATTTTTGTTATTATTATTTATATCATAATATAAAACAAATTATTATAAATGTTGAAAACATTTGTGCTGCTTTTTTCATGAAATGTTTTTATTTATTTCAAATAGAAATCTTTTGTAACATTACAAGAACACTTTTTTATCTAAATAATGTATCCTTTCTGAATAAAAGTATTAATTTCTTTTGAAAAAAAATGTACTTTGTTGCACTGTGTTGCCTTTGAAAGGTATATATCACGACTTTCTTATTTCTAAAAAAAATTTATTACTTTTTTTTTTTTTTTTTCTGCTCAGTGACTTGGACGGAAGGTAAAGAAAAACAGAAAATCCTGGATAGGAATTGTAATTAATTAAATGCACTTCTGGTGGAATTATATCAGTTCAAGGGTTTTGATGGGCTCACTTGTATATACATGTTTGTACATTTATCTTTTTTTTTTTTTTGGTCTTTGATGCTTGACACCCCAGTATGCACTCGGTTTTGTAACATGGGAAAAGCAGTGTAGCCGTTCTGCTAAATTTCTCTTTTTGTAATCTTGACGGGAAAAATAATATGGGTCTGGAATGACATGAGGGTCAGTAAATGAATTATTGAAAAGTTTTTGGGTGAACCACCCCTTTGACATTATTAAAATAAACACAGTATTAGACTGCAGTATGTGCTGCTGGTCTTTAGCAAGTGAAAAGGATTTATTCTGGAAGACTATTATAAGTGTGAGCTTGAGGCAAAGTTTGAAAAGACCTTTTTTCCAGTTACCCTGAATGTGTCAGCCCTCTGCAGTGTTACCTTCAAAGAAAAATGGTTTGTTTGTCTGCAACCCCACGCTACATCTGGCTGACTGTAGTTTGTTTACCTGCTGGTCGGTCTGCATCTTTCGTCCCACCACTCTGAAGGCGTTATTGCTGGGGTTGTGGTAGATTTGGACCCTGCTGAAAGCTTGGGTACCCGTGCCTGCCGGGACCCACTTCTTATCGGCATCATTGTAGATCATCACAGTGGCCCGTGCCTGACAGATACTTGACTCACTGTGCATAATAAAAGAAAGAGAGAGATGACATTAAATATATTTACAGTGCATAAATATTACCTGCTGCAAGATAGGAGAGAAAAGCAAAGAAAGAGAAACAGGCATTGGATACTGGTAAAAGGATGACAAACAAAGGGGGAAGAGAGTCTGAGATATAATGAACAAAGGGACAAGTGTGGTAAGAAATGTGTGAGGTAGGAGGAGAAGTCTGTCTGATCGAAACAAGCCCAGCAAGTACCAACAATGGGGGCAGACAAAGACAGGAAGTGCTCAACATTCCGATGCTCAGGAGAGAAAGCAGGTTCTAGAAACATATTGGCCATGTATCACATTACCACACATAAATGTACAAACAGAGCCGGTTCTTAAAGGAACTGTTTGACTGGAAATTCTGTTGTATATGTGCGGCGCTTTCAGAATAACAATTTCGGACAACATGAGGGTGAGTAGAGTTTGGATTGTTTGATGGCTGATGGAGATATCTTAGAGAGCAAGATGGTCGATGACTGATATATAAAGCCAGTACAGGCCTATATATCACAACACAATATTTAATTTACTGAAAAATGCAGCACCTTTTTTTTTAGAATTTTGAATCATCAAAATAGTACGAAACTAATTCAAATAGGTTAAATTGTCCTGAGAAAAAAAAAAAAAAAAAAAAGGAGTCACACTAGTACTGTTCATGGTCAAAAATGAATGGGAAGCAAATTGCATTTAGTGGAAACATTTGGTACTGTGCCCAAACAAAATCTTACTGAAAGCTCTTACCGAAATGTTCTATATATCAACCTCAAATTTTAAACATAACATGTTTTGCCATAAGGCTTTGATTTTCACACAGTTTACAACAGTTTAAAGGGGACATCAGATTAAATGTTTAATTAAATTATTTCTTTTTTTTACATTTGTTAGGTTTCTTGCGTGTAGAGTCTTCATGGAAGAGAGGGGTGGGGTGAGCAGTAGCTCATTATCATTTAAAGAGACATGCACCGAAATGGGTCGCTGAGAACAGAGCGGTTTTTTAATAGGTAAATAGGTCGTTGTTTTACAAGACCATTGAGGAATTTTAACTAGGGCTGGGCGATATATCAAACACGATATTCATGCGCATCTCGTCAGTAAAGCCGGTTCCGTGATTAGCGCTAAATCTCCATCACCTGTTTTCAAATAGAGCGCCATTTAATACACAGAGCCATAGTTCACTGACAAGCTACACAATATCGCGTTCATTATCGAAGGCGATTCATCTGCGATAATGAACGCGATATTGCGTAGCTTGTCAGTGAACTACGGCTCTGTGTATTAAATGGCGCTCTATTTGAAAACAGGTGATGGAGATTTAGCGCTAATCACGGACCTGGCTTTACTGACGAGATGCGCATGAATATCGTGTTCGATATATCGCCCAGACCTAATTTTAACTAAAGTATGTTGCATACATTTCATGCTAAAGAATCGTACCAACTTGTGGAAAATGGGCATCCTATGTCCTCTTTAATTTGAAAATTTCAACTTAATTTCAATTCTATTTCAAATTTCAATTCTATGCTCAAAAATTGGTTAACAGGTAATAAATGGATCATAAATATTCCATAAATATTTTGTATCATAAAAATCCTCTAAAACTACAAAATATAACATAAATAAAACATTATGAAACTAAAATATAGCCTAGCACATTCATTTTACAAGATAAAAAGGTCATTCTTGACCACCACACAAGCAGCACTAGAGAGACAAACATAGTAAATAAGACATGTATAACAATTCCTGAAATTAAATATTTATTTGGCATAATATTTACTAAAACAATTATGCTAAAATGCTAAATAACGACCGTGGTGATATATCTGTCAACCAGTAAAGGTTTGTGGGGGAAAAAAATGTTAGTTTTAATTTTTGGGCTAAACGAATCAGAATTCCACTGATAGTGAATGGAAAAAAACCCCAGCAGGATGTGTCTCTCACAAACATATACAAACAAGGACAAGGATATCATCGAGCAAGGGCTGTGATGTCATACTGACATCATCTTGTTTGTGGTGTGCGCGTGTGGCGGCGCATTTGTGCCTGGACTGTTTATAATGTCTCTAAGAAATAGATTGGACACAAACAAATCATCTTCAAACTCAAATGCTGCTGCTGCTGCACTGGCTCCTTGTTCACATTCTTCCATGTTTATTAAATGAAATCCTTTGACCTACACTCACAATTACTCAACTAAAGGCAGATTTCTGGAGTCTTCTGTGGATAGAAAGACGACAATGAATAGACGTTTATAGTGGTTCCATAAACTACAGACACTTTAGGTCCTGTGAACAGAGAATAAACCTAATACACTTTTCAAGCTCTCATTAGATTATTTCATTTGTCTTCTATCAACAGTGGACATGCATCACAACAGAAATCTGTTATTGTAATATTTTGCTCCTACTATTTTATTTTCATCATCTCATATTATGTGTTGTGTTTAATAGCATTTTGTGGTGGAAATTCAATATTTAGGATTTTTGGGACAAAATCTTAAAATCTGTTAGTTTCACTGCATAATTTGACAAAAATACAGCTCGGTTGGAAATGACTCAAAAAATGTATTCTGTTTACACGTTTCTGTTTTCTTGTGTTTCACTGACAGTTGTGTTGAAATGGTAGTCAACTACACTAACATTTGATAAAAGCTTATCAGGGGCAAAACCTTGTTCGAGAGGGAAATGACACCACAATAGAGGGACAAAACATTTTTTTTTTTTTTTTAAATGCTTCAAATAAAATATAAAAAATATAATACACAAATCTATTAAAAATAAATATTAAAATATATTTATTTATATTTTCATACATTTTAAAATGACTAAATATATGTAAAATGGATTTTCAAATCATAAAAGGCATTCATAAAAGGCATTGAAAAGTTAAAAAAAATTAATTAAATTCATAAAACAAACAGTATTATAAATATAAAATTGAAATGAAAAGGCCTGTGACATAAGTGACCAAAGTCACTTATATTTAAAAGTTTTCCATATTTTCTCCCTCATGTTTTGCAAACTGTGATACAATCTCCTCTTCTTGTGACATCACACAGAGGCCACAGCCCACTTCCTGCTTCAAGAAATGCCGAATAAGGACTGACTCTATGGCCTGTCGAGTGGTTTGTGCACACACACACACACACACACTCCTCGTGCCCAGATGTTGATTGCTATTGGAGGGGAGCTTAGGTTAACCAGATGGAAGGAAAGACGGGATAACAGCAATCACAGAAAGAACAGAGGATAAGTGAAGGAGGAGGGAGATCAGGATGAGCTTGGCTTAGAATCAGCCACACTGTTATGAGAAATAAATACATTTTTAATATGGGAAGGCCGAGCTGGAACTAGGGACGAAACTGAGTGTGTGCAGTGAATTATTAATGAAGAGAAAGGCACGCACGCACACACACATACTGTACATAAAACAATTGCCTTCATGGACAGATAACAAGCAAATGCACACTGTATGAAGCGTTCATGACAGTAACTAAACAACAGATCTAATATATTCACAATATGAACAGCATTATACCCTCTCACCCAAGGCAAAAACGGGCATACAGAAAATGTACATTTTACATTGTATCCTTTCACACAATAATTTGCATTTTGCATAAATTCTCACAAAGACATTTAGTTATATTTTTAATTTATAAGCTTGAGGTGATGATAGATTTAAATCCATGTCAAATCATTTCAATTAAAATCTTATAATAGGCAGAAATAATTCAAGAAAAAAAAAAAATAAAATAAAAATAATAATAAATAAATAAAAAAAATTATAAAATAAAATATTGGATGTTTAATTGTTTCTGTCTGTTTTAATTGCCAATATTGCCTTTCCTTTATGGTGACAATTTATTGTTCATCCTGAGTTTTTATTGGTTATCACTTAAAAACAAGCTGGACTTTGTCTTGGAAACAGTCCCATGGCAAACACACGTTTTATATACACTACAAAGTAGTGACAAATCAGTATATCAATATCAGTATATAAGTTTTAGTTGTGCTTTCAAGTAAGCCGCTTTGTGCAAAGTTTAAGTACGCAGCTCTCTAGAAATTATCTGCAATTTAAACAACATAACAGACTGTCTCTACTTTAAATATATGTGACACTCTACTATAGAA
The DNA here is from genome assembly GCF_012432095.1 of Onychostoma macrolepis. Lineage (NCBI taxonomy): Eukaryota > Metazoa > Chordata > Actinopteri > Cypriniformes > Cyprinidae > Onychostoma > Onychostoma macrolepis. The sequence continues at coordinate 26,230,620 of NC_081172.1, forward strand.
CCACAAATTGCCAGTTTCCTAGGAATGAATGAGTTAACAGGAAACTGCAGAGCATGGCTGAAGAAATGTCTGTATAAGGCTGTGCAGACAGCTGCCCTTGAACACTAACAAGTAGAGTCAAGCCCACTAATGTGTCTGAAACTCTCTCTCCTTTAACGTCTCAAATATGTTCTGTTCCCCTCCGTTCACCTGGTTCTCCAGCTCAACAACACCTCAAATGGGGGAAGCTAAGGGCTGAATGGTCACAGTGTAATTACAAGTGACTCACTGAGGATAAGACATGCAAACTGGCAGATGAGTGTTTGGACAAAAGAAGAAAAGAATGTGGACTTGTGGGACGTGAAGGGTCTTTCTCTCAGCACAATGTGTCATGTTTTATAGCTGTTGAGATCAGATGTCAAGTCTTGATTACACAGTTTTAACTCTGTATGGGTTTTAAGTAAATTTCAATAAATGCTCACACTCCACAGGTCCTCTGGTTAAGCAATTATTGAATGGTATAAATAGAATTAACAGCTGGGCTAAAATAGTTTTAGCTTTTGGTTGTATTTTATTTATAAGAGGTGTGAAAATGACCTACTGCCAACATCTTCAGAGAAATTGATGGCCAAAGAAATAAATTAATCATAAATATATTTCAGTCAAGTACTCAAGGATGAAATTTTGACTGGTGTGAAATATTTTAAAGTTGAATGAAAATTTTTGTTTTTCATGACTCATCACTGCTGTCCTTTCCAAGTACTCAAATTTTTGGATACTTGTGACTATTCATAATTAGAACTGGAGAAAAAAAGCATATTTCCATGGGTGAAATTCTAGATCTGCTTTTCCACTCATGTAAGTGATTTCTAATGTGTTCTCAGAAGCTATAATGTTGAAATGACAGGCTACTGGAAATTACATAAAAACAAATCTTACACACCACATATGTGCCTACCAGAATGCCAAAATTCCTTTTTTTTCCCCGTAATCCAAATATTGTATTTTCCTCTCTATTGGTCAATGTTATTTTGAGAGAATCTGCTACATTATTACACTGCTATGGCACACAGACATCCAACATTTACTGTGTAACATTACAACCACTATGTTTTTCATTAACCACATTTCCATATTAACTAAAAGACTGAGCAGCATTATGCAGCCACGAAATAAAACTTTTCTTAATCACTCTTTCATTGAAGAGGACGTGTGTGAGGTGGCTTAGTGGTTTAAGACTGGAAAATACAAAGGTCAATGGTTCAAGCTCAGTACTGGAAGAGCTATCTCTGTTGAGCAAGACAACTAAACTATAATGGCACAGAATGATTCTCATATGAGAGCCATGGTATACTTCCAAGAAATACGATAAGATAACTGCAGGATAGACGTCCAAATGAACTATGGTTTAAAAAATAAAAACATGCTAGTAACATGGAACTTTTGGATGTTAGGAATCAGGTTTACACTTTATTTTAAGGACCAATTTATTAAATAGTTGCTTATTAGCATGAATATTGCTAGCATATTGGTTGTTTATTAGTCCTTATAAAGCACATATTAATGCCTTACTCTGCATGGACATATTTTAGATTAACCCTACCCCATTCCTAAACTTAACAATTACCTTATTAACTATATATAAATCGCAATTTCGAAGTTTGTTCAGGGAAAACTCTTAGTTACTAGTGAATAAGTGTTCCCTATTCTAAAGTGTTACTGGAAACAGAATACGTCTAAGCTGGTAAGCAAGATGGCATCATTACATATTGTTGCATTTAAAATATCTTAAAACATCTGGAGCTTGCTAAAACTAAATTTCTTTAGTTTTATGATTTGTTTCTTTTGACGGAACCAAAACAAATAAATCCAAAACCAATTTCAATCAAGATTAAAGAGTTTAATTGGTCATTCAAAGCTGAAGGAAAGTCTGTGATGCCTGTCAAAGACAGAGGCAAAGTGAAGTGACAGCGCTTCCTTGCTTTGCTCTAGTTATTGTAACTTTTCTCTTTGTCTCTCAAGTCTCAGCTTGTTGCTCGAAGTGCTGTGGGCTACAGCTTTTAGAGTCTCTGTAAGTAGTACTGAATCATGCAAGAGTCACCTTAACAGTTCATTTTGCTTTTCTCCTCTGTGAAAATATTTTTTATCAAAAACAAATCCCAAGCACAATTTCAAGTGGCTTTTTCATCCCGTGTGTTCTGCGTGCTTTCTCACAAGCGATCGACAGTGGACAAACTCAAAACATTTTAGGCCCTATTTATGCCTGTATTTAGTGTAATCCACTTGTGATTGGATTGACAGAAATGCATCGTAATATCAAGTGTAAACAGGTCAAGATTTGCCACACATCTTGGTCAAAGGATATTTCTGATGAGGCTCTACCAGGCTGGAAAAAGAGTTTGAGGTCCACCATCTACAAATGGAAAACATTCAACACTACTGTTACTCTATCTAGGAGTGGTCGTCCAACAAAAACACTCCAAGAGCAAGATGTATAATAGTCAAGGTCGTCACAAAGAACTCCACAGTAACATCTAAGAATCTATAGGTCTCTCCAGCATTGGCTAAGGTTAGTGTTCAGCATTCCATGGCAGGAAAGCAAGGAGCAAGTCACTGCATTTAGTTGGAAATGTCTTGAAGGTGGTTGAAATGGAAGAATGTCATGTTTTGGAAAGGCATAAATAAAAGTCCTTATCTGAATCCAACAGAAATGTTGGGGAAGGACTTGAAGAGCACAAGCACTTTTTCCACAGATAAGCATTTGGTTGGTTTAGTTTTTTTCTAGGTATTCATTCTTGGGTAATTTTGCTTAAGTAAAATACATCATGTAATTTGATTATCTGTGTTGAAGATGATGACTTGGACTAAGATCTCGACTGCTTGTTAAATTTATGCAAAAATGTATGCAAATGTCTTTAAAAGGACAATTTTGCCATCATTTACTTACATTTCATGTCATTCCTATCTTGTATGACTTACTTTCTTCTGTGGAACACATCTTTAAAAAAAGGTGTTTTATTTCTATATATTAAAGCTCACTGGGGTCCAGCATTGTTGGAATCCATATTCTTCCAAATATCTTCATATTTCACAGAAGAAAAAAAAAGTCACACCAATTTTTAACAACATGAGGGTCAGAAAATTTACATTTTTAGGTGATCTATACCTTTAAAGGCTCACAAGCTTTCTGTCACTACTGTATTTTGATCTAATGAAAGTGAATGGGCTGTCAAACTCCATAATAAAACAGACAAAACAAGCATCATTAAAGTAGCTCAATTTGACTTGTTAACCATATTTCAAGTTAACATTTGTCATCAAATTCAATATTGAACCATTAGATGTGGCACTGATTATTCACTTCCATTGTATGGAAAACAAAGGCCAGGACAATCCTGAAAAATGTACTTTTTGTGTTCCACAGAAGAAAGAACATCATACGGGTTTGAAGTGATATGAGGCCGCGCAAGAGATGACAATTTTAAACTAGCCCTTTAAGACACTGCTTCCTTAACATTCAGCGAAAGCTCTTTGAAGCAGTGACAGAACAAACACATTCCTCCTCCTTCACGTCCCTGGCTGGCACTCCACATAGCCATATTTGGCCGATCAAACACAGCAGTAGGTTTTTGCTCTTAATTCCTTTTACAGGTTGGAGCATATCTCCCCCTGACAGATATTTTTCCTGGGAGAGTCCCCCTTCACAGGGAAGGGGAAGTCGAGAAGAGGCAGCCAATCACTCCGCTCCCTGTTGTCCTAACACGCTCATCAGTAAAACTCCAGGGGCGCTTGCAGTTAATATCAAGTAGGCTGAGTTAAAGAACCAGAAAGACAAATTTAATATGAAATTCCTGGAGTTAATAATGCAGTAAATGCGATTCATTACTGGAGATCTGTTGGGGATGAATCGTCTGGTCTGAAAACGCTGATCTGCAACAGAACGGTGAGAGTCGAGGCCAACGCTGGGGTCAGACTCCAGACATCTCAGGACACCAGAACAATTTATCTCAAGCTGTCCATGACTGCGGCACTTAACCTTAGAAACCAACAGCAACCTCAAACAAGAACACTTGTATTGTATGCATTCTCATTTGACTAAGAGGCAAACTAGGGAAAAGAAAATAAAGCAGTCTCTGCTGTGGGAGTCAATAACTACAGCTTTTACAAAATACCTAAAATAGCTAAAATAAGAAAAGCCAATGGCCTTGCATTTGCAATGTGCTACTGTTACTCAGGGCTGCGTTTCCCAAAAGCATCATAAGCCTAAGTTGATCGTAGAACCATTGTCATTAATAGGCTTACGATGCTTTTGAGAAACGCAGCCCAGAATAGTAGGTGGTATTACATTGAAAAAAAAAATCTATTTTATTTAGAAAAAAATCAACAATGACATCCATACTATTAAAAAACACTATGGAAGTCCATGGGTACCAGAAACTGTTTGGTCACCCACGTTTTTCAAAATATCTTCTTGTGTGTTCAGTAAAGGAAAGAAATTAATACAGGTTTGGAACATGATGGCGAGTAAATCATGACAGAATGTTTATTTTTGGGTGGCCTATCCGTTTAAAATTCTAAACTCATGAGCAGTGTTGGGTGTAACGCATTACTGTAATTAAATTACTTATCCACTGAAAAAAGTAAAGTAAGGGATTACTGTTCATTTTTAGGTAATTTACCGTATTGTCCCGAATATAAAACGACCCTGATTATAAGACGACCCCCCTTTTTCCAGATGTACCTGTTGGAAAAAGGCTTTTGAAAACCAAATCTTGTTTTTTTTTTTTTTTTTCTCTCTCTGTAAAACACATTTATTCTTAAATTATTTTCATATTGCATATTTTTCCAAATCTAATTTTTGTTTTGAAAGTATGGTAAATACTGGTAAAATGTACCAACAATGACATGAATTTTGATATACCATTGAAATAACAGGTAGCCCATCTGAATTATATAACAATTAGGCTATCCAACTCATAGTAGCCTACCAAAATGTTATTATCAGTAGACGTGAAATCTTATTGTAGTCTTCAAATCTGGGTACTGTCTTATGTTTTAAAATCACTTACAGAGGAAGTTTGGTCCCATCAGGCTAACATGACAGTCACGATCATGCTGCTGTAAGCTTTTCTTTTTCATTTGTTTTCATTCGCGATCTTTACAACACACATTACATTACATATTTCATGGCACACTCGTTTTATGCGTTTTTGGCGCCACCTATTGTTGTGGGTGTATTATTGACATGTCAAAGTCTAGACCCTGAATATAAGACGAACGCGTTTTTTCAGATGTATTTCCAAGGAAAAAACATTGTCTTATATTCGGGTCAATACGGTAATTACAGTTACTTATAAAGTACTTGCGTTACATACACTAAATAATTTCAACAGTTCTAAAATCAATATTGTATTTGAAATCTAAATTTACCATCTAAAGATAAAATTGAATGCAGCGGCATTAACCCTCCGCACGCCGGTTCGTTCACTTTCAGATTTTCCTGATTCACAGAGAAACATTAAATACTCAGATACATACAAGTAGGGTTGCCAACCGTCCCGTATTAGCCGAGACCGTGCTGCCGCGACTGAGAGTGGCTCGACGGTGTTTAGTGTCCCGCAGCAGCAGCGAGAGCAAGTGACTTCAGCGCAGCTGAAGAATTCTGCGTTCAAATGCACGCTATAGGCTAAAGCTTGCCGCAAAGCCCCAGCAAACATGACCGTGAATGTGTCCGCGGGAAATAGTAAGGACATATTTGAATTATTTACTAATAAACTAATGTTTTCTGAGTCCGTGTCGCAAGGATTAAGTTGCTGATCCTGACTTGTCGTCTCCTCATTAGACGCACGCCTTTAGAGAGAAATGCATCTTTATTGATTATGATTAAGATTATAATACAAGTTTGTTTTCGATGTTTTTTTTTCGTTACGTGATAATTTAAAGCTTTCTATAGATATATTTATCATGTCTGTGAGGCATGTATTCACTCAGCTTTGGTTCGTTTTTGTGAAGCGCTCCTGTTCAAGACGAGACGGCAGAAAGCGCATCATGTTTGTTTTCTTTGTTTAATAAAAGCACAACGTTTTGTTGGTATTGTGAGTGCACACAAATAAAAGTAGACCCTTTACAGTTCCGAATGATGCATTACTCTTACCTTTATCAGAAAAGAAAAAAAAATGACAGCGTAGGCTATATTAAGTTGTTTCCACTGAAAAAAAAGTGCAAGTGTTTGAGCTGGTGCCTCCATGTCCTGCAAAGCGCGCTTTAGCTTCCACTCTCCGCACAAACTTGGATATAGGTTAGCGCACATTATTATTATAGCGCAGGTTTAACGTTTAAACCTTGTTATATGCTTGAACTGTTTTAGAATATCTATAGATTTTATTTTAGGCAAGTCAGCTCACTGTATGCCGCTGGCCGCTTGGTCGTTATACATTATATAAACCTTATATTTAATGAACAAAAATACTCCATACGTTTTTCTAAATTAACTTGAAAAAAACAAAAAAAAAACAGGAAACTCGCACTATCGCCAATTCCGTCCGTGTTTTGACTTCAGTAAATCAGTTTTGGTGAATACAAACAACGTGATTATTTTTCATTTTTCAACTATTCTATGTTTGACACAAATTGAAAGAATAAACAGTTTAATTTCTATTAAGGTTTATAGGGATTTTAAGATGTAGCCTAATTAGCGATTTGAATAATTAAGTTACTTATTGAGTAACTAAGTTACTTTTCAGACAGAGTAATCAGTAAAGTAATTTAAATACAATATTGATGATGTAATTAGTAACTGTAATTAATTACTTTTTGAAAGTCACTTACCCAACACTGTTCATGAGTTTGAATCAGTCCAACTTTTTTTTTTTTTTTTGGTAGTAGTAGTTAGGGCTGGGCGATTTTTCAGATTTTATCGATTAATTTGAATTTAATGTTTTGCCATTTTATATTTTAGAAATCAAAGAATCGTGATTTTGAATAGAAATATTACCAAACGTTTGAATTAGACACTTTGGATCTTTCTTTTCTCTTTACTGTTATCATTGGAATATTGTCAACCGCATGTCGGCGCACGTGATTAACCGCTGTATGACGCGCTCGTATCGCTAGGCGCCATTTACACAGAATTCACTTTTGTGTAGAAAAAGATGCGACTCGGGCAGTGGAAAAGGAAAAACATGCAAGAAGATGGGAGTGGACTTCTTTTAACTTGAGCGCTGCATTTTTAGAATGCCGTTTCATGCATGAGACACTGCAAAAGACGTGATCACAACAGTCAAACGCATCAATGTTTACATAGAAAAAACAATGGAAAAGCAGCGCAAGTAAATAAAAAAAACCTGTAACTATTACTGTATGTCTGATATTTCATGTTTGCATCATTGTGACAGGTTGAAAGCTGCTATTGTTTTTACAGAACATTCATCGTTAATAATATATAGGCCTATATTCAACTCGTGTTATACCTTCAGTCATTCTGAATTTGAATTACCTTGACTTTTGAGATTTTTCCTCATCATTTCTGAACATATAATATGTATAAGACAAGTTGTAGTTGTAGTTGTAGTTCATGCATCTTTTCTGCAAAGATATTTAAAAAGTGATTTGTTTAAAAGGTGACATATCATGAAAATCTGACTTTTCTAGGTTTTAAGTGCTATAACCAGGTCCCCGGTGCATCTACCAACCAAGGAAATGTGAAAAAGATTAACCCAGTAACTTTGTTTTGGTAAGCCTTTTTCTGCAAGCATCTGAAAAAACGAGCGCGTCTGATTTTGCACCCGTAGTGACATGCAAAGGGATCTCATTATAATATTACCGCCCCTTAATCTGTAAGTTTCCACCCACAGCGCCGTCATTTTGATTTTGCAAGTGACAACAGTTTACCAGTTCTAATGCCATGGCGAAAGTTTGAGCAAAACATGCTAACTGTTCTGCCTTTGGCTGCACAGACGAGCAAACAACACTATTTAGAGTCCTCAGAGGAGACAAGAGAGCAGTGGATTTATTGATTTATTTACTGTATATTGCTGCAGCCACACAGATCTAATATAAACATGCAATTTCTTTCCCAGCCATTTACATTCACAGACATTACCAACTGTTTTTGTAACTCCTGTGTGTTTTTAACATAAACTTGTGTGAATGAGAACTTAGTTTAGTACTCACATGCTGTGACAGCCGCTTTCTGTATGTTTGCTTCAGATGTGTGCGCTCAGAAAACCGTATATCCAAAGTTTAAACTAATATGGTTTAAAACGCATGAGTTCAGGCAATAAACATGATAATCAGAACCAAAACAGATGTTTTTTAGCAGGTACGAACTGTAATGGTGCAGCTCTATTCTGGAAAAGGGGGCGGGGAGCAGCAGCTCATTTGCATTTAAAGAGACCTGCACGAAAACAGCATATTTTTGCTTCCACTTCCACTCAAAATAGGCATTTTCAAAATGATATAGTAAATGATCTGTGGGGTATTTTGAGCTGCAACTTCACAGACACATTCTGGGGACACCTGAGACTTATATTACATATTGTAAAAAGAAGTATAATATGTCTCCTTTAACATTTACATCATGTTGACAACTTCATGTGTGGTGCACTTTGAAAATAATTTTCTTTAACTAGAGGGTTAACAAAGAAAAGGTTATTTGAATCATATTGTAGTTACATTTTCAAGTTGACTAGTTAAAAATTGTAAAAATAAATAAATAAAAATTGAGAATCGGCCAAACGTTCTGAAAATTTTTTTTTTTTTTTTGGAGATTTTAACTTTTTGACATATCGCTCACTAATTATTATTTGCTTTTTGTCAAACCATTTTATCATCCAGTAAGTCAAATGGACTTCTCTAGACCTGGAAATTGCCATTTTAACATTTAAAATATGATGTCTATGTTTCCATATCCAGGGAAGCCTTGTCTATGGAAGTGACGCCAGACAGATCTTCAAAGTTTTTTTTTTTCTTGCCAATACAGTGCTATTGAATTTCTTCGCATCTGTCTAGACATACTCAGAGACATGACATCTGTGCTAATAAAGACTAAATCATGGACTCCTTTACCACCAGGTCCATTAAACCCCATTACACTCAGTCTGTCTCTCTCTCTCTGAATATACAGAGTGTGTTTAAAACGGTTGTTCTCTGCAGAACAGCTGGTCGTTATGACATCACCACCTGTGCACATTGGTCTCAGTGTTGTGTTATCTGGACACATATGCTGAAAGAAACAGTCTTCAAACAAATAAGTGTACTATGACCGGTATAACAGAATACGTCACAGTTTAAAGGTTACTATTATGTGTGAAAAACTGCTTGGGGCCTACAACAACTTCCTGCTGTTAAAGAACGAATCGACACAAGCCACACCAGACCCCAGTGAATAAATTTCACTGTTTCAATCGGGAGCTTTGTTGGCACCATGAGACATCAGCTTTCATGTTCAGCTGTTCAATAGATTAGGAGTCGTTTGGTTGCCTGGATGTCTCTATGTAAATCTGGCTCTAACGTTTTTTTGTTAGTCCCAGAGCAACACATTTCCTTTACATGAGGGGTTTGGTTTACATGCATTTGTATTTCGCAAAAATCAAACAATGATGTCCACAACACAAAATAAACGCCGCAAATTAGTTCAGTTCTATCTATCTTCTCCGACTGTTTGGTATTGTACTTGTCTGATTAAAGGCCTGATATTTGGCCATTTGAAGTTCATCGTCATTTGCCAATCATATTGTATCAGCAGGCCAATCAAAACCTGTGCATTCCACACAGGGTTCCCAACATCTTTTTACTAATGAATTTCCTTAATTTGTAGATTCAAATATTATTACTGTCAGATTTTGTAAATAAATGTAGACAAAATTTCACAATCATCAAATATTTAGTGTATCTTTATAAAACATTTTATAACAATTTCTAAAAATTTAATATTTTATTGCTGAGTGTAACTAGAAAAATATAAATTAGTAATATTTATCATTTTATGATGTACAGTGGTGGCCAAAATTATTAGAACTATTAGTATTTTCACCAGCTAAACAAAAGTCAGTTTTAAGTCAGTTATTTCTATCTTTTGCTGTAATGTGTCAGTAGGAAATATCAGTTTACATTTCCAAACATTCATCTTGTCTCACTGGATTACTATAAAAAAATAAATTAAAATTAAATTAAAATAAAAACATTTATTAGCTGGTGTTCCAATAATTTTGGCCACCACTGTATAATCTTATATAATTATATTTTTACTATGATTGTTGTTGTTGTTATTATTATTATATTTAATATTTATTGTGATCCTCAAAGCAATGAGGAAGTCCTTAAAGCTTCCCTTTTTGCTGATAACAGCAAGTTTATAAGCACTTCTCATTACAAGTTTAGAAAGATGGTGTGCGATTTCTGTTGAAAATGGAACTATTGTTAATGACAAAGTTCGCCTGCCCATTTTTGTGCGTTTAATAAATGTTTGACTAACTTGATTGTACGTCCAGCTTCCAATAGTACTGTCAGTTCTATTTAACACATTTTACCATATTTACATTATTTTAGAAGAATATCTTTCAAAGTCAGCAAATTATTTTATTTAAAGAGCATTCAGTCCTGATAAACATGGTTATTGTAGAATAGAGTCAATTCACATGACACAAAACAAGCAATGTGGTTATTTTGACTTGAACACCCACAAACATTTAACAAAAAACTGATGGATATTGCCAGCATTTAACTCTAGAGGATTCTGTAAGCAACTTGTGGCAATTCAAGCACCTAACCTTGTCTAAGGGCTGTTTCACCAGCCATTCAAAAGCAATTGAGCTGGATAATGAACCAATCAGCAAGTGGCGAGGGTGTGACAGAGGCTTTGTATGGAGGCCAAGCTAAGCGGTGTGACTCTGGCCGAGCGCCAGGCTCCTAACAGAACAGAGGCCAACGACAGCGAGCAAATACACCGCAGGGTGCACGGCGACCCCCACTACTGATCTAACATGTTAAATAGATCTTGGAGACATCATATTACATTTGAATACAGAAAGAGAAGTGAGATTTTAAGTAATATTATTATTATTATTATTATTATATCAGTTATGCAAATGTGGAAGTCTTGCAAGGATTTCCACAATTGCACAAATCCAAAACGGTTTCTCCACTGTTACTGTAAAAGTGAAGTGCAGTGCAAAAAAACCTTAGTTACAGAAATATTTTTTCATAGGGATAAGAAAAAATAACCATAAACAAAGGTCTAGAACCAAAAAGTACCCAAGTACCATAAACAAAACCAACCAACAAAACCAAAAAAGAATGTGATTTTTTACCCCTCAGAACATGACTATATAACCAACTCAGCTGTTACAAGCTGCTTTACTGTAAAGTAGCCATACAGAGAAACCCATTATGCTGTCTTAATTATTCAGATTTTTTTTCCAAACATGCTGTGATTTGCTATTAGCAATGAGATTTGTATGTCAAAGTACAGCACTGCATGCAAGACTGTAATGGCTTTGTTTTATTTAAGGCAGTTATTCTTCATATATTTTAAGCCATTTGAATACATAAAAGCTCAGTTAGATCAATACGCATTTGAGCTTTCAATGCCTATGGATGATTCATGGCTAGCATAAGGGCTGCAATTCCAAAGATTTACGATGGGCCAGCACCAAAAAAAAAAATACCAAAGAGAATCAGGACATGTTGAGGCAAGAAAGGCTGTAATTACACAACCGAGTCTGGTTCATGACGAACAACACTTGAAATCAAACAGCCATTTTTGGTCTCAGTCATAACACAAGAGTGTATGACGGGATGTCCTCTACGTACAGAATAATTAATGACAGTCCATTGAATTATTGAAAATTAATCCACACTGTGCATTACGCTCTCAGCAGTATTGGGCAGTAGAGTCTCTACAAATAGCAAAGCCATTTGAGTTAGCAACGATTTCAAAAATAGCAAGTTACCTCACTACTGAGAAATCTGATGTAGATTTCCAGTGGAGAAACTAATTGTGAGCAAGTTTCTGAGAAAGTAAGAAACAGAAACTCGTTTCTTTACTAATTTCATATAAATATCAACATTGTCATTCATGGAAGGCTGTTTCTGCCACTGGATAAAAATTTAAAAAGGTAATTGTTTTTTTTTTTTGGTGGGGTGGGGGGGTGGGGGGACAAAAAAAAAGTTGTCACAACTGCAGGTTTATATTTTACAATTTTGAGAAAATAAATCAAAATTGTGGAACAAACTCAGAGAAAAAAGTCAGAACTGCAAGTATACATCACACAATTCTAAAGAAAAAGTCACAATTACCTTTTTTATTTTTTTTATTCAGTGGCGGAAACACGCTTTCATAGTCATTTTCATGTTGATTGTCAAATTTTTTACTGAATATGTCTTCAGGTTCTTCTGTGGTAGGATGTAAGGATCTTAATTTAGCAAAGTAATATGAAGCTCTAATGTGGTTAAGATTTGTAATGCAGTTCAAAGCTATTTTTCAACTATGTACAACTGCAACTATGAAGTAATCAACACTTCTGAATGGCTGTCAAGCAAAGGCACATCTATTTTTACAGCGCTTTATACAAAACAGATTGTGTCTCAGTAGCATCCCAGTAATGAACAGGAAAATAACAGTTTTAATGTTAATCATTATGAAACCATTTCAATTTCAGCTATAACAACAGCTCTACAGAAGACAAGTGTGTCATTACTCAGTTTAAGTCAGTCTGTCAGTTAATCAGAATCCAGCATTCAACATCATCATGGTGTACATCTTTTTGCTTATCCTAAGGTCCATGTCCCCTTTAATGGTCTTTCTTGGCAGTGACTATTTCCTGTAAGATTTACATTCAGTGATGACCACTTAGGGTTGATGAAGACCAAATGATATGCAGTATTTGACCTCAAGCTGACCCCTCCCCACAAGCCATTGCTGTGAGGAGAGAACAACTCCATCATCAGCTGGAGTTTACCAATTAAACTCGTTTTTCTCCATTAAAGGAATAGTTCTCCAAAAAATGAAGATTTCCTGAAAATGTACTCACCCTCAGGCCATCCCATATGTAGATGAGCTTGTTTCTTCATTGATGGAATTCAGCATTACATCGCTTGCTCACCAATGATTCCTCTGCAGCGAATAGGTGCCGTCAGAATGAGAGTCAAAACAGCTGATAAAAACATCACAATAATCCACAAGACTCCAGTCCATCAATTTGTGTCTTTTGAAGTGAAAAGCTGTGCGTTTATAAGTAACAAATCCACCATTAACCATTGCTTCTGGCCAAAATACCAGTCCATAAACCTTAGTAACGCTACCTCTAGTTAAAAAGTCCATGCCCTATCGTCCTCTCACATCAAAATCTACCAACGTATTTGTTTAGAACGGTTTTTGCTTAAAAAAAACTGTGCTTGATCAGACAAGACAACTTCTTAATTGAAGAAAGCAATATTATACATGAGGACTGGATCATTTAGCCGGAAGCAATGATTTGAAATTAATGATTAATTTGTTCATTGCAAACAGAAAGCTTTACGCTTCACAAGACATTAATCAATGGACAAGATTCGATTATTTGTGGATTATTTTTCTAATGTTTGGATCCAATTCTGATGGTGCTCATTCACTGCAGAGGATCCACTGGTGAGCAAGTAATGCAATGCTAAACTTCTCCAAATCTTTTCTGATGAAGAACAAACTCATCTACATGTGGGACAGCCTGAGGGTAAGTGAAGTTTCAGCAAATTTTTATTTTGCCCAACACTTTCAGCTTTTTCTATCCAAAAACAAAACCTGAATCCATACAATTGTTATGCATCACTGGTTTCTTTCTGGTTGTTTATCCGAAAAGCCATGATCCATTTGTTTTTCCGTACAACACTCATCAATATAATGTAGCAATCCAATATTCTATTACCATTTTACATTTCTATCTTGCCCTTCATCTCTGCTTTTATCCAGCACTATAGTTCATTACTGTTCTTGTAAGCATTAAGGTTTTGCATTAATCGAAATGTACCCTGGACTGAGGTATTCATAACAAACAACAAATGCACCTTCTTATAAGCCACACTGGTGATGAAGTAACCTGCCAAGAAGTAGCAGGCTACAGGTCCATCCAGTGAGCTTTGGGCGTAACATCTGCTCAGAGTTTATCAATGCATTCAATACTGCTCAATCAATAATGTGTAGACCCAAAGGGCACACCATCCCCACAGCTGACATATCCATACAGCTGACAACATGACTTCCATTACATTGTGGTTCTCGAGTTATAAACAATATACAGTGGAAATTATTTTATCCCCTGCTGATTTTGCCCTCTGACAAAGAAATGATCAGTCTATAATTTTAATTGTAGGTTTATTTGAACAGTGAGATACAAAACAACAAAAAATCCAGAAAAACGCATTTCAAAAAAGTAATAAATTGATTTGCATTTTAATGAGTCAAATAAGTATTTGATCCCCTATCAATCATCAAGATTTCTGGCTCCCAGGTGTCTTTTATCCAGGTAAGGAGCTGAGATTAGGAGCACTCTCTTAAAGGAGGTGCTCCTAATCTCAGCTTGTTACCTGTATAAAAGACACCTGTCCACAGAAGCAATCAATCAATCAGATTCCAAGCTCTCCACCATGGCCAAGACCAAAGAGCTGTCCAAGGATGTCAGGAACAAGATTGTAGACCTACACAAGGCTGGAATGGGCTACAAGACCAACGCCAAGCAGCTTGGTGAGAAGGTGACAACAGTTGGTATGATTTTTCGCAAATGGAGGAAACACAAAATAACTGTCAATCTCCCTCGGACTGGGGCTCCATGCAAGATCTCACCTCGTGGAGTTTCAATGATCATGAGAACGGTGAGGAATCAGCCCAGAACTACACGGGAGGATCTCGTCAATGATCTCAAGGCAGCTGGGACCATAGTCACCAAGAAAACAATTTGTAACACACTACGCCGTGAAGGACTGTAATCCTGCAGCGCCTGCAAGGTCCCCCTGCTCAAGAAAGCACATGTACAGCCCGTCTGAAGTTTGCCAGTGATTCAGAGGAAAACTGGGTGAAAGTGTTGTGGTCAGATGAGACCAAAATAGAGCTCTTTGGCATCAACTCAACTAGCCGTGTTTGGAGGAGGAGGAATGCTGACTACGACCCCAAGAACGCCATCCCCACCGTCAAACATGGAGGTGAAAACATTGTGCTTTGGGGGTGTTTTTCTGCTAAGGGGACAGGACAACTGCACAGCATCAAAGGGATGATGGACGGGGCCATGTACCGTCAGGACCAGGGCATTGAAAATGGGTCGTGGATGGGTATTCCAGCATGACAATGACCCAAAACACACGGCCGAGGTAACAAAGGAGTGGCTCAAGAAGAAGCACATTAAGGTCCTGCAGTGGCCTAGAGCCAGTCTCCAGACCTTAATCCCATAGAAAATCTGTGGAGGGAGCTGAAGGTTCGAGTTGCCAAACGTCAGCCTCGAAACCTTAATGACTTGGAGAGGATCTGCAAAGAGGAGTGGGACAAAATCCCTCCTGAGATGTGTGCAAACCTGGTGGCCAACTACAAGAAACATCTGACCTCTGTGATTGCCAACAAGGGTTTTTCCACCAAGTACCAAGTCTTGTTTTGCGAAGGGGTCAAATACTTATTTCACTCTGAATTTTTTTTGTTGTTATTCTGTCTCTCACTGTTCAAATAAACCTACCATTAAAATTATAGACTGATCATTTTTTTGTCTGCAAACATACAAAATCAGCAGGGGATCAAATAATTTTTTCCCCCACTGTATATGCCAATATTCTGATCAAAAATGTTAGTTTAATCAAGTAGAGCATGGCAAAAATATCTCAACTATAAAAGATTCTGCTGTACCATTTATAACGCAGTATATCAGCAGCACATTTTATAAAATTCAACAGCCCAGTCTGTCTTTTACGCTATATTTCAGATCTTTTCTACATAAAAATGTGTTATTCATTCATTTATATCTCCATTATATCACCCATCAGTCAGTCTGCTCTCTAGATATCATTATCAGCCATTGAAAAACCCATTTTAATTGACGCTTTTGTTCTCCTCTATCATTTCGATATCTAATGGTCTGTAACCACCCAGGATCATAAGAAATTAAATACCAGCAGCAGAAGGACCGCACTGCAGCATCTGGCATGGGTCGCGAAGCCACCAGTGCCACCCTAAAGCCCTTTAGCCTGGAGAAGCACTTGAGTGGAAGTCATTTAGATAAAGACATGCTGGGCGAGTCCCTCACAGTCATCAGTCTGATAACAGCAGTGAATCACAGCGCTGCCATTAATCAGACATGCACTTCCAGGATGACAGGCTGTGTCTCAGTGACAGAAATACACACAGGAACAAACTGGACTGATTACACAGCAAGTGTGGAAAGCCAACTGCATGCGAACCACCTGTGCACTTGTGTTTGCATTTAAAGTTGAAGGGTGTCATTTCGGTTCCACTAGGGGCACCAAACACAACTGAGAAAAAAAAAAAAAACGTTCTCCATTTCAAAAATTTGTCTTTCATTGCTCAGACAAAACAGACAGTCCTGCCCCAAACTCACGCCATAACAACTACACTCAACCCCTAAAATAACAGGTTCTTCCTCAACTTGATTTGTTTGGGACATGTCCCGCCTTATATTTTCCCATTACTCAATGTTTCTGTGTCACTTAATGTGTAAATATCATAAAGCTGTCCGCACCACTAATAGTCGTGCAAATATATATCCTGCGGTATAATTGGTGAAGCAATAGTTAGGGCCCTATGAACCAGTGTCTGTGAATATTAAACCACAAGGAAATTATGACAGAAACACACTACTATTGTACAGTAGAATGTATTTATAAAAGTAATAATATAATAACGTTTATTAAAACATAATTTCTTTTAAGGAATATCACACAATCTTCCTCCTATTTTAAATATAAAATCTTTGCCAAAAAAAAACAATAATAATAATAATATATATATATATATAGTTTTTTTTTTTTTTTTTTTTACAAGACTAAATAAATAGTAAACGTTTTATGCATTTATTTAATTACCACCATTTTTTATGATAAATTTTATCAAATCATAAACCACAGAATCTAGAAAAACTTAAAGACAATACAGAATTTCTAAACCACATTTCATAGGGCACTATTATAGCTACAATTTTAATAAATCTTTCAGGTTTTATTAAATTAAATTGATTAGACATCCTTTTTTATTATTAAAAGTAAATCTTGGGCCACTCACACTGTTTGATCCATTCTAAGTCACTAGTAAATGGCCTACTTCACTTTTTAAAAAAAGAGAACTGTGTATAGAATTGTTTTGAATATCACTAGAACTTTGATTGTTTGCCTTTGTAATTTTAACCCAGGGACTGGAGGTCAATGACTTAGCCTGGGTTCCCATGAATTCAATTCTGGGCTTCCCAAATGACAAGGTCAGTTTGAGGGGCTATTGTTGCATTGGATGGAAATTCAAAACAAGGCGCTAACCGCTCCAGTGCATTCTGATATTGACATTCCACAACATGACAGGACAATAAACTTGTAAATGTGACAACATTCCATTCTTAACCTATTATGCAAGCAGACCCAACACAGTAAACTCACGGTTGTACGCGTGGTCGGCACCGACCCCGGTGCCCTTTGCTTGGACCCAGTATGCCTTCCTGAGCCAAATTTCCTGTGTGTCACAACAGCAACATGTAACCTGTAAATGTCTGATAACATCACTGAACTAAAATTTGCATGGAAATGCATGTCCGAGGTTTTAGGGCATCTGCTTATTTAAACGGTTTGTTTTTTTTGGTGTGAGACAGATCTAAGAGTTACACTGACGAAAACCCGTCATGCAGGTTACTGTTGTTATTTAAATAGCAAAATGAGTGTTTTAAATTCTCAAGATGCGTTGGTGCTTCCCTTCCTTTAAACAAAACTGGATGGTTGCACACCACAGTGTCTATATGTCCACTTTATAGAATTTTACATAAACCAAATAAACTAACAATGTTTTAAGAACACATAAAACATAGAAAATCATAAAGTACAACGAAAAAGAAATATTTAAGATTCTGGCCTACACACGACTACACTATTCAAACATAAACAAATGTGTGACATTATGTACAGACCATTAACTCCTTTGTACAGATGATCAGATTTTCTTGCATCCGTTCAAGCACAAGATACTCTGGAAAATTTCATATCATTCTGGAGGACATGATCATCAGTTTTTGTTCCTTTCAGTATTTAATATGTCCACTTTTTCTGTTATAAAAGCAAAAGTGGAGATATTAAATACAAAAAAAAAAAAAATTCAGAAATACTGAAAAATGATTGTTTTCATTTCAATTTTAGTGCTGATAACGTAATTCAGAGGTTTTTTTTAATATATAATAAATTAGAAACGAAAAAAGAACATTTCACTAGTGGTTTCTGACCACAGACTTCTCTGGCACTAAACTAAAATTGTGTATATTTGTTTAATTTAAACTAAACACAAAGTGGCCTTGAACTGTCTAATTGTAAAACTGCACAGGCCGCAGCAGGATGTGGAATTGTCAGGCTTCAGTGCTCCATGTATGGCGCAAATGTAGGTTAGTTCCGGGTACAGCCCTGACCGCCAAATTAACAATCCTACTACGGTAAAGGCTTTGCTTATAAATATTAATAAGAATGCCTGACGTTCGCTACTGGGTGAACGTCCCGTGACCTAATTAATATTCATGAGCCAAGCCTTCCCCACAGTAGGATTTGTGCATTCGCACCGCGGCCAACTCCCAGAACAGAAAGAACCGGGAGGGCTCACAAAAGAGGACTGGTTACAAAGAGCCAATTTACCCTTTGACAGCTGCATTTTCAACATGCACAATAAACAACTTCGTGTGAGCCGCCTGAGGATACAGTTATCGATACTAGTTTGTTTAATTGTGCATTTTGTAAAACAAAGTTCTTAATTTTATTCAAAAAATTTTTTACATCTGCACAATGAAGGTGCACCATATTTTAAAAACACTTAAAAACATTTCCCAGTTTTGGGAAAATTAAATACTGGTGAAATAAGTATAAATATATTTCCCAAAAACGTATTTTCAAAATTGAAAAAATAAAATAAAGGCTATTATTATTTCCCCAAATTTAAAAAGTACAATTAATACTAAAATATACATTATATATATTTTTTAATTGTATAAAGTAACTTTAAAATGTCAAATAAATTAAATAATATGTAAATATTTAGGCTAAGTAGGTATAGGCTACACAGTATTGTATTTATTCAACCCTGCTTGTACAGTGAACGATAAATCATTGTAAACTGAATATTTCAAGAAATCTCAGGATTGTATTCTCTTATGGAACAAGGCTAGTAATGACTAAAAATGAACAGAAACACTATTTGTAAAAGGATAGGTATTTCAAATACTTATTTAAAAATAATTTAGCTTTAGATGGCAAAATTCTGTGTCCTATTAACGATTTAGACATCATTCGTTTGACAGAAGGCTTAAAATCACCACCTCGAGACACTCATTTCGGTGGCACGGTTCGTTTAATTTAAACTCATTCAAAGTATTCCATGGAAAAATCAGTGCAAAATTGTCACAGTAGCTTCACTGACCAGCTAGCAGGGCAACACGATAACTCTCCGGCTGTCAAAGCCAGACAAACCGAACGAGCTGGAGTGTGTAAACACTCAGAAAAGACACACTTGCTCCTGCGATGACCCACCTCCAACGGGAGCGAGTAACAGAGCAGAAAGTCAGTAACAGACCGGACTCACACATGCGGCCTCAGTCATGACCGATACTATGTGTGTTACATTGTAGCGCGCTAAACTAAGTACACACACAAAAGCGACGGCAACAAATGTGCTTTGACTCGCTTTACCTCATTGTTCGACGACAGCGCGGATCCTCTTCAGACGTAGAGCCGAACTTCCAGAGCCGAAAACACTAGAGAAACCGACGAGATCCTCATGGATGAACCCACGGAGGGGTTTGGTGTTTTTGTTTAATCTGTGGGAAGAAGGATAAGCAGCACAGCACGATGATTTCCTGGTTGAGGAGTGAAGGAGGGGGTTGGAGGTGAAGTGTGGATAGAGTTGCTACTGGAGCTGGGCTTGTGTCAACTCTAATCAGTATCCTAGACTCATGTCTCGCTCCGAGCAAAGTCTGCACATATTCCGCCTCATGCCCTCGTCTCCGTTCGCGCGGCTGTTTGTAAAGTATGGAAGCGGTTTTCGACAAACTCCTCTCGTTCGCCGGTCGGTCTGTTATCGTTCATTCGCGACCGAAAGCCCAACCTGCTCCTCAACTCTGAGGAAAAGCTTTCATTCCTCTCTGTCTCCCCCTCCCGAGCTGAAAAACAGCCAGAGAAATGTACTCATCCACTCCCTAGCGGCCGAGCTCCATAATTCCTCTTACAAATTAAACTCTGCTGATGGGAATGACACGGTGAGATATACTTCTGACTGAAAAGTTTTTAATATAATCTCCCATCTTTGTATGTGTTGTGTACGTTACATAGCCTAGCTTTTTGTTTTATGTATAGCCTATTTAGGTCTATATACTTCCAATGCCCACGTGGAATGTTTATTGTACACTGAAAAAAAATATTCATTGAATTTACTAAAACAAATTTTAAGGTAAGAGGTTGCAATCAATTTATTTTAGCTATATTTAAATAAACAATTGAAACAATTGCAACCACTTACCTTAAAAAAATGTAGTAGCATTTTTTTTTCAGTGTGTTGTATGCTGTGTGTTCTTTTTCAAAAAGGTAATGACATACAGTTTTAGTCTATTCCATAGTAATACTTTAATGTATCTAAATCCCCTGATACTGAATATTTAAGTGTTTATAATTACTGTAAATAAATTGTAGGTGATGTCAAAGGTCAGGTTTATCTTTCAAAAAACTAATAATTTAATACACTGTTAAATGTAATCTTCAGCAAATCTCAAAATGAATATCCATTTTCATATTGCACAAAGTAATGCTGTGATGCCTACATTCAATTGTGCATTCAAAAATATTAATTTATTGGCTATTTTGTAAGTGATCGATCTATCTACAGTGGCATGCGAAAGTTTGTGAACCCCTTGCAGAATCTGTGAACGTGTGAATAATTTGAACTAAATAAGAGAGATCATATAAAATGCATGTTATTTTTTTTTATTTAGTACTGTCCTGAGTAAGATATTTTACGTAGATGTTTACATAGTCCAAAAGACAAAAAAAATAGCTGAAATTATTAAAATAACCCCCTTCAAAAGTTTGGGAACCCTTTGTTGGGAGCCCTTGGATGATCTATGACTGTTTTTTTTTTTTTGTTTGTTTGGTTTTTGTTTTGTGATGGTTGTTCATGAGTCCCTTGTTTGTTCTAAACAGTTAAACTGAGCTCTGTTCTTCAGAAAAATCATCCATGTCCTGCAGATTCTTCAGTTTTCCAGTATCTTTTGCAAATTTGAACCCTTTCCAGCAGTGACTGTATGATTTTGAGATCCATCTTTTCACACTGAGGACAATTAAGGGACTCAAACACAATTACTAAAAAAGGTTCAAACATTCACTGATGCTCCAGAAGGAAACATGATGCATTAAGAGCTGGGGGGTGAAAACTTTTTGAATTTGAAGATCAAGGTAAATTGTACTTAATTTGTCTTCCGGGAAACATGCAAGTATCTTCTGTTGCTTCCGAAGGGCAGTACTAAATGGAAAAAATGATATTTCAACAAAATAAGAAAAATTTTCACAAAAGTGATCACCCCCCCCCGGCTCTTAATGTATTGCGTTTCCTTCTGGAGCATCAGTGAATGTTTGAACCTTTTTTAATAGTTGTGTTTGTGTCCCTCAATTGTCCTCAGTGTGAAAAGATGGATCTCAACATCATACAGTCACAGCTGGAAAGGGAAATAAGCTGGAAATATGCAAAAGATGCTGGAAAACGGATGAATCTGCAGGACATGGAGGATTTTTCTGAAGAACGGTGCTCAGTTTAACTCTTCAGAACAAACAAGGGACTCATGAAGAACCATCACAAAACAAAAAAACAGTCATAGATCATCCAAGTAACCACACACAGTATTAAGACCCAAGGGTTTCCAAACTTTTGAAGGGGGTTATTTTAATAATTTCAGCTATTTTTATTTTTTTTTGTCTCGTGGACTATATGTAAACATATTTTATGTAAAATATCTTACTCAGGACAGTCCTAAATAAAAAATAACATGCATTTTAGTAAAATTATTAACATTTTCTACAAGGGGTTCACAAACTTTTGCATGCCACTGTGTCTGTCTGTAATATATAGACCAAGTTGAATGGTCATCTTTACTGTGACGATATGTGTCCACACACAAGTAATTTAAATTAAAAAAGGAAAACTGAGAGAAATAGCTTGCATATGTGACGATCAAATATCACCCCATTTACTGGCATTTCTTTGGATAGATGGAAAACATCCAAACGTGTGTCACATCTGCCACCGTACTGTCTGTTGGCCGTCTCGCTCTCTCACACACATACACAAATAGTTTGTCTCATGTTTGTAAGTCTATTAAAAACCTTCAAAATCAAATGCCAGAGTAGATATGGATATGTCCGACAAATATGAAACCATCTATAATCCTGCAGAAGGCAGTTTATATCACTCACAGACATGATTTAAAATAAATAAATAAATAAACAAACATTTGAAGCAATTATGTAAGCCTTTGATAATTACATAATCAGATTTTCATGTCAGGCATGTCATTTTGGTTCAGAGGAGAACACATGAGAAAAGACACAGATGTACAACAATCAAAAGACCTTTTGTAGTGTGTGTTTGTGCATGTGTAATGTGAATTATACGCATCTGACTGCTTTGATTAAGCGTCTTATCTAAAAGGAAACTAGTGAGTTGTAATTTTAGGCTCACCCCTCCTCCATTGAGCCACTTTTACAAGCTCCCATTCTGACTCTGCTTGCATGGCACAGTTTCACAGGATAGCGCTTCGGACTCTGTGGCCTACAACATTCTTTACACGCTTCCAGAATCATGACAAACAGAGTGATGCATTAAAGCATAAAACAGCATCGGGAGAATATTGTGCGAGTCTGTTTGTCAGGCTGACAGCAGGAAATTCTAAAGAATTCCTGAAGGCATTCTGGACAGAGGCCAGACAACACTGACCCAACTTATAAACACCAACAAATATGAGCAATCCGCAATCTCTTGACATGTGCAGATCAAACAGAAAATCAGTCAGAAAAATTATTTACAGAGCCATTTTCAAATCCATGACCAATTTAAATGATAGCTATATTATGTCACCTAGTGGACAATCTTTGGCTGTACATTAACAGTAAGCCATTTATCATGTTTACCACTAGATGGGGATATAAGTACATAATAGACACGCTAGATTACCAGGAGATAATATCACTGAAGCCAAGAAATTAACTTGGGCTCGCGGAAAAAATGCCACTAAAATGAGACATGAAATATTTAAAACAAAATAAAGAAACTGAAACAGATGTAAAGAAAGATTAGTTATATTAAAATGTACAGCATAGACAGTCCTATTATTGTAACGAGACAAGCTTCTTCACCCCACATTAGATTCAACTCATAATTCAAATAACATGGTTCAACTTCTAAAAAAAATAGTATTTATTTTTTATTTTTTTACTTAGTATTAACGTATTTTATAAGGTCTGTTTGCTTTATTATTTATTATTTGTCCCCATATATTTTAATATACTGGATAAAATGTTAAACATAAATATCAAACATTTTAAGGATTGCTTAATATTATTGTATTAAAATACATACTTCAGTTTGAGCAACTGGCCATGTCCCTGCTCAGAATAAAAGGTATTTATTATCTTTTTCCTTTTTCTTTCTTTCTCTTTCTTTCTTTCTTTTTCTGGGTGCTATGGTGTTGAAAAACTGACCATTTTAAGAAATCTTCTTCTTCTTTTTTTCTTTCTAAAAACAATGTTTTAAACAGAACATGTTTGGAAATATTATTTTAATTTGTGATGTTTTTCCCTCAAGATCACTTTCTATCCTGTTTGTCAGTAGTAATGATTGTGATGGATTCTGTGATGTTTTGTGGCGGTCTAGAACATCTCATCCTGTTTGATTAAATGTCCAGAAATCAGTATGAGAAAATCAAAATGACTAAAGATGGTTAAGAAAATATCAAATTAAAATCGGTTGTCACCTAAAACCAGTGTCAGCAATGGCTAACTCTCCATTTTTATCATGTTATGTATATTGTTTATTTCCCATGCAGGCAAATAATAAAGTGTTTGTTAATAATGTCTAATTATATTTCTCAAAATGGAGTACACTTCTATAGAAATATTTCCAACAACACAAGCAGGGGTTGTTGGTTTTTTGTAGTATTGTTGAGATGCTGTTACAGTTTTTTAATTAGTTTTTTTTTTAAATATGCCTATATAGTTTTGATCAATTTTTATTTCAGTTTTAGTCTGAATTATTTTAGTAACCTACATCAAAATGAACTAAATGAAAATGAAATTATAACAGTTTTTATTTATTTTATTTTAGTTCAATTTTATTTCAAGTGACAAATATTATTTACAGTTTATAGTTTTAGTTGAACACAAATACGTTTATTCTGACATTTCAGAGTTTAAAATGTAATAGGAATGAGTCAGGTCACTAATATGCTGTGCGCGCAAACAGACTGAGAGACATCAGGCGCGCGCCAGGTTGCATTGAGAAGCCAAAGGGTGACCGCACAGTTCAAGCATCATGACTGTCCTGTCACCCTTCGGCTGCCCAGTGCGCACCTGATCTCGCGGCTGCGGAGCTGCTTGGAAACAAACTGCGTATGGCGTCTCGAGTTACCGCGCGCGCGATCGATGGCTGATGTGAGAGCCCCGCGCGCCGGGCGACAGTATCGCGTTGCGCGCGCGGGGGAGACTGAGTATCGACGCGTGACCGATCGCTATCATAATCACACTTCCCCTCTTATCGCCTCAACTTGCTGAATAAAACATACCGCTTTCCTGCCAAGAGCAGTCACCCCGAGCAAACTTATTCAAGTTCATTTCACACTCTCTGGGAAAATAGAAAAAGAGGAGAGAGATGAAATGGGAAAACAGGATAAATCCTGGCATAAAGCGCCGTTCAAACTTAAAATTAATATGCTTGTGTTGTAATTTCAAGTATTATTTCTATAGAGTCATATAGCAGATTTGAAGAAATATGCTCTGGTCTGACTCAAAAACTTTATTCGTTTGAACAATGTCATGAAAATGTTTCCGTAATTCCCATCAGGTGTTGGTTTCGTGCTTTGTCAGGTGGATCGTTAATAGGATTTTTCAACGTGTTTTCTGTGAAATATTTCCATTAGAGAAACGCATATGACAAGATCCATCAATGATTGGAGCCCTGCATTTTACAAAATAGCAAGGTAACTATAGGTTCGCCCATATAGCTATTAGTTATGATGCTAAAAATAATTGGTACACTGTGTCGTTTTTCGAAGTTGTAAATAAAACAAAGATTAGCCTATTGGAGTATTACAATAAGCTATTTAAGTTTTACACCAAAAGAAAATCATGTTTAATTCAATATGTTACTGATTGTTTATAATTATTCTACACCTTTTTTTTAGTGTAATATTATAATCTTGTGTTTTTTAGTGGCTAATACCACATTTCTAAGGTTTTAGTCTTGTGGAATACATATTAACATTCTGACTTGTGTTACCTTCAGCATTATATAAAGCTAATATTTTTCAATGTAAATATTTTGTGGGGTGTGTTTTTATACAAATGAAGAAGCCCTTAAACCTTAAAATGTAGCTATAAAAAATAAATGCATGTGGCATTTTTATTGGAAATAGAGCACTTTTCTAAAGTAACATTTCATAAAAGCTTAATTTCAAGTGATAAAGAGTAACAGAACTAATATTAATAATTATATTCCAGGATGTGTTTTCAAAAGAAGTTAGAAAACAGCACCTATAATACAGGGCCAAGCAAATATGACTTTCAAATAAAAATCCTACTCCACTTCTCATTCTGTATTTTTCTCCACCTTTTTATTAACAAGCCAGTTTTTAGTAACACTGTTTGTAATATTATTAATATTTCTGAAAGTACAATATGGTTTTATACACTGATGATTTACCAACATTTGTGATATTTTTAGACTTGAATGAAAATGCTTTGACATTAAAATCATTCTGTTTTCATTTTGAAAACTATTCCCATTTTTCAAAAACAACAAAAAAATACCCATTTTACACTGTTCATGAGATCACCAAAATATCACCAAAACCCAGTTGTGATTAAGTGGATGTTAGTTCATGTTAGTTCTAAACACTATTTGTTTGCAAATTTGTATAAAATTGCTTTTATATTTTATGTGTAATTCAATGAGATTCAGAAATGTGGTTTTAGTATCCAAATATGTCTGTGAAAAATGGGGCGAGAAACAAATATTGCAATTATTATTATTGCATTTATTTCCCCTAAATATGATGGTGTGTTATTTTGGTACCATGGTAAATTTTAGGAAAGGTTTTTGAAGGGCAGACTCACTGAATTATGTCCTGGTTAACATTGATTTAATAAGCCTGAATTGCCAAATTAATTCACATCTTTTTCTAGAGCAATAGTGAGGGTCTGTTTTGGACGATCAATGATTTGACTCTAACTGTGCAAAGTTCTAGAAGTCACAACGGATCAAGTCATAACGAAGACATTTCCCAAAAGTTCACTTTTTAGGTGTATTCTATAGGTGTGTTGTTCAGGATATTACATTATTCATTGTTTTATGAGATTATTTCTGTGTACGATAATGTAGCTGTCAAGAAAGTGGAGAAAATATTATTACTAATAACAGACACTAATATGCCCGTAAGGTCAGGAACGTTATTTTTTTTGCCTGCCAAGTAAGGATTAAGTATTCACTGCTGAGTGATGAGTATTTAATATTTAGACGGTACATATCATATTGTATAAACAAACCAAGGTCCAATAGACAGTTCCCCACAAAATGACTCTCTGTTGAAAAAAAGGACAACTCAAACATGACCAAAACACTGCAGACTTAAGCCTGTAAATCACAATTGTGACAGCAGTTCATGATAAGATCTCAGGCTGAGGCGTCACCTGTAAGTCAGGACTCTAGTATTCCGAGCTTCAGGCAAACCCACACGCAGCATCCAGGTGCAGCGGCCCAGGGGAAAACTCCACACGGCAGGATGTGCCTCGCTGTTGGACCGGAGGAACTGGAGAAGTACCTCAAGGTGCAGAACACAACTCAGTTCAGAAGCCTGGGAAAATGTCAGCAACTGATTATCTAAAACACACTGTAAATGGTACAGTAATCCATTTTAAAATGTTTCTTTACCATTCAATCATTCATCGTACTCACAAGCAGCTTTTGTGAAACTCATATTTTTCACAAATTTATTGTGTGCCATGCATAAATTCAAGATGCTTTAAAGTAAAAGCTGTACAATTTGAGGTATCGTTCATGTCCATATGGTGTGGTAGAAATTATGAGCTCAAGTTTAATACTTATATCACAAAAACAGTAATATTTTGAAATATTACAATTATATAACAAGTGTTATACAAGTGTATATATATATATATGTGTGTGTGTGTGTGTGTGACCCCGGACCACAAAACCAGTCTTAAGTGCCAGTTTTTCAAAATTGAGAGTTACACGTCATCTGAAAGCTGAATAAATAAGCTTTCCATTGATGTATGGTTGTCAGACAATATTTTGTCGAGATACAACTATTTGAAAATCTGGAATCTGAGGGTGCAAAAAAAATCTAAATATTGAGAAAAATCGCCTTTAAAGTTGTCCAAATGAAGTTGCATGCTTAGCAATGCATATTACTAATCAAAAATTAAGTTTTGATATATTTACGGTAATAAATTTACAAAATATCTTCTTGGAACATGATCTTTACTTAATATACTAATGATTTCTGGCATAAAAGAAAAATGTATCATTTTGACCCATATAGTGTATTTTTGGCTATTGCTACAAATATACCCCAGCGACTTAAGACTGGTTTTGTGGTCCAGGGTCACATATATTAAAGTTTTATTTATTCATGTGATCAAAGCTGAATTTTCAGCAGCAATTCCTTCAAATAATTTCAAATAATCCTTCAGAAATCATTCTAATATACTGATTTTTTTAAATAGAAAATGTAATACCTTTTTTACACTATGGAACTTTTTTTTTTTGAAAGAAATAGATGTATAGAAATTCTTTACTGTCACTTTTGCTGAATTTAACGCATCCTTTTTTCTTACAAAAAATATATATATTTAAAATAAAACACACTGACCCCAAGCTTTTGAACAGCAGTGTAAATTTTTTAAAATATGTACTTGAGCAATAAACACAGCGATGACTGCCTAATCAAACATGAATAAAATGACTAAATCTAAATATTTGAATCTAGCCCTGATTAACAATTGATATAACATATCAAAGCAGATTCCATCAGTTTACATTTGCTTTATCCAGTTTTGTATTAAAACACATTAAAAGAAACGAATAAACAAATTTAATAAATATGACACCAGTGGATAACAATAAGCCAAACTGATACACAGTGTTAGATTTTCACTGTTCCACTGAATATTTAAGCAACCTGACTGAGTGATTTCCTGAGACCGTCCTCTCAGGTCAAGTCCTGAGATAACCCTTTCATCCATATACTTTAAAAACACAATTAAACCTAGAGTTTTCACCATGGTAAACCCCCTTTTTTAGAACGAGAAAGCTCATTCTAATTTTTCAAAGCAAACATACCTGTCATTTTCAAAAACATTAGTGAAATCGGTTTAAACAAAAAGGAACGGTTTAAAGCAGCTTTTAGTACGAGGGGTCAGCGGAGCCCACGGTGGAGGGCAGGGGTGTGAAGTGACAGTCAGCACATCTGGTCACATTAATAATGCAGAGAGCTTTAAACGGCAGTTTGTCACTTATTGAGTGCTGCCTGCTGAAATCTACACTGACACCCAAGCTGCTGCCAAGGGACTCTACCAAATGAGAGTCGGATGGAGGGAGGGGGACAGAGAGGATGAGAGGGGCACCAGACAGCGAGAGGGAAGGAAAGAGGACAAACAGCAACGTGAAACTTTTGTCTGATGAACAATCTTTCTGCTTTGTCTGTAAACGGTTCATTTCTGAAAGAATCACGCAATAGATTGAGGTTTGAATATCCAAATGTTTATTTAGAAAAAAAGCACATTTTTATACAACTGAAACAACAAAAAAAAAGGTTCAAATGGCATCTTCGTATCTTTTCTTTGACCAGACAATGTCTCGTAATGATGCTAAACATTTCCCATCAAAATACAGTTGTTGCAGCACAAGGCAGACTATGAACTGTTCTCTGAGTGTAAAAGACTTAATTTGCTCAAAGGTCTAATTAACACTTTAACACGGTCAATGAGAGCTGAGCTGGTGAATGAGTGTCCAGGAGATCACCTGTACTTGAACAGGCGTGTTACACGTCAGGTTTATTTCCCGGTGATGAGTGGGTTCCTCAGCACCACGATGACTGAATCGCCTCTCAGGAACATCTTTGAGATGTATCGATCCTTGTTCACTGGCTTTGACTTCTTCTTGCCCTTGCCACTCTTGGGCACCTCTGTCCACATTTCTTTCACATTCTCTAGAACCATGTTACAATGCCTAAAAATCCAGAGAAAAGAGTGAGGACCTAAATTATAAAAACATCTATTTTTACTAAATATGATGTGACCCCATACATTTTTCAGTAGCTGTTTATCTACAGCTGAATTAAAAGCATGTGTCTTTTCATTCTGACTGAGATAAATCTGAATTTAAATCCCATCAAAGGTGACAAAAAATAATTGCAGCGTAAAGTACAATTACAATCAGATTTGAAATATTTGTATGTGATATGATTGTCCTGTGCTGCAAATGTACACACGATAAGAGCTGCGATACTTACTTTCTTGGGGTGAAAAAAAAAGAAAAACCTTTGATGATTCACCAGTAACAATCACACTTAAATTGACTCAATTTACTTAAAATGTAGGAACAACTAAAATCACACGAATGCAAAAGCATGCTCTCTTCATCATCATGTTAAGATGAAATTGTTAATAATTGATATGCGTGTACATATTAGACGTAGATATTTCATTTTATTACTAAAAGAGTAAGAAAAACTGTTATAGTTCAAGCTGCAAGGGTTACAATCTGTGCAGCTGGCTGAGGAGAGATCTGTAATTTGGGTCTGTATAAAAAAGGACTTATTGTAGGCGAGAGCATGTCAAGTGTTTACTAAAAGTGATGAAAAGCTGTAAATGAAAGGTATGGAAAGCCGTTACATGGCAACGAATTGGGTATGTTTTATGCAAATGAATAATCTTAGGCGCACTCACTCATTAAGAACACTCAAATTCATTAACATTAGAACAAGGCCAAGTACAAATCCTTGTGCGTTTGTACATGCTGTGAATTAGGATGAAATTTTCCTGTATGAAACAATCCACACAATTATTATTGAATGAGACCCACGGTCTTGGCAAGTTTTTGTGTGATATAATATGTGTATATATATGAACAGTGTGTTAGGATCGACAGAAATCTTAATGTAACTAAAGCTGGTGTGTAGATACAAAGAACATCATAAATCAAACATCAGGTACCTGTCGAATGCTTTGACTCTGCCCAGCAGCTTCTTATTGTTGCGGCAGTTGATAAGAACCTGTGTGTTGTTCTTTACAGACTGGGTGAGCACTGAAAGTGGACCGGTGTTAAACTCTTCCTCCTCTCGCTTCTGGAGCTCCTCTGGAGTCATCTCAGATTTGGGCTTGTTTAACAAACTCCTAATAAAGACAAGAAGGAATTTCAAGAGTTACAAATGTCTGAATGAAGAGCTGAGATTAATATCTACAGGTACTAGTTGAAAAATATTTAGTGTTGGGTGAATTATATGAAGAATTTATACCTAAAATACCACAAATGTAGAAGCTTTCTTTCATGTTTAAGAAATAGCGAGCTAATTACAGTATAACGATTCCGAAATATAGTGCAGAGAAGAAAACAACGAGAATAAACACCAATAACCAATCAACTGGACAAACGAAAACAACACTTAACTTACAAAACAAACACATAAAGATTATACGTGTATTCACTTATAACCAGTACGTTACAACAGAAGGTGCACTGTAGCTGCTAACATTAGCATTAGTCTTGCTAAATGACTTCTTCAGTGGTCATAAAACTACAAAGCGACTATTTCAGTCTCAGCAGCATCGCTCTAACACTTATAACGAAATACTGTGTGCAGAAGAGTTAACTTACATGTTTTAGTAGGTTTCGGCGTTTCAACTGTCGTCAGTGAAATGAGAGAAGCTGCACACAAGCGCCTCACGTTTCCACAACGTTAAAGTCACTTCCGGGTCTGTGCCGCCTTACTCAATAGTAAGTTCCGGTTCCGGTTTTCACCCGCAATGTAAATTTATAAACTTATTTTTAGATTTTATATATTAATAATTTAATTTAAACTAAAATTAAGAATTTTTTATATTATGTAGGCTAATTTATGCAGAAATATAAAATGCAATTAGCAACAGCAACAACAATAATAATAGATCAACAATGTCATCATTAAAATAAGGTCATTTTATTTTTCATACGTACACTGCCATTCAAAAGTTATGGATCAGTAAGATATTTAATGATTTTTAATGGAGTCTCTTATGCTCATCAAGGCTGTATTTATTTGACCAAAAATACAGAAAAAAAAACAATAATATTGTGAAATATTATTGCAATTTCTAATATTGGTTTCCTATTTTAATATACTTTAAAATATAATTTATTTCTGTGACGCAGCGCTGAATTTTCAGCATCATTACTCCAGTCTTCAGTGTCACATGATCCTTCAGAAATCATTCTAATTTTATTTTATTTCTAATTTTTGTTTTATTATCAGTGTTGAAACTATTGTGCTGCTTAATATTGTTTGGAACCTATGATACTTTTTTATCATTATTCTTTGGTGAATAAAAACATAAAAAGAACAGCATTTATTCATTTATTTCAAAAGTCTTTACTATCACTTTTTATCCATTTATCACATCCTTGCTGAATAAAAGTATTAATTTCTTTAAAAAAAACATCCCAAAAAATATTAAGCAGAACTGTTT
This sequence comes from Onychostoma macrolepis, assembly GCF_012432095.1. Classification (NCBI taxonomy): domain Eukaryota; kingdom Metazoa; phylum Chordata; class Actinopteri; order Cypriniformes; family Cyprinidae; genus Onychostoma; species Onychostoma macrolepis. The sequence continues at coordinate 26,262,798 of NC_081172.1, forward strand.
CCAGCATTGATTATAAATCAGCATATTAGAATGATTTCTGAAGGATCATGTGACACTGAAGACTGGAGTAATGATGCTGGAAATACAGCTTTGCTTCACAGGAATAAATCATATTTTAAAGTATATCAAAAATGTTTCAGTTTTTTTTTTTTTTTTTTAATATAAAATAGATACAGCCTTGATGAGCAGAAGAAACTTATTTAAAAAACATTAAAAATCTTACAGATCCTAAACTTTTGAAAGGAAGTATATACTATTATATACTATTTATATTTTATTATATATATATATATATATATATATTTAAAACTGCATCTATTAGCACACATATTGAACAGTTAATCAAAATATGCATCAGTCATAAAGTGTGTGTGTGTGTGTGTGACACTATATGGTTTTAATACTTTGTTACGTCCGCTACTTTTGAAATATTTTGCTGTCATGAAACGGAGCAGCCTGATCTAGTGGTATTCATGTATGGATAACAGAAGAATGTGTCTGGCCTCTTAGTCGTGGTGTGGGGTAATATTCACGGGGCAGGGGTCAGGTGTGTAGACCAAACAGACATCTCTTTGTTATGTGTGATGACTGACGGGGAAGATGGCTGTATGATGGGGTGAGTTTGTGAGACAGAAAGATGTGTGTCTGTACAGCGCTTAAACTCCAGGGGATTGGCTTACTGCTTAGAGACAGGCGGGCGCCCGCGAGCCACTATCCCACCCATGTGATTTCACAGGGTGGTGAGTTTGCTCGGGATAATCGCGCCCTATAGTGTGGAGATTTGAGGATCATGTCTGTGGAATTGGTTTACAAAGCTTAACTATCGTTACACCGAGCCCCAAGTCTTTCAAGTACATCGGCTTATGTTTTCACCTCTCCAGATCACTTCCTTCCTCCCGGACTGGTTTCTCTCTCGACTTCCACCAAGCATCTTTAGACTCTTACAAGCGCTCTTTACAAACAGAAACCAGAGCATGGAATCTAACCATGACCAAAGTTGTTCAAGGAGAGCGGCTGTGCTTTAAACCTCCTTCAGTCTGTGTGTGGGTTTATTTCGCTATATTTTGGGGACAGTATGTCCCAAGAAGTTCATTCAGATTGATAAGACCTCCATTTTGGGATGTCTAAGATGTCATCCTCAATTGGGGAAATTATATATAAACAAAACATACACTACTGGTCAAAAGTAAAGAAGTCTTTTATGCTCACCAAGGCTGCATTCATCATTTAATCAAAAAACAGTAACAGTAATGTTTGAAATATTATAATTGTTTAAAACTTTTTTCTTTTTGGGAAAAAAAGTTATTTATTCCTGTGATGCAACGCTAAATTTGACCGTAGTCTTCAGTGCTACAAGATCCTTCGGAAATCATTCTGATTGATTGATTTTAATAGAAAGTTCAAAAGAACAGCATTTATTTGAAATAGAAATCTTTTGTAACATTTAAATGTTGTTTCTGTCAGTCATGTAATGCTGAATATTATTTTCTTTCTTTCAACAATGATAATAATAAGAAATATTTCTTGAGCACCAAATCAACAATTTCTGAAGGATCATGTTAATGTTGCACTGAACACTAAAGTAATGATGCTGAAAATTCAGCTCTGCATCACAGGAATCAATTACATTTTAAAATATATTTAAAAAAAATACAGTTCCTGTTTTACTGTATTTTTAATCAAATAAATTCAGAAGCAGTGAGCAGAAGAGACTTTAAAAAAAAAAATTAAAATGTATTTAACTTAATTATTTAACTTTTGAACTGTATATATTTTATTTTACATTCTAAAAATGATATTCATTGTTTATAAAATTTCTCAAAACTCTTTGTAGACATCCTCAATTAGAAAAAAAGATTATTAAATAACACTAAGAAGAAAGAAGGAGAAGAATATACTTTGTTATTAATAACAAAAATGGTTACTCTGTAGTCATTATAATTAGCATGAACCATAATAATAAAAGTTAATTAATAATAACAGTCAATTAATTGTAGTGTAAATTAAATGTCTGTTATGTCCATTTAGATTGCCTATAGTCCACACTTTTATATATATATATATATGTACAGTGGGGCAAAAAAGTATTTAGTCAGCCACCAATTGTGCAAGTTGTCCCACTTAAAAAGATGAGAGAGGCCTGTAATTTTCATCATAGGTATACCTCAACTATGAGAGACAAAATGAGGAAAAAAATCCAGAAAATCACATTGTAGGATTTTTAAAGAATTTATTTGCAAATTATGGTGGAAAATAAGTATTTGGTCAATAACAAAATTTCATCTCAATACTTTGTTATATACCCTTTGTTGGCAATGACGGAGGTCAAACGTTTTCTATAAGTCTTCACAAGGTTTTCACACACTGTTGCTGGTCTTTTGGCCCATTCCTCCATGCAGATCTCCTCTAGAGCAGTAATGTTTTGGGGCTGTAGCTGGGCAACACGGACTTTCAACTCCTCCAAAGATTTTCGATGGGGTTGAGATCTGGAGACTGGCTAGGCCACCCAGGACCTTGAAATGATTCTTATGAAGCCACTCCTTCGTTGCCGGGCGGTGTGTTTGGGATCATTGTCATGCTGAAAGACCCAGCCACATTTCATCTTCAATGCCCTTGCTGATGGAAGGAGGTTTTCACTCAAAATCTCACGATACATGGCCCCATTCATTCTTTCGTTTACACGGATCAGTCGTCCTGGTCCCTTTGCAGAAAAACAGCCCCAAAGCATGATGTTTCCACCCCATGCTTCACAGTAGGTATGGTGTTCTTTGGATGCAACTCAGCATTCTTTCTCCTCCAAACACGACAAGTTGAGTTTTTATCAAAAAGTTCTATTTTGGTTTCATCTGACCATATGATCATCCAAATGCTCTCTAGCAAACTTCAGACGGGCCGGACATGTACTGGCTTAAGCAGGGGACACGCCTGGCACTGCAGGATTTGAGTCCCTGGTGGCGCAGTGTGTTACTGATGGTAGCCTTTGTTACTTTGGTCCCAGCTCTCTGCAGGTCATTCACTAGGTCCCCGTGTGGTTCTGGGATTTTTGCTCACAGTTCTTGTGATCATTTTGACCCCACGGGTGAGATCTTGCGTGGAGCCCCAGATCGAAGGAGATTATCAGTGGTCTTGTATGTCTTCCATTTTCTAATAATTGCTCCCACAGTTGATTTCTTCACACCAAGCTGCTTACCTATTGCAGATTCAGTCTTCCCAGCCTGGTGCAGGTCTACAATTTTGTTTCTGGTGTCCTTTGACAGCTCTTTGGTCTTGGCCATGGTGGAGTTTGGAGTTGGACTGTTTGAGGTTGTGGACAGGTGTCTTTTATACTGATAACGAGTTCAAACAGATGCCATTAATACAGGTAACGAGTGGAGGACAGAGGAGCCTCTTAAAGAAGAAGCTACAGGTCTGTGAGAGCCAGAAATCTTGCTTGTTTGTAGGTGACCAAATACTTATTTTACCGAGGAATTTACCAATTAATTCTTTAAAAATCCTACAATGTGATTTTCTGGATTTTTTTTTCTCATTTTGTCTCTCATATCTGAGGTATACCTATGATGAAAATTACAGGCCTCTCTCATCTTTTTAAGTGGGAGAACTTGCACAATTGGTGGCTGACTAAATACTTTTTTGCCCCACTGTATATATAAAATATCTTTTTAAGGTTGCCAAACTGTAAAGCTTTAGAATGAAATTCAGTGTGGCCACAGAAAATGTCATAAATAAATTTTAAGTTTGTACTGTACGTCTGCCATTCTATAACTGTAATATGGAAAACTGACAACTTCAAAGTAAACGTTTTTCAGATAATATTCTGATCATTTGCTTTGGCTTCACTTATAAAAGCTAATTATTTCATTTTAATTTTATGAGTTGCATGTATATAATAAAATGTGTATATTTTCTCAAACTGAATGGGTCTTTAGCAAAACATTCAACTCAAAATGCTTGAAAACCTTGAAGTAAGTTTGAAATTTGAAGACCTTAGTAAGTGGGGGTGTGTGTGTGTTTGTGTGTGTGTGCATGTGTGTGTGTGTGTGTGTGTGGTCTAATGTGTCAATGGACTCCTACCAGCTTCAGGGCATCATGTGGAGAAGCGCATGCTCAAAAGATTTTGATTTATATCTCAGCTGTTTCTTTTGCAGGCTGTACGTAGTGCGATGGAGGGGTGTAGAAATCGTTATTCATACCTGTCAAAGGGAGGATGATATTTATGACACAAATTAAAGGAAAATAGTATCAACTTACAGCTGCCTTTGAGCGTCTCTACACCTGTCTGTTTGTTTACCTATTAATTTATCTCTTCATTTCCGCCTCTCGATGCCCTGCAGACAAATTATATAATTACTCAGCAAAAGTTATGTTTATCTTTTGCATCAGAGATCGTAGTTAGAAAAGTTTTCCGGTAAGGTTACAGTGAAGCTGTCCTGAGAGGCGTCTTTACACGTCTGTGTGTTCCTGCTCTTCTCAGGTAATATTGAGAGGTGATGTGAAGTTCACCAGTGTTTAGTGTAATGTAATGTGTAGGACTGTAAGTAAGCCTCATGTTTGTTGTTTATTCTACATTTTGGCAAATGTAAGTCATAAAAATATGCTATTCCACTTTATTTATAGATGTCCTTTTTACAGTGTACACTGTAAAAAATGACTGTGATTTTAACGGTAAAAACTGTGAAAATGCTAGAGTAAATTAAATGGTTAAATGGTTAATGGTAAGTTCCTGTAAAATTTACAGGGAAAAACCATAAACTGACGTTCCCAGAATTCCCTGCATTGCATTTCAAATTTTGTTTGAATTTTATATTTTTCTTTGAAATAACTATGTTTCTTCTTAGTTTTTTCTTAGCAGATATGTTTATTAGGGTTGTATGTTACATCTAATGTTGTTAAATTAATGTTTATTGCATATTTCAGTTTAATGAGTCTCACCATGATAGTGTTTAGTGTTTGTGTGAATGACACTGTGCACCTCCTATATATGTTATTATTTAAAAGCTGCTTGTGATGGGCTTTGGTTCATCATGTGACTTTCTCATCATCACCTGCATTTGGTGGTTATCAGTGTATTACAAAGGTACAAAACAGATTTCAGTACTTTAATAGATTGGTATATTAACATTACATCAGTTAATGAAATTACGGTATTTAACTGTAAATTTAGTTAAAACCGTAAAATCTAAAATGTTGTTACTGTATTTTTTACGGTAGAATTCTGGCAACCACAGCTGCCGGTTTTTTACAGTGTAAAATAGGAATGTTATAGGAATATTTCACCCAAAAATCAAAACCACCACTGGCTCTGCACCCCTTTACCTAAATTCATTACTTCTGACTTATGTACCCTCTAGAAGCTTGCATTCTGCAAGTGAACGGTGCATTATTGTGCCATCCCAAAGAGGCACAAAATCACTTTCACGGACTTTTAAATTAAATCCTGATGGAATAACCTGCCCAACTCAATCCGAGCAGCTGAGTCCTTAGCCATCTTTATTTGACCCTCTAACTCTAGCACTCTCTATTCTAATTCTGTTCTTGCCCCTTTTAGACTTGCACTCTATTCATTTACTAACTGCTTGTTTTCTTAAAAAAAAAAAAAAACTAACACTAGCTTCTCTATTCTTTTTGTATTCTATCTATTTGTTTTCTTTTTATGTATTATACAATTAACAAAAAGCAAAAAAGGCCTCTTACACTAGCTTGCTCTATTCTTTTTCTATTCTATCTGTTTTCTTGTTATTTATTATATAATAATAATAAAAAACCCCTATGTACTTCGTTAGGGTAACTGAGAGTTGTCACCCTCAGGCCGTCCAAGATGTAGATGAGTTTGTTTCTTCATCAGTGCAGATTTGGAGAAATTTAGTATTGCATCACTTGTTCACCAATGGATCCTCAGCAGTGAATGGATGCCGACAGAATGAGAGTCCAAATAGCTGATAAAAACATAACAATAATCCAGAAGTAATCCGCACATGACTCCAGTCCATCAATTAATGTCTTAAAGCTAAGTGTTTGTAATTAGCAAATTCATTATTACAATGTTTTTAACTTTAAACCATTGCTTCTTCATTACGATTCTTCTATACATAATATTGCTTTCTCCAGTGAAAAAAAGTTGTCTCATCTGAATCAGGAGAGTAATATGCACAGCGCAGTTAGAGGACAACAGGGGATGGACTTTTTCACTGGCCAGAAATGTGCGGATTATTTTGATGTTTTATCAGCTGTTTGGACTCTCATTCTGACGGCACCCATTCACTGCAGAGGATTTATTGGTGAGCAAATGATGCAATGCTGCATTTCTCCAAATCTGTTCTCATTAAGAATTTACAGCATATTTTCATTTTTCTGTACTGAGTTAGGTTTAAGGTTAGTATCATGTAATTATGCATAATTTACAGTTTTTACTAAGTACACGTAGCATGTTTAACAAGGACAGTGTAAAGAAAAGTGTTACCCCATTTATTAGCTGTAAATTATTACATTAGTATTTAATACTTAAAAGCACTTTAATATTCATTTTTATCAATTCAATAACAAATAAAAACAGAATGAATATACATTTATTTGAAACACATATTTGGAAAATGGCACAGACTTCGTGGCTTGGTGAGGGCATGTAAGGTCTGCTCATCGGCCCTTTTTGTGAGGTGAAATCTGTACTCACTAACTGGTTTCCTTGGTTCAAGGGCAACACATTTCATCGAGCTCACTCAATTACCGCAACTTGTACAAATGTGAAAAACCACTTGTGTCTATTTGAAGTGGTGTAATCTGATGAAAGTGATTTTTTTATTTCTAGTGTGCTGTGGTTTAATTCTCTCTCTTTCTCTTTGAATTTCCTCTATCATCTCTTTTTATCTCTCCCCTCCTCAGCCATTTGAAAAAGGAGATCCACTTCATTACTGAGCTGAGGCTGTGATCGCACTCTAGGGACCCTCAGACATGTGTGTGTGTGAGTGTGTGTGTGTGTTTGGGAGACAGAAAGGGAGAAAGATGTGGGAAAAAAAGCATTGTACAGTGTTTTCAGATTTGTTCTATTAACTGAAGCTAGACCTGTTTAATCATATTTTATCATTATATAACACACATATAAACCATTGTATAAAATATCACATTACATGTGCAATCATAGGCCCGTTGACCTAGTAAATTCCCGAAATTCTCTGTATTGTTTAATAAATTAATGATCTATTCATTCAGGATGAGTTTTAAGAAGGCTGTATGTGAACTCCCAATTTTACAAACATCTGCTTTGCATTTTAGGGGCTTTTATCGGTTCTGTCCTTTATAAATCAAAGCATATTACAAAATAAACATTATTAAAAGTTAAAAATATTAAATTAATGTAGTTTCATATATTTGTGCGTGTATGTGTGTGTGTGTTTATATATATATATATATATATATATATATATATATAGTCTTGCAGATGTGAAATTAAATATTTTTAAAAATTTAAAAAATTTAAGAAAACTATTGAAAACTAATATCAGAGCATTGTTGCATACACATTTTGAATATGTGAAAAACTATACCTGTCTGCAATTTGCAATTGCAGTGGGAAATTATTTTATTAAATAATTAATAAACAATTAATTGTCATGAACAACAAAGGACTGTTCCTCCAAAACATTTATTTCCTTTAAGTGGATACACATTTGGGCCAAGACAAAATTACAGGCCAAGACCTGCAGACTGTGTAAAGCTAATTCATTGTATGAAATATTCACACAATCAGGATTATGTGAGTGGCTGTAAATGCTGAACAACACGAAGACACCTGACATATGGAAAAGCACTGGACAGAATCATGCACTTAATCTTTTTGCATTGTACATACATGTCACCCAAACTACTCTGCAGTGCACCGTCTTAAAAACAAAACAAAAAAAACCTGTTCTCAAACCAGATAGCATCAAAATGAGACATATGTGGTTAGCAGAACAAAACATGATTGTTTCTTTTAGCTACTTCCTTTTTTTTATTTTTTTTGAAGTGCACTGTTTTTAAGCTCAACATGTTGGCATCATTTGCTTAAAATACTTTAGGTAACTAGTTTTGTTCCAGTGAAGTTGATTTTTGAGACTGAAAATTGCAAAAGAAAATTGTACTTGTTTTGGCCACAAATATTTGGCCTCACAGAAAATTAATGCATAAAAATATTGCACTTGAACTGCTTGTTAACAAAACATCACAGGTCAAAATAATTGGAATAATTACTTTTAATGTTTTTGAAAATAAAAAAGTCTCTTATGTTCATCAAGGCTGCATTTATATGACTAAAAATGTATTACAATTTGAATATATTGTAAAATTGAATTTATTTCTTTGATGTCAAAGCTGAATTTTCATCAGCCATTATTACTCCTGTCTTCAGTGTCACACCATCCTTCAGGAATCATTATATGCTGATTTGCTGTTCAAGAAACATTTCTTATTTTATTCAGCAAGGACACATTAAATTGATCAAAAGTGACATTTATAATGTTACAAAAGTTCCTTTTTCTATTTCAAGTAAATGTTGTTCTTTCGAACTTTTAATTTATAAAATAATTCTAAAAAATGTATTGGTTGCTACAAAAATATTAAGCAGCAAAAACAATGGTTTCAACATTGACAATAACAAGAAATATTATTAGCAATTGAGCACCAATAATAATTGACAAAAACTGACAACCAAATCAGCATATTAGAATGATTTCTAACAGATCATGTGACACTGAAAAATGGAGTAGCCTAATGATGTTGAAAATTCAACAATAAAAATAAATTACATTTTAAAATGAATATTAAAATAGAAAACAGTTATATTGGATTGTAATAATATTTCATAATACTATTACTATTTTTTGCTATATTTTTGAGTAGAAGAGACTTCTTTCAAAAACACAAGAACCTTAATTATTCCAAACTTTAACAATAATAACAATAATAAATACATTAAAAGATAAAAACTTTTTTTCTTCTTCTTTTTTTTTTTTTCTTTTTTTTATCAAATACCCGAAAAACAAATTGCAAGCTTTTCAGTGCATTGAGGTGGCTGTGTTAAAATGAGGAAAATAATTGGGAATGTCTGTACATAGTCCTCCAATGTATTCGGAAGAAGGAGATGGCTTTCCCGGGAAAAACTGTCCAGAAGGAGATGTTTTGGAGAGGTATTCCTCCTGCGACCAGGGTGACAGTCCCGCTGTGTGAGGCACCTGGTGAGAGTAAAAGTAACTGGACTGATTGGAGAGTAAATTAAAAGAGCAGGGCGCAGAGAGAGGCAGAGGCACAGACGCAGAGGTGGTGAAGGAGGAGGCGGAGGTCATCTGTTCACAGCCCATCCCATAATAAGCTGCCTCTTGGCCGGACGGGAGAAGAAGTCTTTCCGCTGCGGGTCCGACCGAGCTGAAGTGACGCGAGCTTTGGGACAGAACTGACGCGGCGTAGTTGTTGTGGTGCGCCGCGGGGTTCGGCTGGCGATGCTGGAGCGTCACGAACGGCGGCACGGGCCAGTAAAACGAGCCGGCGAACGCGAGTCCGGCGGCGGTGGAGGTGGAGGACAGCCGCGCGCCTCTCTTCATGGCCAGCTTGGCTCGGGACGCCGCGGTGGACCGCCGCCTGAGTTTCCCGGTGGTTCCGCCGATGAACACGTCGTCACTGGACGGGTCCAGCATCCAGTAGTTGCCTTTTCCAGGGTCGTCGTAGTGGCGCGGGACTTTGACGAAGCACTTGTTGAGGCTCAAGTTGTGTCGGATGGAGTTCTGCCAGCCCTGCCGGTTTTCTCGGTAGTACGGGAAGTTGCCCATGATGAACTCATAGATGCCGTTGAGGGTGAGCCGTCGCTCCGGACTCTGGCGGATGGCCATCATGATAAGCGCGTTATAACTGAACGGAGGCTTATCGGGTTTACTCTTCTTCTCCTGTCCATCAGTTCCTTCACACTTTGGCTCTCCAACTACCTCTTTTTTATCCGGTCTGGTCGCTAATTCGTTCCGCTCTCGAATCGGCTTGTCTTTTCCGTCATTTGGCTGACTGGAGCGCGCAGGCGGCTTCGTGGCGCGGGATCGCGGTGCTTCTGGCTCGGCGGTAGCGTCGGTCCTCGCGCGCTCGTGTCGGAGCAGTAAACTGCTGATGCTGAATGAGGACTTGTGGAAATAACCCACGGGGGCTTTTAGTTCCTCCATGTTTAACGATACAAACACGCTCCAACAGAACTTAAAAGTTCAACCAAAGTGGCACCAAAACCCGCAGAAAGTGGCCGTTCATTCTTCAGAAACGCTCGATAAAAACGAAGATCTGATAAGTTTCCAGCACAGGCAATCTCTCTGACTGATCAATGAACTCGAAGGCTCAATTATAACACTTCGGAAGCCGGTGAAACTCAAGCCTCTCACCTGAGACCGCCCTTCTGTTTACACATTCGTCTGACTGAACGCCTGTCAGAAACGAGTGAGGCAAAAAGACGTTATGCTTAGGAGTTCAGATATGCGACAACACTTGGAGATGTGAGTAAACAAACAGCTTAGGATGGACACGATGAACCCTGATCTCTGGAGGATGCCCTCGGCTTCATAAGGGAGCGCGTCTTGCACGTACAGTGCAAAAAATACAGTAGGCCTGTAGCCCATTAAATCGGAAGTGTTAAAACACATTTTGTTTTAACGTCTGTAACTCCTCTTGCTTCAGACTTCGATATAATTTATTTGTCTGCTTCAGTGCTGTTTTGAAATCTACTTCCTAAACTGTAAATTAACGTCAAGTACAAAGAGTACTACTGTGGTTACAGTCTCTTCCGTCATCAGAGTTAGCTGTAACATTAGAAAACACGCGTTTTAAATTTAGCGCATAAAATTAGGCCTACAATAGAAATTAAATTAGCTTTATCTTAAAATGCACGAAAGGCAGATGTTATATATCAAATTAAACGAGTTAAATAGCATTTTTCATGCATGAGCTTAACTGCAATTTAAATGAAAATAAATAAGAATTGAAGAATTTGCTTCTAAATATTTTGTTATCCAATTCAGAATCCTTTATGTTTGGTTTCAGTGCTTGCATCCATGAATAAACAGACTAACAGATAAAGTAAAATAATGATATTTGTATAATTATTCAATTCTAACCAGTATAAATTAGGTGAAAGAGGAAATACAAGTAGGGGAAACTGTAATAATAAATATGAGTTTAATGATAAAATCACAGACACAAAGATCATTGATTGTACCTCATGAAAAGGCACTGATGCACAACGTCTAACAGACATATCACTGGGACAAAAAGGCTTCAAAAAATAGAAAGGCATATTTGCAAACTTTTTCATTTTCTAGGATATTTGACACCCTCGCCTAATTGGCCACACCTGAGTACTAATTTATTGCACATTACTGTATGGTTCATTTGAACTACGTGAGGTTTTTTTGGTATGAAGAAATGATAGACGTAACTTAATTGTGATTTTGGAGATTTCAAGTCTAGTCTTCAAAGAAATCATCTGAAATGATCCCTCATCAAAAATAATAAAGACTGCTAATGGGATTTCCATTATAATTTCTATGAATCTTAAAGGGATCAAACAAGATGAATCCTCTTACTGGATAAACAGAATTTTCTATTTTTCAGAATTTATTTATTTTTCCCTAGTAGGATCTTGTTTGATTGGACTCTTAATTATGTCCTTCAGAATTGGTTCCAAATTTTGATAAAAATCTATCCATTAGTATTACTTTAGGATATTTTGACAAGGGATTTTAACAAGGCAAAAATAAACCTATCATACATTTTCACATTGCTACAGACACAGCAGGGATTTAATGCAACTTATGCATAGAAAAGAGGTCACTGTTTTGTAATTGGTCTCTTAGTTTTGGTAGTAGAGCATATAATTTTTTCCCTGGACACTCAGTTTTTGCCACGTCTCTGTGTCCCACAATTACAAAATTGGGCTGCACATGACCGTGAAGCACTCCAATGCGCAGCAGTCTCAGCAGAGCAGTCAGTGATGCAGAACTGGGCAATTCATCTACAGACAAACAGAAATTTGCTTTATAATGTGTGAATTTTGATTAATTTGTATTGTATAGTTTGCTTCATTTAGACAAGGCATTACTTCATTGCCAAAGTGTAATTAAATTCTTATGCACAATCTCGATTTCCATTTACAAATCCACAAAAAATCACAACAGAACAATAAATACAGTACTATATAGAGTGAACACCACAAAGAACAGTAATTAAAACATGAAATTTAATGTGATAATAGAGGTAGTCACGTTCTCACCGTTGAAGTTGCCCATGAATGCGATGCCAACAGAATTGAAGTTGTGTTCCTTTGCGTGGGCCCCTACAATCCCCCATCCTCGCCCTTCATACACCATCCCATCTCCAGAGATCAGAAAGCTGGAGTAAGACAGACAAAGCGGAAGTGTAAGGTATAGACTGCAGTCAGCAGACTTTAAAAAGGACAAAACTTTATTAATTATTTATTTATTTTTTGGTGGGGAAAAAGCTAAAAATATGTGATTATTTAAAAAGAAAAAGAAAAAAAGAAAACCCTTTAGACACAGTCTTGATGATCTACAGGGGACGTTTATTGTTTTATTTTTTCCTTTTTTGTTTGGTCACATGGCAAAATGGCTTCCTATATGTTAGTTAACAGGTCACTGACTTTCATGTGGTGGAGAGTTATGAGTATTGTGGATATTCTTAATATTTTAAAGCAAAATTGCTTTACTGTTTTGCTTTTATTTGGCTATTGTTTGGCTATACTTATGCAATTATGTCTATTAATGACTTTCTTTATAATATATACAGTATATATAATCAACAAATAGAAAAGGCAGTAGCACCAAACACTCATCCGAAAGTCCAGTAGATCAGGAAGGTTAATAGACCAAAAAGAGCCGCACTCATCCAAATAGCCCAAAAAGGCTTATCATTTATTATTCAGAGGTCATGAAAAGTGCAAAAAAGTGCAGCAGGCAACAGTGCAAAACGCCGGGTTATTACCCCTTCCTCAGTGCCACTGAGGCATTGTTGCACCTTTGCACTTTTTTGCACTTTTCATGACCTCTGAATAATAAATGATAAGCCTTTTTGGGCTATTTGGATGAGTGCGGCTCTTTTGGTCTATTAATCTAATACACACACACACATATATATGTGTGTGTGTGTGTATTACACATCCAGAAATTTTTCTTTTTTAAATTCAGAAATTGAAACCTGTTCTTCATTGAAGACGTCCTACAAGTATCCTACTTATTTGTTCACATCATTGATCCATAGCGTGTTAATGAATATATAACATACACATTACATATATATTATATGATATATATTCATAATATTACAAATATTTCAAGGAGAATTCAGACAATACAATCGAATTACCTTTTTACGTCCAAACAAAATGTATCTACAAGCATTTCCACAAAATAATAACAGACTATAGGCTATGCATTTGTATTTATTACATACACTCTTAAAAATTAAGGTTCTTTATTGGCATCAATGGTACTATGAAGAACCTTGAACATCCATGGAACCTTTCAAATTAAGATTCTTTATAGTCAAAAAAGGTTCTTCAGGTTTTTAAAATGTTCTTCAAAATGATTCTTTTAGGATCTGTTCACTGAAAGATTCTTTTGGGAAGCAAAAATGGCATCACTGCAAAAACACCCTTTTGGAAACTTTATTTTTAAGAGTGTAATGTATTATTGTATAACTTAATAACACTGTGATATAAAGAATGGTCAGATGTTAAATGCAGTAGTGTTTTGTTATAATATCTTACTTGTAACCGATATCATCGAAGCCCCTCTCTTGCATGTGCATGTGCTGGATGTGCGCGAGCTGAGAGACGCTGTCGCGCGGATGCGCGCAGTACCGGAGCGCTGTGTGGTGAACGATCACTGTCTGTGCGGGATTCTTCATCTCTGTCCTGTCCCGAGCTTCCACGGCGTCCCATTCGCGACGACTCACTACAGCCACTGCAAAACAACAGTGCGTTCAGACAAACATGCTAGAGACTATGCCCACGGTCGCTTGTGGACGCTTGCTTTTACCTGCGTTCATATCCACGGGTTCTCCAGGTGTGCTTCCGTCCATATCAGCGATCAACGTTTCTTTCAAAACCGGCGAATGAACATGACCTAAAAGCTGACAAGTTTAATAGTCCTGAATGACTGGGAGGGACAAACATGTTGAGCTTCCGCGTGCTTTCCTGTCTCGTGCAGAAATTCAGGTCGCGAGTCCTACAGACAGATATGAAGAAATTTGACTGTGCACGGGCTTTTTATAGATCATAATGGAAATGCCACTATGAATAGGCGATATTTTACCATTGCAAAAATAACAGAAGTGACAGCTTGGCAGAGTTGCATAACGTAAAAAGAGGCAGTAACTTGCATTAACGCTGTGTACAATTACACAACCACTTTTCTAAGTACAATGGGAAAAAATCAACCCTTGTGATTATTTTCTTGCTGATGATAAATTAATTTGCACTGTGATTCAGCCAGAGGCACGAGGCTGTAGGTGGCAATCACAACCGTGCTGATTTTCAGAACTACAGCATGACCGACAGCGTGAAATTGCTTTATGTAACAAGGAATTCATACAAAGTATCTTATGTTTGAGAAACATTTTTACCTGACGTTGTAATTACGCTTCACAAACTTTCCAGCGGTACTCGGAAACTCTGGGTTCGAGGTTTGAGTGTCAAACAGACTGAAAGCTGGACAGGAACAGCTTATTTGAGTGGAGCGGAACGACCATTGTTAAAGCGTTCCGTAGTCACGCGACGCAGATCCGCTCCGGGTTTTCACTTTATGCTCTCCAAACAACTGAGAAAAACATCACTTAATTGTTTTCCCCCATGATAAAAACTCCGGTTGTAATTTTTGTGGTTTGTACAGCTACAGAATATAGTCAAACATCTTGTGATTATATATTAATTGAACTGCTGTAATATTTCCCTGTGAAATAAAAAAAAACAGTAGGCCTATTTAAATTTTTTTATTTTGCAGTACAATTTTAAAATGACAATACCAATATTTATGGTTTTATTTTGGCTCGAGTGTAAAAGAACAGTGTTGCGCTTAACTCTGAAACACACAGCTTATGTAATTAATTAAATTGCAATTTGATAATCACACAAAGGCTCCGTATACACACTGCTTAGAATTTCTGTAAATGCAGTTGTCACTACCTGTATTTTTTGGGAATTAATTCGGTTGTCACCTCCGTATTTTAGTGAATTATGTGTGTACAGAATGCGATTAAGCACTAAAAGGTGAACTGACAACCAACTTTAGCTGCAGTGTGTATGTGGCCAAAGCCATATCACATTATATTTTAGTGCTGTCAAAACGATTAATTGCATCCAAAATAAAAGTTGTTTGCATAACGTGTGTGTATTGTGTATATTTATTATGTATATATATATATATATATATATATATATATATAAATAAATACAGCATATATTTTGTAAATATTTACAAGTATATATTTATATAACTTATATCATATATAAATATATTTAATATATAAACGTAATTTTTTCTTAAATATATACATCTTTATATTTACATAAATATACACAGTACACACACACACACACACACACATATATATATTATGTCAATTAAACCTTTTACTTTGGATGCGATTAATCATTATTAATCATTTGACAGCACTATTTTATTTCAATTAACCGTGAAGCCCTACTCCAAGCCACCATTGAATAAAAACAGTACCCAGAATCCAAACTACACTGTGTGCAGAATTATTAGGCAAGTTGATATTCTGGTCATATTTTTTTTTCCAAGAACATTTTAACATTTAGTTTTTTCAGAATAGGAGATGAACTAAAATGAGCTCCTAAAACTTACTGCCAGATTCTGGAAGATAAATTCTTCAAACAGTGGCACAAGAGATGCTGGTCCTTCAAGAGTCACTCTCAACTTATCTGTCCATAAATCCTATACAAAATCAGTCTTCATGTATTTCACAACACTTCAGCATGTTATTCTTATTAAGTGAGAGTCATTTAAAATATTTTTTTACCCAAGCAAAGTCTCTGAGAACCTGACACCTTGTAATTCTGGAAACTCCAGGAACGTTGCAGTTCTGGAAAATGATGGTGCTGAAGACTAAATGGTTCCTGATGGTTTCTCACCTAATTCTTCACCTTAATTCTTAATTCTTTTGCAGTTAAGGTGTCTTTTCCTCTCCACCTGTTTTTTCTGACCGTGCTGACCCAATGAGCATTTCGCCGCCCAATGGTCATGCCTTAACTTTGCTAATTCTATTATTGCATTAGTATTGCATCCTTCTCATGGGCATTTAATCATTTTTTTAACTTTTATTCTTGAGTTCAATCTCTTTTTTGGCTCATTTTATCTGTAAAGGAAAACCTGCCTAATAATTCTGCACACCTGAAATAAGAAGTTTCTGACTATCAGCCTTCATGGACAATTATATATCACTTATAAATTATTAAATAAAAAAATCACTAGTAGTTATTAAGATTGATGTGGTTTGGAATTGGTAAAATGTTCTTGGAAAAAAAATATGACCAGAATATCAACTTGCCTAATAATTCTGCACACAGTGTATAGCCTAACTTTTGAAAATAAAAAAACTCAACTTATTTTTTTGTAATATTTTATTACAAACCTTCAAAAAATACACTGTGTAGAATTAAAATGAAAAACTATAAACACTTCAGGTCAAAGGACGAGTCACTGGTGTTTGTTCACTAAAAACTAAAATCAAACACCAGTTTATTCACAAATGCATCAGTGACCTACAGTTGGGGCACAGTAAAGATACGTCCACTCCACAACAGACGTCCCCTAAACGGAGAAATAATGTTCAGGAATGGAACTATAGTGACGCGGGACCCCAGAACTCCTCATCTTATGTCATTCGTGACTTTATCCTCCTCATTCTGTCCATCTGTGGCCGCAGTGTGGGGCAGTACATACATAGTAAAGCCTCATGGCATCCTGCATTCAGAAAATCAAAACATATCAAAGTTAAATTTTATCCTAGATAGCATTTATGATTTTGCTGTAATTAAAAATCTCATATAGGAATTGATTTCATTTGAAGGCCTACTCTTGCAAACATTTAGTACCAGTCACAAAATCTGTCATGTAGATACAACGTATAATGTGAATGGAAAGTTATTGTTAGTAGAGGAAAACATTGCTCAACAATCACACATTTTTTTGAAATTGTAAATAAGGATTTTTGGAGTACATTTTACAAGAAAATACTGCTTCAGTGTGTCTACATCAAAATTGTATGTTTAATTCAGTGAGTCATTTCTTTGTAATTATTTGTGAACTTTACCAGCAAGTTCTGAGTGAAAACTGTTTAAAAGTAATTTTTTTATTGCAGTTATCAAGACACAGGGATCGGAAACTGTTGAACAACCTCAGCAAACAGTGATTGTGCTGTCATTACCTCAGCCTTCATGCTGTGAGACTGGAAGAACACCGCCTCCTTGTGGCCACACCTAAAATCACACATTCATTATAAAATGGCCCATTATAAGAATTAATAGGAATTACAATAAGAAACACATTTTACTCTCACTTTGGGCAAGGGTGGTCCTCTGTCCGAGGCAGTGTTGGATCTTGAGCCACGTCTGCAATAATCTGAGTGAGTTCACTGGCAGAGAATAGCGTCAAGGTTAGAGGTTTCAACAAAAATCTTCAATAAACATTATAGAATAATCCAGTTTTAGTAGGTAGAAGATTTGTTTTTTTGTTTTATATTATTTATGCATATTACGTTTTTTTTTTTTTTTTTTAATTAGGACTGAGTTGCCAAACTGATTTTAATTTATCTTCACAGACTTTTGATTCAGTCTGTGCAGTTTTCTGTTGATGCATGAACAAATCTTCAATAAAATGACTTGTAGCACACCTACCATCTAATAATTAGGGCTGTAACGTCCCAGTCCATTAGTCGATTAATTGGTCGATACGGTCTGGTTCGAACAAAATTCTGATTGGTCGATTTTTGGCCGCGCTCATTTCATGTGCACACTGTTTGTTTTAGTTTTGAGCCTATGCTTTATTTATTTTTTGCACTTTATTTCGTTTTGGACATTAATAACATTTTATAATTTTGCACATTTATTAATTTTAAATATTTGTGGATTTGGGCATTCGATTTATTTATTTTTGTATTTGTTCTGAGTGCAGCTACCTTGTTGTTGTATTCACTTTATTTGGTTTCGTTTAAAATTTGGATGATTAACATGTTGTAGTTGCCTACTTTACTTTTATGGTTCCCTTTTATTATTGTGCAAACTGCAAATTTATTTCTAGTATTATTTATTGGATTTGGGCACTTTTTTTATTTTTTGTATTTTTTATTTGGAATGCGCAATTGCGCTGTGCCCACTGTTTGTGTTAGTTTTGAGCCTAAGATGCTTTATTTTTCAGTTATGCACTTTATTTGGTTTCTGCTCTTGTTTGTTTAATAAATATTCTTTTTATTAAAGTGGCCTTTGTGTTTATTAAGAGTAAAAGCTTTAAGTCTATTCGTGTCTCAGCCGCGGTTGAGTTTTATGTTCAGCCTCGCTCTGTGCGAGCTGCAGAGCGGCTGAAATGATAGTGTCTGACAGTTATACTTATAACATATGACAAAAATAATTTTCTAAATTATGTTGCACATTCCTCAAAAGTTCTTGTGATATCACTAGTTGACAACATAGTACTGTTTTCAGAAATCACAGGCTATGATATTGCGCAGGTGCACGTGATGCACCGCTGTCAGAGACGACAGACTCGTGTGTCAGACTCATTTCAGTGCAAAATAATATGATTTAATATACTGCAAATAGCCTATTAGTTTTTTATGTTTATTTATAATTAATTTAGGCAGACAACAAGGCTACCAAGTACTGAGCACAGTGCGCATCTAATTAATGTAACGTACGGGTTTTTTTTCTCCACGTCATTTTTAGTCGATTTTTAGTCGAAAGTTTCAGGACTTCAGTCGACCAAGATTTTCTTTGGTTGATTACAGCCCTACTAATAATAGCATTCAGCTTTGTACCTTTTTATGAAACAAAGTATCAAGTTACAAATTCAGTCAATTTCATCGCGTAGTTAAAACAATAAACGTTGTTTCAATGCTCTTCAATTAGCTTTCTGGCATGACAGATAGTTTTATCTTTGTCCTCTTGACTACTTGCTATAGTATGAAATAAACACGAATGAGCATGATTCAGAAGGTACATTAAAAGATACAGAACAACTTACTGAAATGCATCACGTCTCATTTGATCGCTCAATCATTGTTTCAACCGGAGAAAGACGTCAATAAACAGCTTGTAAACAATGTTACACAACCTTACATTTACCTCAGAAAAGCCATTCGATGTCTATATCTAGATCTAGTCAACTAGGAAAAAATCTCTAGAGAGGAGTAGTTTACTAAATCTATGCATTATATTACATATTCGTTATATATTTACTTAGCCTGTTAGTGATGTCTTATTTACTGTATGTTTGAATAAATCTGTTACAAAAAGTTATGACTGCCTCTATTTAAATATTCATAATTCTACAACAAATTGAGGGGAAAAGATTTTTTTCCTTAATTCTTTTGCAGTTAACATGTGTCTTTTCCTCTCCACCTGTTTTTTCTGACCGTGCTGACCCAATGAGCATTTCGCCGCCCAATGGTCATGCCTTAACTTTGCTAATTCTATTATTGCATTAGTATTGCATCCTTCTCATGGGCATTTAATAATTTTTTTAACTTTTATTCTTGAGTTCAATCTCTTTTTTGGCTCATTTTATCTGTAAAGGAAAACCTGCCTAATAATTCTGCACACCTGAAATAAGACGTTTCTGACTATCAGCCTTCATGGACAATTATATATCACTTATAAATTATTAAATAAAAAAATCACTAGTAGTTATTAAGATTGGTGTGGTTTGGAATTGGTAAAATGTTCTTGGAAAAAAAATATGACCAGAATATCAACTTGCCTAATAATTCTGCACACACTGTACAATTAAAAAGTTTATGTAAAAACTGGCTATTTTAGTGCTAATTATATCTAAAACAAACTATTTTAATGCTAATTATTATATCTAAACAGCAATTGAATTTAGACTCTGTTGCTAATTTTAACCTTTAATATTATAGTAATGCACCAACTGACAGGGTTTTCTGTCGAATTAGTTGAGAGATTGTTTTCCTTAAGAAATATTGCAATTTACTGTATCTGATATATCCAAATTCCATATGGAATAAATTGATATGGAATAAAATCAAGAGCTTGTGAATCAAGGTCAAATCAACCCAGCTATACTGGATTTACCTCAAACTAATGCATGGTCTCTCAGTAAATAAACCGGTAAGATACTCACTCAACCTCATGGGTGATTTTGTTCACATAGATGCAGCTGTTGTCGGCTTCTTGTTGATAGTCGCAGTTTCTGCACTGAAAACATACATGAACACCAGTCAGGGAGTGTTCTGTCCAAAAGTAAGAATCAAGACAGAACACTTCTCCTTTAAACCACTTTTAACAAACATCAGCCTTTTTAAAGTGAGCTTAACATTTGACTGTAATCATAACAAATTATATGCATGTTAGAACACATCTGTCACCAAACTGTAATCATAAGTCAATGCATAAACAACCCCCAAAAACCAAACAAAAATCTAACTTACAGCATAGAGCAGGATGCGGTTTTCTTTATCCTCTTTAGGATACAACATGTTATTACTGAATAAAGAAAGAGATTCATATAAGAGCATCTACTGCCATCAAAACAAACACACACACACACACACATCAGATTAGCGACACGAGTTTGAGACACAATCCACAAAACTCATGTAAACTCACCACTCCTGACAGAACCTGATGCCCACAAAACCAGGTTCATACGTGCCACCTTCCAGATCCATTATAAAGTCACCGTATCTCTATATGAAAGGCTTTAGAGATAGTGATAAAGGATAACAGCTCTCTTCCACTTTGTCGAAATGTCTAGAAACAGAAGCTTGTGCGCATGCGTGACCTCCGTTTAGTGCTGCACAGATAAATCACAGCGCCTCCTCGAGGCGGAGGACAAAACAATGAGTTTTTTTCTCCCTCAGAAATTTATTCTGATTATCAACTGTCAACTTGTTTTCTTTAAGGGTCAGTTAAGACCGGTTTTATAATTATTTTTGGAACTGATTGATCTGATCATCCGCCTCATTTTTCTGTTAAAAATATAGTGCTGTCAAATGATGAATCGCGATTAATCGCATCCAAAATAAAAGTTATTGTGTACATAATATATATGTGTGTGTACTGTATATTTATTATGTATATATAAATGCAGACGCATACAGTATATATTTTGAAAATATTTGCATGTATATATTTGTATAATTTATATTATATATATATATATATATATATACATTTAATATAAAAATATAACATATTTTACTGTGTGTGTATTTATATATACATAATAAATGTACACAGTGCACACATATATTATGTAAATAAAATCTTTTATTTTGGATGCGATTAATCGTGATTAATCGTTTGACAGCACTAGTTAAAAAGGATTATTTGTTGATAATTCTGGAAATATTAAATAAAATATAAGAATGGCACTGTTTATCACGTTTTAATGTTTAAACAGTTTTTCTTTCTTTTTTTGTACAGCTTTTATTTTGTACAAAATGGCACAAAGTCACACTTGTGATGTTCCTGGTCAAAAATGACTGGCTTACAAAAACAGCTTAATCTCTTGTAATGCTATATTTTTTATCACCATATATAATCTTGTTAACTTGTATATAAATATATTGTATATACATTTTGTCAGCTTGTTTTCTTTCAGTAAGGACAGTTCAAAATGTGAACACAACGTGAGGGTCAGAGAGAGCTCATTCTTTCTTTGGGAATAACTGGATACTCGTTTATGAATATTGAAACTACAGTTTATAGGCCTACCTTATACCCTTAGACTGATGGACGAAGTTGCAAGATATACTGTTATATTTTTTTCAAAATAAAAACAGTAACTTGTTTTGTGAATTCCTTACACAAATAATTACAACCATGGAAAATGAGAAAATAATTATGACCTTATAGCCACCTACAGCAGGCAATCTAATCAAATTAAAATGCATGGATTGAATTACTGACTACTTTTTATGGAAAAACATTTTTATTTAGGTTTTGAAGAGATGAGTAACATTTTCAGATTTACAATTCTTAATTAGCCGAGTGTACTGTAAGATTTAAACAATAAAATATATATTTAAAAAAAAATGCAATACAATTAAATTATTCAGGAACAAAGAATAAATTTAATTTGTGTTAGAAAGATTTAAGCCATGTTTTAGTAAATCAAGTAATCCATTAAAAAGTTTAATATAAGTAAAGTGCAAGTCTACATTGGGTTAAAAGATATTGGTAAATAATTTGTTTGGCTATTTCAAACAGATACAAAAAGTTTATTGTTTATGGTATTTAATTTTGCATTGTTATTCTGCAACATTTAAAGCCATACAATCAGGCATTCCTTATAATGTAATCTAGACAAGAGAAATTCTGCAGTCAAATTTCATGTTCGGATGCACATTATTTTGTGATGTACCACTACAGAGGCAGAAGTACAAGGTAAAACAGGCGACCAGCCTGTGGATTGTAAATCCATAGAAATGAACCCAACACAGTGCAATATCAATCGTGGCCACAGGATGGAGACAAAACCAAATGTACCAGAAAACATATCTAGTCTGCTCTCCATATAACAAGTATACTACACACTCAGTGACACAGTAATAAATGCTAACTATATCTTTCGCATTTTATAACATTATTATAAAATATAAACATTTAATGTATTAAACTGTTATGAAAAAGAAAAAAAGAAAAACATTCTGTTAACAAGTATGCACTTTAAGGGACAAGAAAAAGAAAGAAGCACTTAAGAACAAACATCCTCGTGCTATTTCAAGCTCCCAATGGAGCGACATAAAATAATTTCCGTTCCCGAACCCCTGCTAGTGCACCACCGACAAATAAGTGGTTCATAATCTGGGAGTCTGCTGTGTGGTCACATTTGGTGCACGCCTGTTGTCAAACCCAATTCAGACCACAAATAAAAAAGATGATTTCTAAAAAACTGTAGCAACAAATTGAAAACATGGCGAAATAGTCTGGAAGAACATTCTTGTGTCAGTCAGCAATATCCTTCAATATCCTCCAGACGGACTATTTCTTTTTTCCCTTTAGAAATTATAAAATAAGAGATTTATGAGCATTATGGCAGACAGAAATTCATACTTCCATGAATTCAATTACATTTTGGTGAAATTTTAAGAACTACAGTGTCCCCAGATTGATTTGAAGCCTTGTGACTAGAAACATTTTGTAAAAATGAAGTTAGTTCTGAGAAAAGCTCTAGCATCATTTGTTTACAGATGCCACATTTGTAAGTGTGTAGCATCACAAAATCTTATACTGCACCTTAGTCTTTCTTCTCTTTTTCCCAGATTTAAGCTCCTTTGCACTTTTCAAAATGGCACTGAATGTTTCTGTGGACATGCGTGTTGAAACCTGGATTTTTATTGCAGATAGCTTAGCTGTCAAAAAGATGGAAAAATCATTTACAATCTCAGATTACCAAACCAAAAGTGGGACACAATTTTGATCTCATAAATGGTATATGAGTAACTTCACATTTCACATGTGGAATAAACTCTGTAATGTAACATCTTTGCATGAGGTCACTGCTGCCTTATTAAAGTCGTATTTCCATATTTCTATAAATCCATACCTGCTTGTCTCTCTCTCAGGGCTTCTAAAAACACTTTCCCACCATCTTCTCCAATGTGATTCTCACCAAGATCCAGTTCGGTCAGGCAACTGGAGAATTTAATTATACTGAAAGACATTTATAGAAACACATACAGTATAATGAGACAGCGCAAACATATGTCATATTTTCTCAAAGAGCATCACTTGATGAGTCAGGATCAACAGTTCAGACATATGGTAAAATATTTATTCAGTATGACCAATCCAATCTTAAACGTCTACCGTTTAACAAAACAATTAACACAAACATACTGAGAAACAGTAACAGCTGTAAATGATTTTGATTGTAAATGCTGACAGAGTGTATTTTAATCAGTGTTAATTAGAAATATTCAGTGTGTTGCCAAAGAAATCAGTTTCTGGTTCACTTATAACGTTAGCCAAAGTTGTTTTGCGCCAAAAACAATGAGTTTAATTGTTCATGATCATTTTCCACTCTTTTACAGGAAGCGAAGTAACAGCGTAACTACAACAGCAGCTTCCTATTGTGCTTTCATGCTGATTTCGTCTGGTGTGCAGTCAAACTATGGTTCTATACAGTAAATAAAGTGACATTTTTGGTTATTGATTATTTCCTATATAATATGAAATGGTCATAATGATAATGTAATAAATCCGGTCCGTGGCCTTCCGTCCGATTGCCACCAGAGGTCACCCTTCCATTATATTGACTCTCACACCACACAGACTGTTACACGTCACCCTGGACTGCATTTCCCATCATCCACTGCACCGATTACACACAGCTGTACCAATCACAAGCTCACCTGAAAGCTATTACACACACTATATAACACCCACTCAGATCCTGCTCAAGTTGCAGAGTATTGTCTGTTTATCGCTCTCCAAGTGATAGCACTTTACAGAGCCACTTTATTGTCTGAGTTTTAGTCTATTTTATCCTGTTTATTACACGAGTCATTCGTGTTTTGATCGTAGTCTGTGTATCTCGTTTCTTGTCTGATTTCTGCCTGCCCTGAAGTTTATAGCCTGCCTTGGATTGCCCTCTCATCTTGTCGTTTGGACTCTGTTTGCCCCTGCTTGGACCATTGCTTGTGTACCTGGATTACCCCTCGTCAAGCCCTCTGGATATTGTTCACCGATCGTAGACCACGCCTGTTTACTTGAGTACTTATCTGTCTTGCCCACTATATACCTGGTTGCCATTTTTCGACCCTGCCTGTGTTTTAACCATGTCTATTAACAAAAGCTTGCATATGGATCCGCACGCCTCACGTCTCTTCAGCTCCGTTACAGAATACTAGGCCTCACAAGGAGCTTTTTTGAGTGTTCCAGGCCAATCATGGACCCGGTTGACCAGCTACTACAACTTCAGCAAGAAAATTCTTCAATCGAGGACTATGTTAAGCAGTTTTGTGAGTTGTCTAACCATGTTCCGTTTGATGAAGTCTCTGTTTTGGACTGAATGAGCCTGTGAAATCATGGTTTCCTGGAGGGGAGTTTAAATGCAGATTAAGAGATTTCATGGACTATGCTTTGATTTTGTTTGGTTCACTGTTCACTGTGGGATTTTCAAACCCCAGAGACTTTTCACAAAATGGTTGCCAGCCCAGAGGCTGTTCACAAAATGGCCGCTGTTCCGGAGTCTCGTCTCGTGAAGCCTGCCAAGCCTGAGCCTGAGCTATGTCAAGTCATAGCTGATCTCCCTGAGTCAAGTCTAGTCAATGCTGATCTTCCTGAGTCAAATCAATTCACAGCTGAGCTTCCCGAGTCAAGTCAAGTCACAGCTGATCGTCCAGAGTCACATCACATCACAGCTGATCGTCCAGAGTCACGTCACGCCACGTCACGTCACGTCACAGCTGATCGTCCAGAGTCACATCACGTCACATCACAGCTGATCGTCCAGAGTCACATCACGTCACATCTCAGCTGATCGTCCAAAGTCACGTCACGTCACATCTCAGCTGATCGTCCAGAGTCACATCACATCTCAGCTGATCGTGCAGTCACATCACATCACAGCTGATCATCCAGAGTCACGTCCAGTCACGTCACATCTCAGCTGATCGTCCAGAGTCACGTCACATCACAGCTGATCATCCAGAGTCACGTCCAGAGTCACGTCACATCTCAGCTGATCGTGCAGTCACGTCACATCACAGCTGATCATCCAGAGTCACGTCCAGTCACGTCACATCACAGCTGATCGTCCAGAGTCACGTCACATCACAGCTGATCGTCCAGAGTCACGTCACATCACAGCTGATCGCCCAGAGTCACGCGTCACATCACAGCTGATCATCCAGAGTCACGCCCAGAGTCACGCCACATCACAGCTGATCGCCCAGAGTCACGTCACATCACAGCTGATCGTCCAGAGTCACGTCACATCACAGCTGATCGTGCAGAGTCACGTCACATCTCAGCTGATCGTGCAGAGTCACGTCACATCTCAGCTGATCGTGCAGAGTCACGTCACATCTCAGCTGATCGTGCAGAGTCACGTCACATCTCAGCTGATCGTGCAGAGTCACGTCACATCTCAGCTGATCGCAGAGTCACGTCACATCTCAGCTGATCGCAGAGTCACGCCACATCTCAGCTGATCGTGCAGAGTCACGCCACATCTCAGCTGATCGCCAGAGTCACGCCACAGCTGATCGTCCAGAGTCACGCCACAGCTGATCGTGCAGAGTCACGCCACGCCACAGCTGATCGTGCAGAGTCACGCCACGCCACAGCTGATCGTGCAGAGTCACGTCACATCACAGCTGATCGTGCAGAGTCACGTCACATCACAGCTGATCGTCCAGAGTCACGTCACATCACAGCTGATCGTGCAGAGTCACGTCACATCACAGCTGATCGTGCAGAGTCACGTCACGCCACAGCTGATCATCCAGAGTCACGTCCAGTCACGTCACAGCTGATCGTCCAGAGTCACGTCACGTCACATCACAGCTGATCGTCCAGAGTCACGTCACATCTCAGCTGATCGTCCAGAGTCACGTCACATCTCAGCTGATCGTGCAGAGTCACGTCACTTCTCAGCTGATCGTCCAGAGTCACATCACATCTCAGCTGATCGTCCAGAGTCACGTCACAGCTGATCGTCCAGAGTCACGTCACAGCTGATCGTCCAGAGTCACGTCACAGCTGATCGTCCAGAGTCACGTCACAGCTGATCGTCCAGAGTCACGTCACAGCTGATCGTCCAGAGTCACGCCACAGCTGATCGCCCAGAGTCACGCCACAGCTGATCGTCCAGAGTCACGCCACAGCTGATCGCCCAGAGTCACGCCACGCCACAGCTGATCGCCCAGAGTCACGCCACGCCACAGCTGATCGTCCAGAGTCACGTCACGTCACAGCTGATCGTCCAGAGTCACGTCACGTCACAGCTGATCGTCCAGAGTCACGTCACGTGTCACGTCACAGCTGATCGTCCAGAGTCACGTCACGTGTCACGTCACAGCTGATCGTCCAGAGTCACGTCACGTGTCACGTCACATCTCAGCTGATCGTCCAGAGTCACGTCCAGTGTCACGTCACATCTCAGCTGATCGTGCAGAGTCACATCACATCACATCACATCAAAGCTGATCGTGCAGAGTCACGTCACATCACAGCTGATCATCCAGAGTCACGGCCACAGTCATGTCACATCTCAGCTGATCGTCAGAGTCACGTCACAGCTGATCGTCCAGAGTCACGTCACAGCTGATCGTCCAGAGTCACGTCCAGAGTCACGTCACATCACAGCTGATCGTCCAGAGTCACGTCACATCTCAGCTGATCGTCCAGAGTCACGTCCAGAGTCACGTCACATCACAGCTGATCGTCCAGAGTCACGTCCAGAGTCACGTCACATCTCAGCTGATCGTCCAGAATCACATCACATCTCAGCTGATCGTGCACAGTCACATAACATCACAGCTGATCATCCAGAGTCACGTCCAGAGTCACATCACATCACAGCTGATCATCCAGAGTCACATCACATCTCAGCTGATCGTGCAGAGTCACATCACATCACATCACATCAAAGCTGATCGTGCAGTCACGTCACATCACAGCTGATCATCCAGAGTCACGGCCACAGTCATGTCACATCTCAAGTCAAGTAACAGCTGATCGTCAAGTCACAGTTGATCGTCATGAGTCAAGTCACAGCTGATCTTCATGAGTCACATCACATCTCAGCTGATCGTCCAGAGTCACGTCACAGCTGATCTTCCAGAGTCACGTCACATCTCAGCTGATCGTCCAGAGTCACATCACATCTCAGCTGATCGTCCAGAGTCACATCACATCTCAGCTGATCGTCCAGAATCACATCACATCTCAGCTGATCGTGCACAGTCACATAACATCACAGCTGATCATCCAGAGTCACGTCCAGAGTCACATCACATCACAGCTGATCATCCAGAGTCACATCACATCTCAGCTGATCGTCCAGAGTCACATCACATCTCAGCTGATCACAACTGATGATCAAAATGCACATTTTTCAAAACACGTAACGCTTTTTCCAAATGCTTGGATACAATACACATGAGCCAAAGATCTTTTGTGCATTGAACTAAAATCACTGGTTCAAAATGACACAACTTAACATCAAAGTATTACTATTTCAAACTGTATTCTTGAAGCATAGATTTTTTTTTTTTTTTAATGGAAAAGGATTACCAATATTACATGTTTAGATTATGAAAGTGAAGTAACTGAGGACTGAGTATGTTCAGGTATGATCAGCTTCAAGATGCCTGTTGTTGGGAGAGAAAAAAAGTCCCCCCCAAAATTCTATATCATTGTTAATGTATCAGTATTTGTTTTTCCTACAATAAATGTCTTTTTAGAGGGGGATAGAGCTGTAAGCTGATGAAAACCATTCATATTTTTGAATAACGCAGGCTTTAACCTGGCCATGACATGGAGGAGAAGTTGAGAGCGGCTCAGAAGTGTTTTCTTGGGGGCCTAACCACCCCCACTGAATGTGATTTTGAGGGGACCCCATAGCAAAATCAGTGCAATGGGCCCAGAATTACTATCAATGGCACTGAGTGCAATCATGGTTCCAGGCCCATCCACAGTTCAATTTTTTATAAATAAATTTTTCTTTGATACTTTGCATTTTCAATATGCTCCAAATGACAGCACGTAATTTTTTTTGCATTTCCAGAATGAATATTCACAAGGTATTTATAGCTCAGGTGATGCTACAGAAATGCTAATGGATACACTTGTGATAAAGAAGTACACTTTAGCATGCTTTTAAAAAGTAATATAATAAATATAAAGTAATTATAAAAAAAGAATATACTTTAAAAGAATATACTCAAGTGTGAACTGAATTAATGTTTTTGGGCACTTTTACATTTAAATGAAAACGTATTATAGTTTAAATTTATATGAAATGCTGAACTTTAAAGTGCTTTTTTATTAAGTACATCTTTTATGTAATTTAATAATTATTTCGATTTTCTTTGAAATATGTGTACTCCAAATATGCTGACAAACACACTTTAATGTTTTTTTTTTTTTTATTGAAACCTGTATGTCATGTATTTAAATATTTAATTAGACATTTGCAATAATTAAGTTTCAATTTAGTACATTTAAAATATATAAAATAACTTAAAATTTAATATTGTATAAAACATTACAGTTAAAATTATGATCAAGTACCTTACATGTGCTTTAGTACATCAAAATATGTGTACTTATTGAAAGCATGACATAAGATTATTAAAACGTAAGTAAAACATTTAATTGGACATTAATACAAAGTGCACATAAGTATGTTTTGAAACAGTCATGGAAGTGTTCTTTCTTTTACTACACTTAAGCGGCCTGTTATGTTATTAATATTATATCATCTGCAGTATATACTTTTATTGTTTTAAGTACACTGCAAGCACACTTCTTTTTCACAAGGGTAACAGGGAATGCTCATCAAGAGTGCAGACTTTTAAACCGAGGGTGAAGACAAGCTAATTTAGTAGCTTAGTCTGGTGCAAGTAAACACTGCTTACAGCAGCGTCAAACCTGTCAATGCATTTGAAACATATCTGTGTGAAGATTTATGGTCAGAAATAGATCATATGTGTTGACAATTCCAGTTCCCAAGAAAAGACAGCTAACATTTTGAAAAATATATACTAATCTGTACTGACGAGATGACACTTACATGCAAAGGATCTCCAGGAATTTATTTAGTTGATTCGATCCCTCCTTTCCTGAGTCATCAATGGAATTATCAGACATGTGCAGCTTCTCTAGCCACGGGCCTCCTGCGGCGCCATGGCCGCTCTTGGTTTTTTCTCTTTTCTTCTTTGTCTTCTTCCCTAACCAAAACATGACATTCACAGCTGAGACTAATCTCGCATCCGTCAAAAAGACATGACTCACTGCCTCCTCCCATTCATCAACAGATGGAATTCATTTTTATGATAGCATAGCACATAAAAAAACAAACTAAAATTGAACTGGAAAACCATTTTAAATCATTATGAGGGGCCTATAAATTAAAACACACACAGTGGCAGAGAGACGTCTCTCCCTGCGTTCTCTCATAGGCCTATAGAATAATGGGACAGTTTTGGGGGAAACACCGAAATGCCATTGGCCACACTGAGCAAGTGACATCAGCTTCACTCAGCACCACAAACCACAAGTTCAGTTGTGGCCTCCCATAGGCCAATTCACACCGCACCAACAAACGCAGATCAACGCCGACAACTGACCAAGTGCAATATATCATTTCTCAAACATTCCAAGCCCCGCCAAACAGCATGTTCAACTGGCAAAAACAAGCACTGACCCTTGCCAACAGACATGGATGGGGTGAACCAACAAAACCTGAAAAAAAACGTTTGTTGGTGCAGTGTGAATTGGTTTTAAGAGAACATGATCAATGCATGTGTGTGAGCCCATTCAATATGTGTCATTTAGAAGTATTTGTGTACGTGTGTAGTAATGTGTGTGAAGCTGACATAGAAAATGAGCTTCAAGACCCATACTATTTAATATTTCTGTCCACATACTTGTACATACTTCTGTGTTTTTTCTTCATTTTTAAAGTTGAAAGTTGCAATAGACTTTTCTTCCCTATTGTGACATATAACCAAATACATGGTTATTTCACTGCTTATAAAACATACAATATGCTTCGAATGATCGTTCACATCTAGCCTATAAATACACTACTTTAGTGACAAGACAAAGGGATGTAGTTGTTGTGAGAACAGCATTGACAGCAGAAATGGTTGTCCCCTCCACCATGTTTAAAGTTTATGACTCACCCAACTTGGAAACTCTGGTATCCGCTTTTAATTAAAGTTTAATAATTAAACTTTATTTGGAGTACTACTAGTGCACAATACACATTTTAAGCCTAAAATGTGTTTTAATGACTCTATTGATTATTGTATGATCTTTGAATAATATCAGACTTTAAATGGAAGATATTTAAAGTGTACCTAAAATATACTTGCAATAGTTCCACTTTAGCACACTCAAAAATACTTCAGTTTATCTTTAGATGGACTTCAGCACTTCTTCCTCACAATTAAAGTGTGTTAAGCATAAAATTAGTTGTTCCAATTTAGCAGACTTTAAGTATACCAGTTTAGGGTTTACCAAAAGTCAATTGCAGGGTATTTTTATTAAGCACATAAATATGTAAATGTATTTATAGTATATTCAGCATGAAAAAAAAGTTATTTTAAATACATTTTAGTATATTTATTTTTCTCCAGGGTGACAAAATACACAGTACTGCTCTGTACTCTAAAACGCAATGCAGCTGAAATGACTATATACTTTTTCATTAAATTGCAGCTTTTGATTTGATAGTCATGAATCAGTTTTATTTCAACTGATTATGCATCCCCATTTGTTCATTTTAATGCTACAATTGATTTAATTAATTATTAGCTCCTCTTCACCTCACAAACCCTCAAAGGGTTGCGAACCCTCTTTGGGAAACATGATTACTATGTAAATAGTAAGTCATGAGACACAAATGGGAAAGAAATGGCCCAAGTGCCACAAAACTATGCATAATATAACACAAAATAAGTTACTTTGTTTAAATGAGTTGTACATGTGTCTGTGCATAAACGTGTGTCCTACACAACCCTTTGTGACACTATGATATTTCCTGTTTCTCCTCCACATTGTCTCTGTGGATGTGCTATGTTGTCAAGGTGCTGTAATAGGAGTTACATTACACCCTTTAATGTCTCCCAGTAAGTGTTGGAAAAAGGATGAGATGATCATTTATTTATTTATTCTCTTGACACATTCCATTCCATAACATTACACACTGCATGTATGTATCCCACTCATACACAACTGTATACCACACAGAACTCTGAGGTTGTATTAGGTTTAGAAAACAAAAAGCCTTAAGAGAGCCTTATCTTGACTTTTTAGGATAAGGCTCTGAAGCACAAATAATTCAGCAGTCTTACTACTGATAGAATGATTTAGGTGAGAATAGACAAACTCACATACACACCTGTGATGGATGTGGTCCTGTTTTGGATCTCTGCCAGTTTTTGGCTGTTTTCAGCCACAGGTTTCAGCAGCTCAATGGCACCCCCACACTGCAGCTCATTGCCATTGATGTAGAGCTCCCTAAAGATGTGGATTGACCAATGAATGCATTTAACATTAAACTATAGAGTCTGTTATGTGTGACATGATGTCAGAGGTCCTTGTTCAATACACACAGACAACAAATTAGGCTCCTGTTTATCGGTAAATGATGATGAAAAATAAACAAGTTGCTGTATTTTCTCAATCGTAATGACTTGCAAGTTGGACAGCGTTAAGACAGATGTTTTACTTGTATTTTGAGTTACAGAAGCCCTCAAACACAATAGCTCGATCTCGTCTTTATTCATGGTTGATGAAATCAATTCTTGACAATACCCTATACAGATTGCATCTGAAAAGAGCTTCACTTTAACCTTTATAAAGTGCATATTTTTCGATAGAGCCTGCACTTTTATAGGCATTTCCCCCTGGAAAGCGCTGTCTTATGAAACTGATTTATGAGCGGCTTGTTTTCAAAAAAGTGCACCCAGGATGGCCATGTGCTCTGAAATGACTTCCAAATTTCTGGGTGCCTGCAAATATTAACTTCACACAGATTTTATAACCTCATTTTGTCCTCACTGGGACTGTTCTTCTTGGAGTACTGAAGCTCAATGTGGACACAGTTAGATGATCCACATGCTTTAGTGTGATGAATAATTCCTTCCTGCCTTGGTATTGACCACCTCATTGAGACGTTACCTAACCCATGTCTTGAGTGCGCCATGTCACTTATTGTGCAATAGCACAACAGGTAGGATTTGAGGATTTGAGGGATCCGATACCCTTTCCAGCATGATATCAAGCAAACATTAAAAAAAATAAAAATAAAATAAAAATAAAAAACTCCTGCCTTCAACAGGCCAGTGACCAGTAGGCATGATCATGCACACAGACATAGTGTTGAAGTGTTGGCTGTATTGAATCAACTCCCTGCTGAGATAATTTTGACCCATACAATGTATTGTTGGCTATTACTACAAATATAGGCCTATCTGCGCGACTTAAGACTGTTTTTTTGGTCCAGGGTCACCTATACAAAGTTATGATATGTGCACAAGTAGATTTGCCCACAAATCTTGACTTGACTGTGAAGCATCACCACATTAAGTCATATTTCAGTCTTGGCAGCTCCTGATTCACATTAGCTTTATGTCACGGTTCATGGGCTCACGGTCTCATCCTCACTCTGTTTGTGTGTGTGTGTGTCTGATTGAGGCTGATTCGCTCCAGCTGCGGATCATTATCAACGCTATACTGCTCTTGTTTTCCCGCACTTGAATCCTCCTGACTTATTTCATGACACTCTAGTGTTCACTGTAAATTAGGCTGGACTCAACTCACACAATCTATTTAATTGGCCTATAGTCTTGAACACTCACATAACCTTTTCCTGATCCCATTCTCCTATTTCGTCCCCTGTTGTTTCCTGTCTCTCTCTTAACTTTCCCATCACAGAAAGGCCAAAAATATAATTTAAAAAGATATTTGTGTACTACACTCAACACTACATTGAAAGAACTAAATCTTTAGCGGTGGAGCAACTGATATGGCAGGACTGAGGCATTTCTAGAAATTCTTGGTATGTGCAGACAATCTGTCTCAGACAGAGTAGAGTGGTGGAAAGTGTGTGGATGATCTATTGGACTGTCAAAATAGCCATTCTTTAGGTCGACATAAGAGAGGGCCCTGTAACTCATGTTCACTCATGAAACCCCTGTGGCCCAGTAAGTAAGCAGTCATAAGCTGAAACTCACATTCATGAATTAATATGTGATGAAATGTTTCTGCAGAAGCTGATAGATCCCAGGAGTCACAGCGATTCACAGGTTAATGGGGAAACATAAGCATCAGTGGTCATAACAATCCGTACCTCACGGAACTGTTGGTGAGGAGTGAAGCCAGCAGAGTTCCACTCCATGAACCCAAACCACAATAACACAAACTCAGGGAGGATATTCGACTGACCCCCAAACCTCCACTCAGCAAACCTTTCAACCCTTCTGGTCCCACGCTGAGAGAGAAAGACAGACAGAGAGAACATAGAGGCCATTATTAAACTTTAAAAAATACGTGCTGAAACTACTGAAACAAAGCACACACACACAAAAAAAAAATGTGATGTGAGCACAATAGGGAACTAATAGAAAATCAATGCATTTAAATGCAAAAATGTGTTCTGTCTGAAAGGCCCCAAATGAAAAGTAATGCTAGTTTGATTAACAGGATTTTGGGAATTTATTAAAAATATTATAAGATTGCATCAAGATACTGCAAAACATGTTTTTTAAAAGTGCATTGTTACAATCACCATCCGATGTATTCCATTTTCTAGATGTTGAAATGTAGACAGTGTAACACCCAAAATACTGTACACTTTGTAAGAAAAAGTGAAGAGGACGTCGAAGATCTCGATGAAGATGTTTATTGTAGCATAGCAGTGACAAAGCACATGTAGTACCTTGGGTTCAGCGGAGTCGGAATGAACCCAGAACATCCTAAGTTCAAACCTTCTATACATTTTCCGTTTATTACCCTTCATGTAAATGAAGTTGCTCCTGTTGTATCAGCTGTAGTCTGTATGTTAATGTTCTGACACCCCTTTGTCTGAGGTGGTTCTCAGTGTCCCACACCTGTCTCATTCTACAATTGGTCACCATTTGCTCAGGATGTGATCATCCCAAATGATCTACAAACAACATAACTGTTGACTTTCTTCTTCTCTATAATAATTAAGCCATTTTGGGAAATGAGCATGATCAAACATATTGTGGAGTCGAAGCTGGGTCGAGGCAGACTATAATTTCTTACAACTTTCTTAAAGTGACAAACTGGAATGCTTGTGGTACACAAAATGTAAACGCAGCGTACAAGGTCAGATGTCCACTCACCGTGTGTAGTCCAGGCAGAGAGTGGTGAGGAAGCTGATGCCTGCAGCCTTGCTCAGTCTTTCCAGAGACCCTTCAGTTAGTTTGCAATCAAGTAGCTCCAGTAATTTGAAGGGATAAACTGTCCTCCCCCTCTTCTCCAAAAGAAGACACTGTCGGAACAAACACATGCACATTAAATTATACAGCTGGGTTACTGAAATGCATCTCATGTGGTGAATTTACAATTGTGGATTTTACAGTTACTATTATTTTGCACACAGTCACCAGCGTTTACATTGCAACAGTGTGCTGACAATCACCCATAACACTTTGTGATGGTTAGTTTTGTGCATGCAGACAACGCTGCATGTTTGTTTCGTTCAGTGCAACTTCATTTCATACGTCTTTTAATAATACAACTGTTTATTATGCACACAACAGAAAGACCACATAATATCCCAATTTCCATCATAGTTAAAGAGATTTAAGGCTGGTTTGTGCACTCACAGTCACTGCGAAGCAACTAGGAAGACGTCACTCAACTGGCATAATGAAATAAATACACAGAGATCAAAGCTGCAGTTTGTGACAAAACAGCTGTGTGTAATCGCTTTCTAACTGTGAGAAAAAGAATAATTACATGCAGGTATCTATTGTAGCCTATATGAAGCTCCCCTCAAACGTCATTCCATAGATTAGTGATGATCTACAGTAGGAATCTTAAAAAATGAGGACCTCTTATAGAACTTCCAGGCACTTATTGTTATAACTGTCTGACCGGCACATATAAATCTGTGTGTGTGCCAAATTTATATGTTAGGATTGTCCTAACAGCATTCAAGTGCAGAACTTCAATTGCATGCTTATCCACCATATTGTTTTCCTTAAATTCATTGTCTGCAGGTCAGTGGCATATGGCAGTGATTTTCACAGCATCAAAGCTGTTCTGGAAGTAAATCTCACCCATTAATTAGACAGATTTTTCCGATTTATATGAGCTGAAGTGTGAACATGTTTGCCCTGAAAGGGAATGAAAATGGGTGTGGACTGCACCGTAGGATTATAAAAGTATGTCAGTAGCCATAACATATAACCACCAGAAGCATGCGCTGTCGGAAGAGGCCTTTTCAGTGGTTATACAGAGTGGTTTAGGAAATGTAACACTATGATATTACAGCAAAATTTTGCTAAATTGCGTACAATTTTGGAAACTGAAACTTGGCCATTTCTATACATTTCTAAAAGGTGATCCATGGTTCCATCCATGGTTGATTTGTTGGTTTTAAAACTAAAGTATACTTCTAAAATATACTTCTCTATCAACTCAGAAGTTATTGATTTGATGTTTTTTTCATGTAACATATTTATTGTGAAGTTTAAGTGTGCTGTTTGGTGTTAGTAATGCAGTGCATTTTTATGATATTATCAGCACAAATTCAAGTGATGTACATAGAAATATCTACATCTACAGTTGGAATTAAAACATGAGGGCCACTGTTCTCCAACTAAAATCAAACACGTGAACAATTTAAACTAAGTCTTCAAGTTCCATATTAAAATCTAGAGGACAGAGTGGCTCTCCTAGAGCAGAGTTGATCTGTAACCTGCTAGGCCATTTTCAGATTGAGGGCCTTGGCACTCAAAGCCCCCATTGGCTCAAAACAAGGCTGAAAAATGGTAAGAGACTTCAAGTTGGCTTCAAATGTTTGCTGATAGGCCTACAAAATGTATATATCCGTTTTAAATAAATAAAAAAATGTTTATGATGTGATGTCATCTCTCAGGTTTCTCTCAAGTTCCTACAGAAGTTACAAGTCTTATAGTGCTGGAAAAATAATCAAAGTTTTGGCAGTAGCTGAGTAAATCTCTTGTCTTCATTAGGTCGTCATGGGTTTGGCAACCCACCATAGCCTCAGAGGTATTGCGGTTGTTGAAAATACAGACCAGTGGTTGGCAGCCAATCGCCTCTCAAACTAAAAAGCACCACCACAGTGATAATAAGCGCAATTTTCTATATCTATACCAGAACAGATGTATATCTGCAGCAAAACAATGTCTTCAGTTGCTTCTGGTCTAAACAAAATTTTACCCAAAAATTACAGTTTGGTCGTCATTTACTCCACTTCCTCATGTCGTTCCAACTTGTGTGTATTTGACTTAAAAGACAACACAGATATGTTGACTAAGGTAATTATATATATATATATATATAAAACCCTTCAATCAAGAAATCAATTCCATTATGCAAATATTGTCCCTTAATGGAAAAGTTCATTTCTGACCCTGCATAAAAGTCTTATGAAATTCATCCTAAAAGATATACAGATTAATGTTTTTAAAGACATTTAATTTTCTTTACATTTTTTATTGTCTTTATTATGTAAAATGATGCGTAAATGCACAGACAAAAAGATTGTGAATGATGGAAAGGGAGAGAGAGAAAGCAGGTGCATTTAACATGTAAAGCCAAAATGTTTTGCAACAAAATGCCAAGATGACAGAAAATAAATTCTGGAACCTGAAATTGTTGTGTAACGCAGAACTCTTTCCAAAAGCTAAACTGATCTGGTGTTAAGATAAAATGTTAACAGTTATGCCTCATTACCATTTACTGCTGAAATAAAGGACACATACTGTGAATGATGTGGCCGAACAAATATTTTTTTGTTTGCACAGGAAGGTTTGGGATGTACTGCAGCAGACTTGGCTGCCCTGGTGTACTTGTTCTCTCTCTTGTGTCACTGGAGTAAGCATCCTGAGACTAAATGATTTCCATAACTTCCAATCACAAAACTAGGATATACAGTAAAGTGGGGTCGGTGCTCACCAGCTCAACTATATCTTTTTGCTTGAGAGACAAACTCCAGATGTGGAATTCTTGTGCATGTGTGTAACGCTCGTCTCGTATAGCCATTAACAGAGGCTGAAGGCTGGGGAGGACAGTGTCTGAAGGCCCACATTCTGGAAATGACAGCATTATCTACAGAGGAGGGAGAGGGACAGACAGAGGCAGTGAGTGAGAAGGAGATGCATGCAGTAGACATTTTAACAGAACATTAACAAAAAAGGGAGTCACTGATTAACAGGTGAGTCTCAATAAATCTGTCAATGAACATGTCCATTTCACCCCATGAAAAAAGGGGAAAAAAAGAAATAAACATTTGGAGAAAACCCATTGGTTCCCGCAGATCATGTGACTAAACATCAAGATGTTTCAAAAGTCATTAGGTGATGGACACTTTGATTTAAAAGTGAATAAAGGCTTAAATCTGAATCTGTTCATCATATAGCATACACTTCATGGCTTCAAGAAGACTCACTTAAAATTCAAAAGATATTACACAAAATTGATCCAATGAATATTTTACTCTTTAAGTTTATGGAAATTAGAAAATAATATTGATGCCCAAAATCAATTTTATAACACTTTCTGTAAGAAACTTCCTCTTTTAATGAAGTAACGTTCTGAAAAATGTATAAGGCACATTTTGGGAAGTAGGCTACTATCTGTATTTGGTCGTCTCGGGTCATATTTTGGCATCATCATATGTGCAGTTAGAGGCCTATTTTATGTATAGCTGCTATGTTCTTTAATATACATAACAGCCAACCAAACAAACAAAAATAAATACACACTGGAGTGGATTCATTTCACACTTGAAAGGACAAAGAACATTTGACTTTCATAACATAGGCTACCTCAAAATATATTTTGTGTTACGCACTACATAAAGAAAAGCATACGAGTTTTGAACGTCATGACAAAGTAAATCATGACAGATTTTCTCATTTTGGCTGAACTGTTCTTTTAAGTGTCTTTCAGTAATCTTGACAATCCAAGCTAACAGTTTATAAATCAACCATTTTGGGACCTGAATAACTTTTCAGTGTCCAGCCAACTTCATTAGCCAAAATACCTTTTTGAGAGGCTCCTGTCTGTCGATTTGGTGAAGGATGTCCTGTCTGAGCACTGCACTGGGACAGCTGTTAGTCTGCGTGCAGTGATGCTCGTATCTTCTCCAGAGCGCGCGGAGCTGCACCACTTCATCATCGGCGGCGCTAGACACTGCAGACTGCGCCTTTCGCATTGCCGTACTAAACACTTTTCGGAATTGAATTAATTGGTAACAGTTGATGTGTTAACGTTAGAGTTTTTCTAACGGATTAAACGCACTTAAACATATCTATCCGTATGTTATCAGCCTTGTTTTGCAATGTGTCAGCGCTCTCCAGACAGAGCACTGTGTCTGTTGCCGTAGCAACACCAAAGCCATACAAAAACCTAGATCCTCCTTCGCGCTGATTAGTTTGTGAAACTTAAAATGAAATATGTCATTACGCATAACATCTCTTACGTTTGACTGAGGTAAAAGGGAGTTATGTCCTGACAGGAAGGTGGATAAATAATGAGCGAATTTTCATTTTTGGGTGAACTAATTTCGTTATTTTGTAATGAAATCTGGTGAATTTATGGGGTGTCAGTGCCATGTTGTATAACAGACCCAAATATGTTTTGCCAGACAGAATGTTGCACTACTTTTTATAACCTTTTTGAAACCTGCTTCTGCTAAAGCAGAGGAAAACATGTCATGTGTCCATGTTGATTACTGCTATAAGTTGCATTTTATGTAGCCACATTTTTATTGAAACCACAACCACTGATACTATGAAAATCAAGGAGATACATGATATGAACGAAGTCTTTTCTGGGCCTCCACCTGAAGCCAAGCCACCAAAAAGAGCTCATGTTTAATACCTTTTAATGCAGTAAACATTGATTATGCTTTTGGTATTAGACTGGAGGTTCCGCAGCCTGAACTCTGGAGTTAGACATGTTTGTCCTGCTTCAACCCTTCAGGGAGGCACCAATGATGGTGCTGGGAATCCAGATATACATTTTTGGAATCTCTATACGTAATAGGCCTTAAAGGGCACCTCTTATGCAAAATTCACTTTTACATGTTTGAACAGAAATGTGTGTTGGCAGTGTGTGTACACAACTGCCCCATAATGATAAAAAGCCCCCCTCTCATTTTTTTAATCCCCATAAATTATAAGCAGTGTCTCAGAACAAGCCATTTGCAGAATCTGTAAAATGTGACGTCACATTTCACAAGTCCCGCCCACGACTGTTGACGGACACTGCTGTATTAGCTGAGACCCTGCCCTGAGTGTGCTGACTCCTTGTCATTTCTGATTTATTACAAAAAACATAGCAATGCCTAAAAGCTGCTATGTGACAAGGTGTACAGTAAACAAGCTAAAAAACCCAGAACTACGCTTTTATAAGCTGTCGACCCCAATATTACTCGTTTTTTGGGGTAGACAGCTTATAAAAACCTAGTTCTGGGTTTTTTAGCATGTTTACTGTAGATCTTGTCACATTGCAACTTTTAAGCATTGTTCTGTTTTAGTTATAAGTCAAAAATGACAAGGAGGCAGCTTTCCGCAATATAAAGCAGTGTTGGGGGTAACGCATTACAAGTAACGCGAGTTATGTAATCAGATTACTTTTTTCAAGTAACTAGTAAAGTAACGCATTACTTTTTAATTTACAAGAAAATATTGGCAGCTCTCCTGTCCCCATGTTGAGAGAAATAGGGAGTAAAATATTACATGTAGATCTAGAATAAATGCGAACATGCATTAATTCATCTCACTCACAAAAAAAAACAAAAAAAACCTCAAAATGAATAAAAACTGTGAAATGCATCTCAGAATATGATGCAAACCTGCAATAATTAAATGTTAAATAACACAAATATCCTTTACGTAGCCTATTTAATCCCATTTTATTAACCAATGTCTTTGCTGCTGACCTTCAATGATCCAATTCAACCATATTAATAATCAAAAATTATTCAAGATAAACATTTGTGCTTCTTTTATTATTGCTGAAGTGTGTTGAAATTACTTCTGAAATTACTATTGCCCTGCTGCAGATTTCTTGAGACGCGGGATTAAATTTCCGAATAAAAGACGGTAGCGGTCGGTAACTCTGGTGTAATTTTAACCGGAGCGGGCGGTCTAACAATATTCCGTTCCCGATTTACTTAGAACAGCATAGATTCTGCACTTTATTCTTATTATTATTCTTATTGCACTCAGGACTGTTATGCACGCGCTGCACGCAT
Source organism: Onychostoma macrolepis (assembly GCF_012432095.1). NCBI lineage: Eukaryota > Metazoa > Chordata > Actinopteri > Cypriniformes > Cyprinidae > Onychostoma > Onychostoma macrolepis. The sequence goes on from NC_081172.1 coordinate 26,304,233, forward strand.
GAACCGCTGCTTTTTGCGTCATGCATTTTATTTGCGAGGTCTGTGTGCAGCATGTGCGTAACGGTCCTCAGAGCAGGCGTACCAGTGGTGAATATACTGCCCTCAGACAGAAAAGGCAGGTTGTCTACAGAGGCGGACAAAGTACACAACTTCATTACTTGAGGCATTACTTGGTCAAATACTACTCCACTACAAGTGAAAGTTGTAAAGAAAGATTTTTACTTAAGTAAAAGTATGGAAGTAGGCCTACATGTTTTTAAAAGTACTTAAGTATCAAAAGTAAAAAGTAAATGCATGTTTATTGTCGCATTGTTGTATACTTACAATAACTTATACAACAAATGCAACCTACTGAATACACTGATTAGCTTGTATTATCTTTGGAATTAAGAGCTTTTATGTTACAAAACCTATTGAAATGGAACAACTGAATGAAGATAATCATCTTTATTTTTTTATTTAACAATCCTTCAGCTACACTGAACTCATTTTAATACTTGTTTAAAAGTTACAAAGTTATTTTTCAAAGAGATACTGAAGTCTAGGATATGGTTCATTTTAGGCAAACAAAGCAAACATTGAAAAGAAAACGAATCTTTAGTCTTTTCAGAAAACTGGATCATACTCTCTCAGTATGGCCATAGGTGTGCATGTGTACCATCAACTGATCAGTGTTCATAAAATGCTCAGAAATCAGTGAACTTCACAACATGTGGCAAGGGTTGGGCATTGCTTGAATTTTATCCATTCCGATTCTGATTCTGCTTATTGATTTCAATTCTTATCAATTCCCAGTTTAGATTCTAAAGTTGTAAAAAATTAAAAAATTAAGTAAAACATTTTGACCTGTATGATCATTTAGCCTACTTATTGATAATTTGTTTGCAAAAAATATATATGTATTTATGTGCAGTGTTTTGACAATAAAATAATGCTCAGATTTATATATTTCCCTGACCAGTTTTTAGCAGCAATTTACCAGTAGGCCTAAGCTTTTTATATTTATATATATATTAGCATACCATTTGTATTGCCATAGTGTAACTACAAAAATTAAACTATAGTTACTATGATGAATTTTATGAATATAATGAATTTTGTGGTTACTGATGTTTTACTACAAACAGCATAATTATGGTTACTATAGTGAGAAAATAGTACATTTGTGGATACTGTGATTTTACTGCAAATACCATTGTCACGGGCCAGGGTGCCTCCCTGGCTCCCTCTGCTGTCTGTGTTGTCATGTCCTTTTCGGCAGCTCGTGACAGGTTCAATCAGCGCTGATCTGGCGTGTCACGAGCTGCTTCTATTCCACCTGTTGCTCATTACCCTTTCCTTTATATTTCTCTTCTGACTAGTTCCTGTTGTTAGTAGATTGTTTTGTGTTCTGTGTTTTGGTGTACACTCACGTCTGTCTGTTTGCACCTCAGGACGCATAGAGAGAAGGACTGCCACTCTCTGCCTCACTCCACTCTTTAGTGGTTGGTCCTGTGCGAGCGCTGGGTCTTGAGCAGTGATCCGCTCGTTGGGTCCGCATCTCACTGCCGACCGTAGCTGGATTACCCCAGAGACTTGCTCGCTGAGTTTTGTTACAGTTTTATTTGTTTTGTTCACCTTTGGTAAATAAACCTTGTGCTTGAATCTATCCTCTGCCTTTGAGTCCTCTGTTTTCCTCGTGCCGTCACAGAATCTACTATCCCCATTATGGACACAGCAGAGGAGGATGAGATGCGCCGAGCCCTTATGCAGCAGGGCGTTCTTCTGGGTCGCCATCAGGAGGAGATCGCGGCTTCCCGCCACGCTTACTCTGAGATCGCTCTCCAGCTCAACCAGCTGCACACCAGCCCTCCCGCGGCTTCTACGGCAACCCCTCCTCCTGATCCCAATGGAGCGAGTAACCGTCGCGCTGAACCACGGCTCAATCCTCCTGCCCCTTACTCGGGTGAGCCTAACACATGTCGCTCCTTTTTGTCCCAATGCTCTCTGATTCTCTCGCTGCAGCCGTCCTGTTTTCCTACGGAGCGGTCTAAGGTAGCTTTCACCATCACGCTCTTGGTGGGGCAAGCGAGAGAATGGGGAACGGCCATGTGGGATAAAGAGCGGAGCTGCTGTTCCTCCTTTGAGAGTTTCTCGGAGGTGTTTGATCGCTCGGTTCAAGGAACTGAGGCGGCACGAGCCCTGGCGCTGCTACGGCAGAGAGAGGGTTCTGTTTCCAGTTACTCGATCGAGTTTCGTACGCTCGCGGCGTCCTGTGGCTGGAACGACAAGGCTCTTTGGGATCACTTTCTCCACGGTCTGGCCAAGCATGTCAAGGATGAAATCTATTCCCTTGAATTACCCTCGAGCCTGGATGGGCTCATCGACCTCGCCATCCGAGTGGAGAACCGGATTTCCCTCCGTTCTCGTCATCGGAGGAGCGTGTTTTACCCTGAGCTCGTCACTAGAGCCGCGTCAGGAGCGGCGAGTGACACGCCTCCCCAGCATCTCGTTGTTTCCGAGGAGGAGCCAATGCAGGTCGGGAGAGCACGGTTGACCCTAAGAGAGCGGCGTTATCGCCTGGACAACCAACTGTGTCTCTACTGCGGAGAGGGATGTCACGTGGCAGCGTCGTGCCCGGCAGTGAGGCGGCGCTCACCGCTCAAGGGAGCACGAACGGTGAGTGTCACTAGTACTCAACTGCCCTCTGGTGGTCGTTGTGAGTTCCAAGCCTCATTACTGTTCAATGGAGTTGTTCATCAGGTTTTGACTTTGATTGACTCTGGAGCGGAGGGCGATTTCATGGATTCTGGGCTGGCCACATGCTTGGGACTTCCATCTGTTGCCCTGGCCGAGCCTATATCAGCTAGAACACTTTGTGGCACCCTTCTCACCAGGATTACTCATGCCACTAAGTTTGTCACACTCACACTTTCCGGCAATCATGTTGAGGAGATTCGTTTCCTCCTCATCCATTCACCCACCGCTCCTGTGGTTTTGGGACACACCTGGCTGGTTAAGCACAACCCCCATATTGACTGGGCTCTTAACTCCGTGTTGGCTTGGAGCCCTTTTTGTTTAGCTCAATGTTTGGGTGCTGCATTTTCTCCTATAATGTCTTGTTCTGGGTTGCAGGAGGAGCCGGTGAACCTGGCGGATGTACCGGAGGCTTACCATGACTTGAGAGCGGTTTTCAGTAAGTCCCAAGCTTCATCTCTGCCTCCGCACCGCCCGTACGACTGTGCGATAGACCTGTTGCCTGGCGCTTCTCCGCCTTTACTCTCTGTCCAGGCCTGAGAGGGAGGCCATGGAGAAATATATTCACGATTCTCAGGTAGCAGGCATTATTCGACCCTCTTCCTCTCCGGCTGGGGCGGGGTTCTTCTTCGTGGGGAAGAGGGATGGTTCGCTGCACCCCTGCATAGACTATCGGGGGTTGAATGACATCACGGTGAAGAATTGTTATCCTTTGCCATTGATGTCATCCGCCTTCGAGCTCTTGCAGGGGGCAACCATCTTCTGAAGTTGGACTTCATAGCGCTTATCACTTAGTTCGGATTAGAGAGGGGGACGAATGGAAGACCGTCTTTAACACCCCTACGGGGCACTTTGAGTATTTGGTCATGCCGTTTGGGCTTTCCAACTCCCCGGCGATCTTCCAGGCACTCGTCAATGACGTGCTCAGAGACATGGTCGACCGGTTTGTTTTTGTTTACCTCGACGATATCTTGATCTTCTCCCAGAACGAGCGCGATCATGTCCAGCATGTCAGGCGAGTGCTCCAGCGGCTGCTTGAGAATCATTTATTTGCCAAGGTGGAGAAGTGCGAGTTTCACGCACAGTCGGTTCCGTTCCTGGGATTTATCCTCTCTCCCGAGGGTATCCGTATGGATCCTGCCAAAGTGAAAGCAGTTGCTGATTGGCCCACCCCAGATAGTCGCATGGCGGTCCAGCGATTTCTGGGGTTTGCCAATTTTTACAGGCGGTTCATTCGGAATTTTAGTCAGGTCGCTCTTCCTCTGACGAATCTCACCTCCACTAGGACACGTTACAGTTGGTCATCGCAGGCTCAGACTGCATTTGAAAGTCTTAAGAGTCGCTTTATTTCGGCTCCAATTTTAACCACACCAGACCCGTCTCGTCAGTTCATTGTGGAGGTGGATGCCTCAGAGGTGGGGGTTGGGGCTGTTTTATCCCAAAGATCACCCTCGGACGAGAGAATACATCCCTGCGCCTTCTTTTCTCATCGTTTAACCCCCCCGGAACGGAATTACGACATTGGGAATAGGGAGTTACTTGCTGTCAAGCTGGCCCTGGAGGAGTGGCGTCACTGGTTAGAGGGCACGGGGGTTCCTTTTATCGTTTGGACTGACCACAAGAACCTCGAATACATCCGCACCGCCAAGAGACTAAATTCTCGGCAGGCTCGCTAGGCATTGTTTTTCGGGCGGTTTAGGTTTACCATCTCTTACCGCCCGGGGTCCAAGAATGGTAAACCCGATGCGTTGTCGCGGATCTTTGAGACTGAGGCTACTCCCACCCTCCTGTGCCCATTCTGCCTCCCGAACGGGTGGTGGCAGCAGTCACCTGGGGGGTGGAGTCCAAGGTCCGCACGGCGTTATGCGGCACTGTTATTCCCGCGGGATGCCCAGAGGGTCTGTTGTTTGTGCCTGAGTCAGTCTGAACTAGCGTCCTACAGTGGGGCCACTCGTCCGAACTAGCTTGCCACCCAGGAGCGACTCGTACCTGCATGTTGATCAAGCAGCGGTTTTGGTGGCCGTCCGTGGCGCGGGATGCCCGTTTGTTCGTGTCGGCCTGTCCGGTTTGTGCTGCGGGGAAGGGCTCCAATCGACCCCCAGCAGGGCTACTCCAGCCACTGTCGGTCCCTTCGCGGCCCTGGTCACACATAGCGATGGACTTGTCACTGGCCTACCCCGTCCTAGTGGCATGACGGTAGTCCTCACTGTGGTGGACAGGTTCTCTAAGGCGGCTCATTTCATTTCCCTCCCCAAATTACCTTCAGCGAGGGAGACAGCGACTGTTGTCTTGGATCACGTTTTCCGTATTCATGGCCTCCCGGTGAACGTGGTTTCTGACAGGGGTCTCCAGTTTGTGTCTAGGTTTTGGACAGAGTTCTGTCGACAGCTGGGGGCGACTACGAGCTTATCCTGAGGTTATCACCGCAGACTAACGGGCAGGCCGAGTGTGCTAACCAGGACTTGGAGAGGGTTCTGCGCTGTGTGGCGTCTGCCGAACCGTCGTCTTGGAGTTCCAGGTTAACCATGGTAGAGTACGCACATAACTCCCTTCCGGTCTCGTCTACGGGTTTGTCTCCCTTCCAGTGCTGTTTAGGCTACCAGCCACCATTATTCCCCTCCCAAGAGTCTGATGCTGTTGTTCCATCCGCGCATGCGTTTATTCAGAGATGCCTCCATACTTGGAGGATTGCCAGAGAAGCCCTCACCCGGACTGGCGAGAGGAACAAGGCGTCACCGGACCGTCACCGTACTAAGCCCCCACTTTACGTGTGCGGTCAGAAGGTCTGGTTGTCTTCTCAGGACCTCCACTTCAGACTCCCCTCACGTAAACTGGGACCCAAATTCGTTGGACCGTTCATCATTTCTAAGGTGCTCAGTCCGGTGTCGGTGCGACTCAAATTAACCCCCACTTTTAAGAATATTCACCCGGTTTTTCACGTATCTAAGATTAAGCCCGTTATTCGCCCCCCCCCCCCGCCTCCTAGACTCATCGAGGGGTCGCCAGCTTATACGGTACGGCGACTAATCGATGTGAGGCGTAGGGGTAGAGGTCACCAATACCTGTTAGACTGGGAGGGTTATGGTCCGGAGGAGAGATGCTGGGTTCCGGCTCGCGACATTCTGGATCGTGCTCTCATCGACCAGTTCCATCAGCGTCATGGTGAGTCCTCCGGGGGGAGGGGTACTGTCACGGGCCAGGGTGCCTCCCTGGCTCCCTCTGCTGTCTGTGTTGTCATGTCCTTTTCGGCAGCTCGTGACAGGTTCAATCAGCGCTGATCTGGCGGTGGGGCTGCGCATGTCACGAGCTGCTTCTATTCCACCTGTTGCTCATTACCCTTTCCTTTATATTTTTCTTCTGTCTAGTTCCTGTTGTTAGTAGATTGTTTTGTGTTCTGTGTTTTGGTGTACACTCACGTCTGTCTGTTTGCACCTCAGGACGCATAGAGAGAAGGACTGCCACTCTCTGCCTCACTCTACTCTTTAGTGGTTGGTCCTGATTTACTCAAGTAAATTTACTTCGTTACTGTCCACCTCTGGTTGTCGATCAGTGACAGAGCAGAATAAGGATGGACCAAAGTGTGGATGCGCTGTCCTTGAAGGACGTTCAACTCGTTTTGTTCATATTTTGCTTAGCCTATAATTTTAAATGACAGATGTCGTATTTATTTATTCTTCTCTGCGACAATTTGTTGACTATTTGTTAGCCTATCTCTCTCTCTTAGCGGAAATTTAAATGTGAGATTCTGGAAACTAGATCTAAATTTTGCGGGAATGGTCGGGTCAGGAAGAAAATTATTCTAAATGGACAGCGGGTGAACAAAAAGTGTATCGCGTGAGCAGGTGGGTGCTGAATATAACCTGGCGGGAGCGGGATTAAAAAAACAGTCCCGCGCAGACCTCTAGCCTGAGGTTTATTCATTTCACTTGTGGTGTGAAAGGGCTTTTACGTTTGCCAAAAAATATAACTTTTTTATATTAAAAACAAACAAGCAAGCCCTGCCCAGATTTTAAAAGTAACGCAAAAGTAACATAACTCATTACTTTCCATAAAAAGTAACTAAGTAATGTTATTAGTTACTTTTTTAGGGAGTAACACAATATTGTAATGCATTACTTTTAAAACTTTCCCCAACACTGTATAAAGTCAATGGAAAGTGTTGGATTGTTTTCCACCCTGGTGTGGGCGTGGCACTCTGTCTCTATATTATGCTGCTGTCTTTTAATACACATATCTATTATAAACATGTTATATATTTCCCAGCTGTTTCCCACACAAAAATAACGGACTGTGTTTTTGTAACTTATGTGTGTTTTAACTAGGTGTCAACGTGTTAACGCATGCAATTAATAAAAAAATTTTAACGCCTTAATATTTTTTTAAGGCAAATTAATCGTTTTGACCCTAACTTCTTCCCGGAAGGTCATCTATAATCAGGGGTGCGCATAAGTTTTTCAGCCTGGTTCTCATATGAGAACCTGGAGATTTGGTTTGGTCCTCACACGGGCCATGGCATATAGTGTGACCCATAAAATATAAAAAAAAGTTTCTGCTTCCACTGAAAATATGCTTATTAAATATGATATAATAAATGATCTGTGGGGTATTTTGAGCTGTACTGCAAAGGTCTGTATATGCAAATATGTGTAAAGCATGACTAGGCTGTTTTAAGCCATTTAACACTACTTCAGAAGCTCTATCTATATTATCACAAAGATATTGTGCAATATAAAAGTTATACTATATGTGCAGTAGAATTTCTTTGATAGATACATAGATAGATAGGTAGATAGATAGATAGATAGATAGATAGATAGATAGATAGATAGATAGATAGATAGATAGATAGATAGATAGATAGATAATCTATAAAGCTGTTACAGCTGGATTAAAGCAGGAGGGTTTTAATGTATTGCTTTCTGTTCACTAAAGTGCCTCCCCTCATGAAAGATGTTATGAAGAGGACTATGAAGGGAAGATGTTCATATGACTTAGGAGGATCTTACACCAACAACGAGACAGAGCAATAGAAAGAAAACGAATAAGACAGATCATGTTTATAGAGCACTTTGGTGCTTGTTTGTGAAGTGTTTCAAGTACGTTAGCATTTTGCCCTTGACCTTGTAAGGCTTGGGAGGATCCATCTACCCTGGTAAATCAGATAAATCTTCAGGAGTTGAGTGTACAGGTTTGTGTCTGTATGGTATTAGGGTGGGTGCTTTCAAAGAAAAAAATCAATTTGACAAATTTGAAGCATATGTGTATGTGTCTCAGAAGACAAATGCCCACTGATGTGCTATAATGCTATTGTCTTCATTCCAAATTTCCAGTATTTGGTATTAAGAATGCCAAGTTTAACCCTTATAGATCCACTATTTTTGAAACAGCCTAATGCAACTTTAGATCGTGTTTGAGGGTCAGTCTGAGATAAACTTATTTTAGACTATAGGGGGTTTCAAACTGGGATCTGAGAAGTTTATTTTTTTATTTTTTTATTAATATTATGTATTTTTAGGACTGTTAAAAGTTAACTGTAAAATTTGTCAGTAAAACAAAATTTATAGCCAAAAGAGCTATATAGGTTTATATATCCAGCATTGCTCTAATAATAGGTATTATTTCCAGGAAATATTTTCATGATTTGCTTTGGCGTCAGTACAGTATTTATTTAAAAGCCACATATTTACATTTGTGGACAACATTTTTATAATATCCTGCTTTTTCTATGCATTTTTATATTTAAATGGGTCTTTACACATGAAATGTATAGCTTCCTCAATATTTTATGAAGAGGGTTCCTCACAAAGGCATAATTATATTTGGTGTCCTTGGCATCAAAACATCTATGATTACTGGAGAAAGGCTTTTATGAAAGTCAAAGAAACTGCACTGCAGTTTTGATTTTCAGGAGGGGGATATTCTAGCATTATGAAACTTTAGAGAATATCAGAGCACATTTTTTCTCCTAGCTTGAAAGTTAAAGCAAATGTTGTTAAAATATTTAACTATGACTATTGTGAAATTTATCACAATTTTTAAAAAGTCACCCCAAAAAATGCCTGAACATTATGATTTGTAAAACTTCCTAAACACTTTGAAATGGCTAAAAATGTACATTTTAAATGTGTGTAATTCATTGATAAATATAATTATAAACTGGATTGTTCCAGTTGTGATTGGACAATATGTTGAAATTCAAAATATAGTATGACACAAAACATTTCCTTAGCTGATCAATATCATTATTTTTGCTACATAGCCATGAACCATTATGTCTTTGATTGTATCCGCTGCCTGTTTAACAACCCCGATTAGCCATGACTATATTCACAACATAGAACAACCTCTTGTAAGGTATTACATGTTTTCAGGGAATTCAGGAATTTTATGTTTTCATAGCAACAAGCTGTTTAAAATGTATATTTCATAATAGACATTAGAATTCTTATTTATATACATTAGGTTCTATTGTAACACAATGTAAATTGTAACACTGTTGGATTATCCACTTAGAAATTAGAGGTGACACATTTAAAGGATTTGCGTGACAAAAAACAATTTCCAGATAGAAATATCAACATTGCACCACAGTGTTGGATGTAGATTTAACAAGAACAATAGCACTCTTTACTTGCAATAGCTGACATTACTTTATACAGTTCAAGGATAACATTTCACAACCACTTTAATATGTAGCAGATGAACATGGGGGGAAATGAGTTAAAGATGTTAAAAGAAAAAAAAGTGTTACAAGCATCCTCTGTCTCATCAGTTTTGATTCATGCAGTGCAATCTGAGATGCTGTTTTTTAGTCTTATGTCAGTGATCCCACACTGACCAATCCTGACCATCACTGAGAGTTCCAGAGATTCTAGCTGCAGGCAGAAGAAAAACATCACCCACTAAGCTGCTCACACCTATCAAATATATCATGTATCGTTGTGTGAGTTTAAACACCCTGCAATACGCAGAAGAAATTAATAAAATATGAAAAGTGCAAAGATGTATGCAATATGGCGAGAGATATATAGTAGACAGCTGACTGAATTTAAAGGGCTGATTACATCTAGAATATAAGCTTTTATCACAATGCAAAGTCATTTTTCAATGCTAACTAGATCCACCTGCTATCTATAGAAGAGCTTGTTGAACAACATAAATAATTTACAGCCTGGCAGGAATGTGGCTTCTAAATGAATCCCAGACAGAAACACATTTGCTGCACACTTATCACATTAGCTAATACAGAAAGGCCAGAAAAGGTACAACAACTTCAGTGTTGTTATTTTTATAGCACCCATTTTGGACACATTTGTGCACACCTTCAGACAAATTTTATTAAAAAAATAAAATAAACAGCGGTATCTAGCCTACTAAAAAAGTAATATATTTAAAATGTATATTTAATGATTTGTGGATGAGGAATATGATCTTTGAATAATATCGGTCGTTAAATGCAAGACATTTCAAGTGTACCTGACGTAAACTAGCAATATTCTACTTTAGCAAAATCACATATAGAATACTTCAGTGTATCTTTAGTTGGACTTCAGCACTGCTTCCGCACAATTAAAATGCATTAAGCACAAAATTAGTTGTTCCAATTTAGCAGTTTATACCAGTGTAGTAAACCAAAAGTCCAATTGCAGGGTATTTTTTATACATAAATATGTTAATGTATTTGTAGTACTTAGCATGAAATAAATGTATTTCAAATACATGTAAGTATTTTTCACTGGGGTATATTGCGCAACATTGTAATTTTAAAGCATTAGCTGTACAGTAGGTCAGTTTTCAAGCGGTTGAAGTAGGTTTGCTTGTTGTAAAGTACAGACACATCTGAACCTCCTCCCATAAATTATATTTTGCATGTTCTGTGGACTAAAAAACTGATACAAATCAGTATTATAACATCACATTGCTGAGTTTCCCAACATGCCAGAAAGTGTTCAGAGATTACATCTACATGTGATCAACTGCCCATTAGTGTAGTATGACTCGTATTGCTCAATAATCTTTGAATGACACTGAAATAAGGTCATTTGAGAGACAGAAAACTAAAGCACCGTTTTACCTCGTTTAAACATATTAAGAACAGCCTGCATATATGCATGTGAACATGCTAAACCCACAAAAACTCAGTGGGCTTAGCATGTTGTCACATCTGAATTAAATAGCAATTTACATGTGTTAAAATTAACAGCATGTGTTAAAACCCTTTCTATTGGCCAGCTCAAGTATTTTAACCTTTTATGTTTTAGTGTTATACTGTTAAATATGGCAGAAAAGCATATTAATTGCATTTGTTGTCACAAAAAGAGCACTCTGTGTTTAATAAGTACAATATATTTTTTCCTGAGCTGCTCTATAGCTTTTTTTCTTTTCTTTTTTTTAATTAAAACTTTAAAGTTGGTGTCTTTACAGAAATAAATAAATACAAATGTACCCTGAGAAATATTCACTGCAGCACAAGGTGACAGCTAGCCCCCATCTAGGCTATATATTCTGCCGTTTGTCATCTGCAACAATTTCTGAAGAAGCAAAATAGTCAAAAATATTCAGAAAAAAACGGCTTTGCGTCAAACTCCAAAAAAATATCACGTTATCTAACACTACCAGGTTTGATGAGTTTCAGTTGAACTGATCCCCTTTTTCTTTTTTTTCCAGACTAATTTTACGTCCCTGAATTCTCCGGAGGCGCTGGCACGTGTATAAAAGCTCTAGCAGTCGCGGTGGCTCGCACAGTCTGGATTTACACAGTGAGAGAGAACGTTTGGATTACAAACATTAACAGGAGAAATGACAAACGCACAGGAAACGACCCGGCGCGACGCCACTCCCTCACAGGCTGCTGCAGGTAAGCCTTATGAGGCAATTAGATTTCAAAAATATAGTCCATTTAGCTTAAGAAAAACTTCAAATGAGAAAAATAGAAAGTAGTACTTTTGTAATAAGCATTATGCCTTGTGTAAATGAAAGAAACAGAATGTCTGCATTAACATGCACTTCTCATTTTTACAATAAAATAAAATGTGTTTCCAGTCGAAACAATTTTATCGTTCATATTCCTAAATTTGATGAAAACTGTATTGAGAGAGTTCAGCTCAGGTAAAGTGAGTGGGACCTTAGGTAAAATGGAGCGATTTTTTTTTTTTTTCCCCCTGATTGATTGTCTAAATATCAGTCGGCAATTACATATAGCCTACTCGTTATTAATATTTTTTTTCATTCTGAAAATGTTTTAATTTGTCTGACATCCTCATAGTGGGTAAGATCAAGCTTCAACATATGGATATGTGTTTTTAGGGTGTATTTAATAAATGTATTTTAATAAATTAGATAAAGTGAGACCTAATTTGACAAAAAAATGATTATTTAAAAATATTTCTTAAGTAAACCTAGTTTGTCAGTCAAGAGGGGAAACCTGCTCTATGTATTTAAGCCAGTGGTCTGCAACCTTCAAAGTCAAAAGAGCCATTTTGGCCCTTTTCCCACCGAATAAAATTCACGTGGAGCCACAAAATATTTCATGCCCAAATGATAAGATAAGATGGAATATAGCTAAAGTTTTATATTCCGTTATGTTACAGGGCAGGGGAGTAGCAATCATTTCAGAAGTGAGGGGGACAGAAATGTCAAATAAATATTACTATTATAATTATTATTATTATTACTACTACTACATTTATTTATGTATAATTGACAAAAAAAAAAAAAAAACTATTATCTCTTACTTTCAATTGGCTAAGAAATAAAATACACTGCTGGACAATAACCAATAATTTGTCTTTTATAATATTTTTGATAAATATTTTATTAATGACAATTTTATGGTTATGATTGTACAATCGGTGTGTATATAATACAAATACTTTGCCAATTTTTATCACAGAATAAGGCAGAACATATATTTTATAGCTTCTGTACTGTAATTAATGCTGTCTATTACCACTGTATAATTCATAATTATTACCTGGAGAAGACTTGAAAAACACACATAAACCATATCCTCTTCACGTTTCATCCGTTAAATTTTATGCTTGTTATTCAGCTTAGTTACAGCGGGATGCCTGTCAAAAATTATTACTACTTCTCATATGAGTCCATTTGAGATTGAGGTCTCTGCAGAGCAAAAGTGGGTGTTTCTGAATTGCTAGGCGTTTTCAAGCTGCTGGGTGTTTCTAAATCATGCAATCAAAATGATCCCCCTGACCTAACCCCACCCCTAAACCTACCGTCACTATGACGTCAGCCAATCAAGTAACATGGTCAAAAAACGCCCCGATCTGGTAACTCCCATTACTTTGCTGCAGAGACCTATACTTGGTCCAATTTGGACTTTCTGCGCGAGAGCGCCCTCCGGCTTCCAGTATGAATGAAACATACAGCGCATGAGAGCGTTCAGCGCTCCGTGATGTTCACATCGTTTTGGATACAAATAAAACGTATAAAAAACGACGTGACTATCTTTTCTCTTTTAATTTAAATGATGTTTTATTCACATTGGCCCTTGAAAACCGCTACTTTAACACACTGGACCGAGAAAAAAGTGCAGGGGAAGAGTTTAGGTTGTATTAAAAGTCGGGGGGACACCTCCCCCTGCATATTCTACACCACGCTACAGGGAGCCACTGCAGAGGGATGAAAGAGCCGCATGCGGCTCAGGGGCCGCGGGTTGCCGACCCCTGATTTAAGCAGATTTAAACTGTGTTTATGTTATTGATTTGCAATCATTTAAAAGCAGTTAACTCCTAAACTCCATCTCTCTCTCTCTCTCCCGGTAGATGCAGTGAGGATGAGGAGAAGAAAGGCTCAATGGCTGGTTTCAGGCATGTTAAGTCTGTCTTTGCTCATTGTAGCGATGGGTATCTACACCAGCACACGCACTGAGAGCATTAGCATCACAGGATACCTGTCAGGAATTATTGTAAGTGTCATAATCACATTTTGATTCATATTTGGTGTAAATGTAGAAACATTGGGGAAAAAATATTTAAATAGAAAATATTTATTTCTTTGTTGGTTTATTCGTTATTTGTTGCTTGTTTGTATTTGTTTTCTTTGGTATTCTCTCTATGAGACCCAATGACATTCTTGATCTTTTTGTACATACCCATGGGAACTAGAGTTTATTTTGGTCTCAATGAAGATTCCATTTCATCCAGCGAGATGAAAATGTACTTATATGTCTCATTCAGTCGAACCATAATCTGATAAGAAAGTTGTCTTTTGAAACTAATCGTCTGTTAAGAAGAACACTAATTTTGGTTGGAGCAGTAATTCATCCAACAACCCAAGACAAATCCACTGCTTTGACTCTATTTAAAACTCATAGAAGTCGCCAAAATAGACAGAGACCAGCCAAACCTTTCCAAGACAAATTTTCATGAGAAAACCACACACTCTGAAATAGCAGGAGAATCTCACTTTTATCTGAAATACAATTTATAAAAGCAGTTTTGGATCTCACCAGCCCTTCTCAAAACCCTTAAATGCACATAGATATTGACTTTATGAAAGATGATATAATTATGTTCATGGCCAAGGAAATTATGTTTTACAGTAAATGCTATAAATCAAAAAATATTATTTAACTGTCTTTTGGAAAATAGCATGTGTGTGATGTGGGTTTGTGTAATTTTCTTGGTCTTAGAGATGTGATTATAGGCCCACACCTTAATTCCCTTCATTTACAGAATCAAGTTTAACACATAGTAGTAACATGTTAATTTCTCATTTTATAAATATGACAATTATAATTTTTTCACATACTCAGCAGCCTTAAGGCCTGGGCACATGCAACATGTTGTGGGCAAAAAAGGTCTATTGTTTTTTCTGTTTTTTTGTCAACAGTGTAGCTCACACAGAAGTTACTTTCAAACCAAACCACTTTCTATTGGTCAACATGGCAAATCCGTATGACTAATCTGTGTGGGGAAATCTTCCTAAATGACTGGATTGTGCCAACAAAAATGTATCAAACAATGATAAATGTTACTGCACTTTTACTCTTTTGTCATTATTTTTTCTCCGTCATGCATTGTAACCCTGCAATATTATTAAAATAAATATTATTATTCTGTGGAACACAACATGAATTAATAAAATATTCTGAAACATGTCCATACAATGAAAGTCAGTATGGTCTATTGTTGTTTTGACTTGAATCTGCATAGAAAGGATCCCCTTCATCTCCACACCAAACTACCCACTGGAGTTCTACAGGGTTCAGTACTTGAACCTCTTTTATTCTCTCTGTACTTAGCAACATCAACTCTCAAAAATTGTATACTTCCTATGCAGATATTACTTAGCCCAATCATCTAAAAATGCAGGGACGTGCCTGAGTTCCTCAGGGGCAGGGGCTCAAATGTAAAAAGGGGCAATATGAGGGGGGAAAAAATTATAGGTCAAAAGATTGGATACATTACTATATTATATTTTTGCAAGAAGTCACTTGCCTGCATTTATTTGATCAAAATTTTAATATACTTTATTAATTTACTTTATTTACTTAATGCATTTTATGCAATGCTGATTTATTAGCAATGTTGAAAACCTGTGATAATTTTTTCAGGATTCTTTGATGAATAAAAATTTAAATAAGAACAGCATTTATTTAAAATATAACTTTTGTAACAATATAGCTGACACTACCGTTCAAAAGCTTGAGGTCAGTATATATATATATATATATTTTTTTTTTTTAAAGAAATTTTTATTCAGCAAGGATTTGTTAAATTGATTTAAACAGTGATAGTAAAGATCGATATTGTTAGAAAACATCTCTATTTTGAATAAATGCTCTTCTTTTTAACTTTTTATTTATCAATGAACCCCAAAAAAGGTATCACAGATTCCAATAAATAAAAAAATACAAAATAAAATAAAAATAAAACAAAATTAAGCAGCACAACTGTTTCCAACAGTGATAATAAATCAGCATATTAGAATGATTTCTGAAGGACCATGCATTGAAGAATGGAGTAATGATGCTGAAAATTCAGCTTTGAATCACAGAAATAAATGATATTTTATTAAAATAGTATAAATGTATATTTAAATAGAAAAACATTCTTTTCAATTGTATTAATATTTCACAATATTAGGCTACAGTTTTTTCTGTATTTTTGATCAAATAAATGCAGGCTTGATGAGCATAAGACACTCATAATGCTGCATAATTATCAAAAATGGTAATATAATGAAGTCCTTTCACGTCACCATTTCGCCAGCCTACACTTCACATAATAGGCCTGTAGGTGGCATTTGGGCTTAAATAACTATGATCGTTTCATCAAATAGTAAACGGTGTAAATATAAATGTAAATATAAGTGAATTGAATAGCCTACTGATTACCATTATTATCGCTGCACGGTTTTAAGCAGTGCTTTTGTAGTCATTTAGCATCTGTTTTCTCAGCGATGTAATTTGATTTATAAAATGAGACAAACCTTAGATCCAGATCGCTCCACAAATAAGCTCGTCTGTCCATGTCATTTTCATTTCATTTGTCAAACAGGCATTGATGAATTATGTAATATTTTAAAATATATAATTTGTGGATTTTTAATTAATTAGACACACTTGCTTTGATTATTGATGAAAAATGTTTAAAATATTGTTTGGTTTATTTTTTCCTTCCGTCGACCCATAGGCACTCACTGAAAGAACCATATATGGCTCGAGAGCCTCGGTTTCCAAACAACTTGCGGAATATCAGTCAATCGAGCAAAACGCATGAAACCCATAGCAACGCCTCAGATTGACAGATATGTAAAAATAAACAGGAATTTTCAGACTTTTGTGCAGTTAATTACTGTTTTGTACAAATTGTCATGTTAATTAGAATTCAAATGCATTTTGTTTTATTGACCACAATATCATTGCTATTTGTCCGAGAGGGGCACTTTTGAATAATTTTGAAAAAGGGCAGGGGCTCGAGCCCCCAAAGCCCCTACCAACCCCCCCCCCCCCCCCCCACCCCTTTTGCACGTGCTTGTAAAAATGAATTTATGAAAAACCATGTTGTTGTTCATTCCAACCAAGAACCAATCGCGTTAAGACCTGATCATTTCAATCAACAACTCAGCCAGCTCACCCACAAAGAAAGCCAAGAACCTGTCATTTGCACCCCACATGCTAACCAGAACTTTCGCCGAGACCTGTTCTTACTACAACTGATTCCCGGCTGGTCTCCTAGCATATGAGGAGACCTGTGCAGTTTACCCAGAATAATTCAGTCTGTTCAAGCTTCCCATGTATTTCCACGCTATAATGCATGTCTGTTTCCCGTCAATGGCTCCCTATTACTGCTAGAATCAGGTTCAAAACATTTCTAAAGTACAAGGCAGTCAATGGCGAGCACTGTCTTACATTTGTAGCCCTATTATGACACCTAGGACTAAATATGGTTGCCATCCATCACAGAATGATACTTTCTGTATTTGGATAATACAGAATCATCTTGTATGTAAATATCAATATTGTCCCTAATTGAATCGGTGTGGGACTCAATTTGTACCTTTTTTAAAGTATTTTTGGCCATGCACCCCTCAGTTCACTGACGAAATTGGTTGGATGGGTCCAAAAGAGTTTGCCCTTGAATTGATACAAATTTTTATTATACTTTTATTATACAATGTATCCTTTTTGAAACTTACAGGTTTCGAAGAACATTATTAAATAAGAATTTCCCCCCATTTTTATGAACCAATCCTAGAAGTGTCAGTGGTTACTTCTTAGTAATACTCAAACTTGCATTTTTCCAATTAATAAGTTGCATTAGTGACTTCATCTGTGAGCTCAATGCTGTTCAGACATTATAAACAAGGGCCTTCTTGTTGATACAATGTCAAATATTATCAATGGGTTCACAGCAGGAAAAAGAAGACAATAAAATCAGTCTGACAGTGAGAAGTAAACCGCATGCTGTGTTACCAAAACACCTCTTTTCCATATGTGAACTTGGATGGTCTGTGAAACTTTCCACAACTCCTACAGATACCCTGCTGGAGACTTGGACTATGAGTATAGCTACAGTGTGTCACTTCTCATAAGTTGATGGCCATGAAGAAGTTTTGCATCCAAAGTGATTGGATCTTCCAATTAGGTATCAGCAGGATGTTGAGGAGAACGTAGGTTATGTATTCCTCAACAGGATGTAATCTCATAATCCTTGAAATATTTGTGTGTCATCATACTATCCCTTCATATTTTATTGTCATTTAAGCTTGAAAAAACCATAGAGTGAATGCCATAAATCATTTAGCTTGAAACAAATTGAAACCATGATAATGATTCCCAGTGCTCGTACGGACATGCTTATGTTCTCTAGAGTATTTTGCATCATTTGTTTCTCTTTTTACATTCACGTCTGTCTACTGATTACAGTTGGCGTTTGGATCATTCTTGGGAGTTCTTGGACTATGCCTAGAGGAAAACCGCAAGCAGCTGGTAGATATCACAATCTAACATTTTCAGGGTTATGTCTTCCTGTTTTATGATCCTGATCAGCATGATACCTTGGCATCCTGCCATGGTCATTACTAGTTATGGTTCACAAAATATGTACTCTTTTTTATTTTCCTTTTTCTTTAGTCTGGTTAAGAAAACATTCAAATCTCACGCTTCCTGTGTGCGAATATGTGAAGCACAAGCATTTAAAAACACAATATGTCTGTTTTTATACCACAGATCTGCCAAATGATGTTCAGTAATGTTTCAAGTTGTTCATCATTTTTAGTGACTAGTGTTTAAATATTTTAAATGTGTGGAATTTCAAAAACCAGAAAGTTGTTCAGAATTTCAAACTGGTTTCAAAGGTTTGACTTACCTCTAAACCTAACCCTCACACAAACCTGTTAGTAGATTTGGTAACACTTTACTATAAGGTTCATTAGTTAACAACATTCGTAAACATGAACTAAGAATGAACAATACTTCTACAGCATTTATTAATCTTAGTTAATGTTAATTTCAGCATTTACTAATGCATTATTAAAATCACAAGTTGTGTTTATTAACATTAGTTAATGCACTGTGAACTAACATGAACAAACAAGGAACAACTGTATTTTCATTAACTAGCATTAACAAAGATGAATAAAAAGTGTAATAAATGCATTGTTTGTTCATCTTAGTTAATACATTAACTAATGTTAACAAATGACACCTTATTGTAAAGTGTTAATGAAAAACATAATTTGTCCGATTTATGAGCCTAACAAATAGTGTGGACACTTTAAATGTCCTCACATTGGGTTTCTGACATGTTTCTCTGTATTTGTGAGGGCATTTTCAATAAATTGGCCCTCACAAGTAATCAAACCTGCACACACACATACACACACACATCTGTTTTTTTGATGGGGACTTTCCATTGACTTTTATTGCCTTTACACTTAGCTTAGGTATTTTCCATCACCTAACCCAACTCCAAAACCTAACCTTCACACAAACTTTTCTGCAGTTTTTGTATTTTAATTAAGACATTATTAAGCCAGCTTCCTTATGGGGCCTGTTGATTTATTCCAGTAATGCAGGTGAATTCAGGGTTACTCCAATCACTGCATAGAAACAGCCCATGATGCTGCTGGGTGAATTGAGCTTTGTTCAGACTGTCAGTCTAAATCCAATTTTTGTGCATATCCGATTGGAATCTGATTTTAATGTTTGACAATGTCTGCTGTGTTTACTGTACGTTTTACATTGCGTGAGAAAGTGACTTTTGCTGTTCAGACTAGCTAAATATGATCTGATTCCAGTCAGATATTCCCAAGTCTGGACTGACAGTCTGAACAAGGCTTTAATGACGTAACAGTGAGTAGTAGCTATGAAAGTACAACACAATCATTGATATCAAAGTCTACATTGAGTAGTTCACCTAAAAATCTAAATTTGCTAAAAAATATACTAACCTTCAGGCCGTCCAAAATGTAGATGAGTTTGTTTATTCATCTGAACAGATTTGGAGAAATTTAGCATTACATCAAGTGCTCACCAAATGGATCCACTGCAGAGACTGAGAGTCCAAACAGTGGATAAAAGTATGAAAATAACCCACAAGTAATCCACACAACTCTAGTCTATCAATTAAAGGGGTTGTTGATTGCAATTTCACT
The DNA here is from genome assembly GCF_012432095.1 of Onychostoma macrolepis. NCBI lineage: Eukaryota > Metazoa > Chordata > Actinopteri > Cypriniformes > Cyprinidae > Onychostoma > Onychostoma macrolepis. The sequence continues at coordinate 26,324,093 of NC_081172.1, forward strand.
TTTTTAACATGAGTTAGTGTGTAATTTTTAGTTAGTTTTTAATTTAATACCTACAGTTACGGCTCGTAGGGACTACTTCCCGGGTTTGTGACGTCACAAACCCTGATAGATCCCGCCCCTGGGAACATGCAACAAAGGGGCGAGGCCATGCTGCGCTGCTTTAGAGAAGAGGAAGAGTTGTTGCCATGCCGTCAAATCTAGAGGTGCACAAAAAAATCTATTCATATATGAATCGCGATTCTGTCTTCTAACGATTCTAATGGATTCACAATTTTCAAAATCAATGTTCTAAAGCAGTGGCTCTTAATCCTGTTCCTCGCGTCCCTCCTCTCTCTCTCTCTGACACACACACCTGATCATCAGCTTGTCAGCTCCAATAAACTGTGTTCTAATTATGCACTTTATGTGTATAGACAGACTATAATGCCATGAGAAGCTTTAAACATGGACACACATGTGGTTGCCGTGTTGTATTAATGCTTTAATCAGGATAAAACTGTATATTAAAAGCTAACATAAGCAGTAGCGTTTACAAATAGCCTAACAGCGTATCTAAAAGTATGAGCATTAACACATGTTAGACTGCAATCAAGCCTAGAAAAAAGAAACAGTCAACCACCCCCTTTAAAATTTTGTGAAATGAAAAGTGCATAATTCATAATAATGCATCCTCCAGTAAATAAAGTCCATCATCTCTTCTCCACCAACATATTTTTTTCCAAACTGTTTTCGCTTATAAATGTTGCTTAATCTGTGCATAGTTGTCCTGAATCAAACGAGACAACTATTTCTCTAGAGAAAGCAGTATTGTGTACAGAGGACTCATATGTTAGCCAGAAGCAATAGTTTGAAGTTAAAAACATCTCAAATGAATTAAGTTGTTTCTTACTAGCATGCAGCTTTTCACTTCACAAGACAATAATTGATTGACTGGAGTCATGTGGGTTACTTGTGAATTATTGTGATGCTTTTATCATCTGTTTGAACTCTCATTCTGATGGCACCCATTTACTGCAGAGGATCCATTGGTGGGCAAGTGATGTAATGCTGTTTTGATGAAGAAACAAATTCATCTACATTTTGGAAAGCCTGAGGGTGAGTACATTTTTTTCAGCAAATTTTGAATATTTCAACTTTATTTTTGGTATCAAATAACAGAGTTAAAATTTGTCAACACATCAAAATAAGTGTATGTCTTTAAAGAATGACAAAAGATTATTAAAACACTGAATTAAATGCATTTCAATTTTTGACATTTCTACAAAGTGCACTTTGTGAATGTATACTTAAGTTTGTTAAGAAACAGTCATGAAAGTGTACTCTCTTTAAGTACGCTGAAGTGGCCTTTTATTTAATTAATATTACATCATCTGCAATTTTCTTTTTCAAAGGGTAGTAATACACTTACAATGGAAGTCAGGCAAGGCATTCCGGAAGATTCCATTTAGAAATGTGCAGCCTGCATTTTTGTTAAAGCCCATTCATTAAATTTTCCATAAAACAATGTTTATTGAAAATATTCAAAATTTGTCCTTTTCCAGTAGGATGCGTTTAGTTATGTGTCATGACTCCATAGACTTCCACTGTACCTTATTGTACATGTTTGTTGCTTGTTTTTACAAAATATAGACACAATTATTGTCTGTGGTAATCAGCATCATTTCATAGGTGCCTTTTATAGAGCCTTTAATGATTCACAGATGCATACTGTTTTGCAATGTAACACAATCCATTTTATTCTTGACCAAAATATTTTTTTTGCATGCATTAATAGAAAACAATTTTCTTTAATACAATAATGATGTTCAGGAAAACACTTCAAATTAAGCAGACCACCCATATTTTAATGCATGGTACATTTGCTACCACCCAGAACATTGTGTCTTTGTAGCTGTTAGTTAGGTCATATATTCCGCTATAACCACTTCTACCAGAACATTTACATTTCCTACTTAAATAAGATTTAAAAGTCACAACTCCAAGCCACATGATTTGCTCCAGATTGGTGTTTCAGGAAAATTTGGCACACTTTATTTCTGCCTGGGCCTCCAGAACTTGTACTTTTGGAAATTGCAGAACCATTTCTTCTTGTACTTGAAGGGTCACTGTACTAAACGGAGTGCAGACACAGCATGAGCTGATTTCCTGCCCAGGGCCTGGTGTCAGTCTGTCTACTCAGCTCCAGCATTTTACATCACTGACAGAATTACTGGGGTCACAGGAAAGACTTGATGTGTACTACAGAGAAATTAGATATTTCATGTGAGTGCTGCTTGCCAATGTAAAATGCCACCATTCTAGGGCATGGCTGTGCAGTACTACTTGTTGGTTGGTAGCGTGTTCTGGGTGGAGGAGGCATGAGAATTGACTGGAGAAATTTTCAGGACAGCCAAAGGTCTGTCTCTGTTCATCATGGTCCAGCTTCAGTAGCATGCAGAACATATCTGAAAAAGATGCTACACTCCAAAAAATGCTGGGTTAAATACAACCCAGTGCTGGGTGAAATATGAATATGTCCATATTTCACCCAGCGCTGGGTTGTATTTTACCCAGCATTTTTTAGAGTGTACAAACATAAAATGCTGAAGCCAGGTACGTAATGTTACATGTCTGTGAAAGAGGAAAACATAAATGCTGGGTGAGGTGGAGAAAGAACATTTTGTACAGCATGAAGTGTCCAGACAGATGCGAAGAATGTTTCACAGCAGATGGAAATTTCATAGCCCGTAATTCCAATGTATTGATGAAAAAGAGTTCATAGCACAGAAAACATTTGCTATTCCAGGGAGAGTGTAGTCATTTAAAAGGATATATGCTCCTATTCCGCAAGAGTATTTCTCTGGACAGGCAGAACCTGTGTTTTTTGGACAAGCTGTTGAGATACTGAAGAACAGTAACAGGATACATTAATTCTGTCATCATTTATGCACCCTCATGTTGTTTCCTAGACTTTCTCTTTCTGCAGAACACAAAAGTGCATATTTTGAAAAGAGTTTGTAACTAAAGCTGTGGTGACTATTGACTGCCATTGTTAGGAGAAAAGACTCAGAATACCTTCATGTTTCACAGAGGAAAGAAAGCCGTTTTTAAGATCAGAAATATTTGTCTAAGTTCTAATGAGGACACGGGTGTTGGTTGATGCAGATAAGATTTTTTGATGTTTTAAGTTCTTATTGATTTCAGAATAGTTCCCCATCACTTATTTGTCTTTAAAAATGCATATATTTAAATTTAAAAATAATCCTGCCCACAGACAGTTCATTTTGCAAAACAATGCTGTTCCACACTGATCTGGGCCTGAAAAAAAAAAAAAAAAAAATAGAAAAAAGTAGGGGTGTCAACGTCTAAAAATTTTAACGCGTTAATATTTTTTTTACGCAAATTAATCGTTTGATAAAGTTTGACCCCAACTTCTTCCCGTCATCGCAGCGCGGAAGGTCATCTATCATTGTGTGATGAGGGTACAGCGAGCCAGTGTTGCCAGGGTGGCACATGTGGGCTATTTTGAAAATATAGTCGCGGGAAAAATTACAGAGCTGTGGGTTGCGGTTTTTTGGGCTACTTTTATAATGTACCGCGGCCGCCCAAAGTGTATAGAGACAAATAAAAATTAAAATAGATCCTTTTATTAATGTGTATTATACTTGCAATTTATCCCTGGCAACTTAAGAACGGAGAGGCGGTTGTAACATCACAAACAACGTGAGTTTCAGCCAGAGTATACATGTTAAGGCTTTTACACAGCAGAAATAAACATGACAACAGCCACTATAGATTATATAAGATAATAAACACACGTTTACGATACTCACAACCGGCAACCGGCATACTCACAACTGGGGAAAACAAACCGCCATACAGTATCGGCTCGAGGAAGTGGACTAACCTTACAACATGCCAAAGAGTTGTTGTGTGGTTGAGTGCACCAATAATGATTGTAAAAACCCAAATTACTAGCCCAGGCTACCTGCCATCATCATCCATATCTTGCTGTTATGGAAATATCATGAATTACGGATGATGCTATCAAAAGCTAAGCCAGGCTAGTTGTATGGCTGGACAGAAAAGTGCACTCAGTACTCTAAATATAATGACATAATATATACATTTAAAGATGTTTACTTTCAAATACGAGGTAAAATCATTCACTGGCTTACCTGGTGACTCGATGAGGTACGAGTAAATGTCCGGTAAGACACCTCTGGCCACTGGGTGGGGTTGTTACACCAATTTGACGCTGGGAGAATGGAGGGACATGTTTTAAAATTGACCAAATTAAGTTTGTGGATGTATCCTTCACACTCTATGACAGGCAGGGTGGACATATAATTACTTGACATGTTTAATCTTAGTGATTTCTTAAGTTATTCAGGCCTGCCGGCTGTGTACGGACGTTGCTTTGTGCCACTATTTTGTCTATGGGAAGTCTAGTTTATTTTCCCCTAAAAAGGGGCGGTGACAAAATTGACAGTTAAGTTCCCGGATGTGCCGGTAGTACGTATAGGATATGGTCTGTATGTGATTTTCTTGAGATTAATGTGTACATTATGCTAATTTGTGCAGCGATATAAAAGGCTATAAATAGCATATTTTAACGACAGTAAACGAAATTCCACATGTGATCGCATGTGATTGTATGTGAGTTCTGAGTAAAAGTGTACTATTAATCTCATAAATTGTCTTATGAAGCATGATGCTAATGTTAGCTCTAATGCAGCTGCAGAACAGGTCCAATTCTTCTTCATAATGCATTTTGTCATAATACTTCACGTAAGGTCGCAAGAAAATGTTTTGTTGTATTTATTTAGAAATACTTTTGATAATAGTTGGGTAAATGTATTCTGGGATTGAAGCGATGTGGCTTGGTAAACATTTATTGCCAGTTTAAAGGCTGATAATGGCTGAATAAAAACAAAAGAATAATGATAAAAGAATAATAAGGATTATGTCTCATACCTGGCGGAAGTGTGAAAGGTTCTGTTTCCTTAAACTAGTTTGTCATGCATTTCTTTATTTCAACACATTTACAGGTAAATCCTAGTATTTTAAATTTGTGATTGATCATGATTAATCACAGTCCACGACTATGATTAACGCGATTAAATTATTTAATCGATTGACAGAACTAGAAAAAAGATAATAGTGTCTAGGTGATTTAATAAAAACACATGGTGTGAGGTCTAAAAAAGCTAATGTACCACATCTTGCTACAACTTTTATTGTGTTTTTGAGTTTTGTTTTCATATGCTACTTGTTGAAATAACTTGAAGAGTTCAGAGCTTGGCACTGTAAGTTTGCTGGCACCAACAAACAATTATTTCACCTTAAATGAATAAAACACAAAATAAATTCTTTAATAGTTGCTGATAAAATGTGATACATTAGATAATCACCAATAAAACTTTGTTTGTCATATGCCGAACTTTGTTTTGGAGACCTATAATCACATAATCAAAAACAAATGATGCATTGGTAGCTGTAAATGACAAATATCCTTCTGGCCTGAAGAAATCTGAACCCTGACAGACATTAAAACAAGCCTAATGTTGTGATAATTAAAACTCTTGGGAAACATTGCATGTATTCTTCAGTATTTCAGGCAGTTATAGAACAAAACCATTGACATTTTCACAATGATGTGATGTTTCTTCAAGCTTCAGTGGTTGTTATTATAGGAAAAAAAGTTTTCAAAGCCATCTGAAGCAGTTCTTTGAGGCAGTTTGCTGGTGGCCGATGCACTTTAAGCCAACATTTTAAACCTAGTGTACATTTTATTATGGCAGAAATGACTACTTAATCAGGCCAACTGAACAATTGTACAGAGAAGTTACTGTCCATCTATATTCCTGGAGCTGGACTGCCAGAGCATAGTGATGAAAACCTAAAAAAATAAAAATGTATTGCTAAAATGTAACAATGTAACTTCCACCATACTGTCATTTGAAACATGCACCACTAGCATGAAATTACCAAAATAAATCCAAAGTTCTGTCATGAAACTCTAGATGGCTCAGTCCGTTAGGTCTAATGCAATCTGACATAATGACATCTTTATCACATGGCACAGCTGGTTCTTTTTATATCAGCAGCCAATGAGCTCACTGCTCAACATTCAAATACTTGACTAGTGCTTGCTGTAGCAGTTGCCCTCCACCTTCCCCAGCTCCACATGTTTAGATCTGTTATGGGGTGATTCATGTATGCTATATGGGGATTATTTCATATATGTTATGTTACTTATATGCTCACAGCAGTATGTCTGGGGATGCATTGGCAGTAGAAAGTCTCTGTACTTGTTCTGCCACAGCAGCAGCAGCAGATCTATTCAACCAAGACCAAATACATTCACACTGTCATGTACACTACCATTCCAAACCCTCTGAACGTTGTCATGATAGAACTGTTTTTAAACAGGTTTTTGAACATACTGAACATTGGTGAGACAAACAGATTCTGCCCCAAGGCAGAGCTTTCAACTGAACACATATAGTCATACCAAAAGACTATTATTTGGTCAAAAATGTATTCTTGTTTATGTCTTGTTTAATTTGAATGTCGTCCTCATTCCCATCTTTGAACTGTGATTCACATCTGGTATAGATTTCACTATACTAAACAAGAAGCACAGTTCCTAAGTGTGGACATTGTCCTTTTATCTTCCTTCCTGTTACTCTGCTCTCTGTTCCTCTGTTGACCTTTATATACAGTGTGTCCATTTACTGACTATGTTCACTTCCTCTCTTCTGGGCTCTCCTTTTCTCTGTGTGTGCATCTGTTTCTCTGTTGGTGGGTTGAGCTTCTTTTGGCAGTCTGTCTCTGATCAGCTGAGAAGAGATGTGTCCCTGTGGATATCATATGCAGGTTAAAAAAAAACACACTATGACATTCGGTTGAGTTATTGTCAGTTATACGTAATTTATGGTTAGTTTCAAAGCCGGATGAGTCTTTATTGCGCCCCCAGGAATCACATAAAAAAAGGACAAAGACTGTGTATGTGCACATGTATGAGTATGTATTTACTAGGAAAGATATTCACTACAGTACAGTTCATGTCAAATAAAGTTGTTTTATATTCTGCAATATTAGGTCACAATTATTTAAGAAGACTGTGATCATCGCCATGCAATAATATATCTCTTGTTGTGCAGTAGTGCTTTATGTGAGCGCTCTATGTTAACACATTTGTTATTTAATCGAAGCAATAATGTATTATAAAAGTTTATATGTATATATTATTTATTATATTGTCTTATTGTGTATTATTTATATTTTATTATTTATTATTACATTATTTATTTTTCAATCAAAAGAAAAAAATATATATCACAGGTAATTAATATATTTAAATATTTTGATGTATTTCTGGGGAAAATGTACCATAAATAAATAAAGACTGCATCTTTTTTGGCTGTCAACTCAAATGATTATTTGTATCTGTAATCCATTTTTCTTTCTCTGTCCAGCTGATTGCAGCCATTGTGTTCCTGAGTTTTGGTATAATTTCCAGTTTCCTGTGTCTTGTGGTTGATGGCGTTTTCATCCTACTCAACATTGTAAGTACAGCAACTGTAAACCATTTTTACATAGAAACAACCTTAGCAACTGCCTAGCCACCGTTCAGAACATCTTATCAACGCAGCATCAAGCAAACAGAATACCCAAGCAACCACTACTATATTGGAGATATACAACCCGAATTCCGGAAATGTTGGGCCGTTTTTTAAATTTGAATAAAATGAAAACTAAAAGACTTCCAAATCACATGAGCCAATATTTTATTCATAATAGAACATAGATAACATAACAAATGTTTAAACTGAGAAATTTTACAATTTTATGCACAAAATGAGCTCATTTCAAATTTGATGCCTGCTACAGGTCTCAAAATAGTTGGGTCGGGGTCATGTTTACCATGGTACAGCATCTCCTCTTCTTTTCAAAACAGTTTGATGACGTCTGGGCATCGAGGTTATGAGTCTCTGGAGTTTTGGTGTTGGAATTTGGTCCCATTCTTGCCTGATATAGGTTTCCAGCTGCTGAAGAATTCGTGGTCATTTTTGACGTATTTTTCATTTAATGATGGGCCAAATGTTCTCTATAGGTGAAAGATCTGGACTGCAGGCAGGCCAATCCAGCACCGGACTCTTCTACTACGAAGCCATGCAGTTGTAATAGCTGCAGTATGTGCTTTTGCATTGTCCTGCTGAAATACACATCGTCTGGAGGGGAGCATATGTTGCTCTAAAACCTTTATATACCTTTCAGCATTCATAGTGCCTTCCAAAACATGCAAGCTGCCCGTACCGTATGCACTTATGCACCCCATACCATGATATGAGATGCTGGCTTTTGAACTGAACGCTGATGACACTCTGGAAGGTCTCCCTCCTCTTTAGCCTGGAGGACACGGCGTCCGTGATTTCCAACAAGAAATTCAAATTTGGACTCGTCTGACCATAGAACACTTTTCCACTTTGAAACAGTCCATTTTAAATGAGCCTTGGCCCACAGGACACAACTGCGCTTCTGGACCATGTTCACATATGGCTTCCTTTTTGTATAATAGAGCTTCAGTTGAGACCTGTAGCAGGCATCAAATTTGAAATGAGCTCATTTAGTCGATAAAAGTGTAAAATTTCTCAGTTTAAACGTGTTATGTTCTATTGTGAATAAAATATTCGTTTGTGTGATTTGAAAGTCTATTAGTTTTTATTTTATTCAAATTTAAAAAGTAATAGTAAATGGAGTTGCATGATTCATGTAAACAGCCTCCTCTCATAAATTTTGCATCTGAAAAGGAAACTCCTGCAAATGTATATGCAATAAGGTCAGCTGCAAAAATGACTGTGTCCATGCCTTTTCAGCACTAATTTTTCACTTGTCTTTAATTAATCCTAAAAGTAGATTTTTAATGTCAAAAGTGGGTTTGTGCTGGTGCAAGCTGTTAGTAAATCTGGCCCTTAGTCATTCAAATGTTTCTTTAAAACTGTTTACATAAAAACATAGTTTAGTCAAATTTGACATTGAAAAGTGAGACTGATAAGCCTTTGGCTAACTGTTAGTTGGTCATATAAGTTCTTAAGTCACAGTCTTGTTAACCTTATGACTAAGCTTATTCAGCTTGCTACATACAGTAACATGTACAGTTTTCAGTGTCAAAATCCAAGGGCTGCATTTGGAGAGATGAGTTCACTGAACTCTTTAGTATTTCGGTAAAAATTCAGTGGTCAGATCATCTGTCTTAACAGCATGAATGTGACTCATGAAGAGCAGAATGATGGACTGATAAGTTTGAGGGAAAACTCTCGGTGTGATGATAAGAAATGCCCACTTTGAGCTTCTCATTTACATTTATGAACAATGTACAAGCTAGAGCAGAGTATAAATGTAGAGAAAAGAAAGAAATTGATTTTTACCCCGAAGTTTTTTTAGTGGTTGTAGATAGTAGTGGTAGAAGCCTCTCCGAATAAAAAGGCATTGTATTAAAGGAAAGATTTTTCAATGCAACGCCAGAAAAAAATGTCAAACTGAAGACATTTCTTACACTCTGTCAACAGGATATGCGTCCAATGAAAGAAGGAAGATGTCAGTTCTACACCAGTGGAAATAGTTACATCTATGAGAACTACTACGCTACAGTGAGTCAAGTCCTCCCGATTTATGTTCAGCTCTGTAAAATATATTTGTATGCTTACCTGTAGTTATATAACATGCCCACCTAAATAGCTGTCTTTTAACCAGGTTTTTGATGAGGACTAAAGTCCTGTTTTAAGTTGATTTTGTTCCTTGGTACATGAATTGATGCTGTGATCTCTGAGCTATTACATGCGGTTAATTTGGCTTGAGACAGCTGAATGAAAATGTGCGCACAGAACATTTTATTTTTATATAAAAAAGTGAGTTTTGTGTACAGCGTTTTATTTCTAAAAGATGCTCAATTGTTTTGTAGGTTCCCTGTCAAGGACTAACAGAGTCGTGTAATATGAAAGTTCGCAGCGGAACGTGTTACTGTTGTGATTTGTATGATTGCGCCAAGTAAGTAATTCACATATTGATGAAGAAAGACACAGATGCTTCAAGGAAAAACTCAACAATAATGCAATACGAGTTGTTATTTGTCTTCTGCAGAGCATAAAAGAAAGCAAAAGCATTTAACTCTTTTAGTAGCATTTTTTCTAGTTTTTGAAAGTATCTCTATTGCTCATACTTTGAGGTAAAGGGATAGATCACTCAAAAATGAAAATTCTGTCATTAATTACTCACCCTCATGTCGTTCCAATAATCCGTTGGATTACTTTAACGATGTCCTTGCTACGTTTCTGAGCCTTGATTCAGATTCCATCAAAAAAATATCTTAATTTGTGTTCCGAAGACGAATGAAGCAGGTTTGGAACGACATGATGGTGAGCAATTAATGACAGAATTTTCATTTTTGGGTGAACTATCCCATTAAGGATTCAAATCTCTAACTATAAGTTTTTTAAAAAAGCATATAAATGACCTTTTCAGTCATGAAACTCTAGATGGCGCGGGCTGATGGTCTATGATGGTAACTGATGATATTTGCAGTGTTAAAATACTTGGCACAAGCTGGTTCACTTTGCATATGCAGCCAATGAGCTAGCTTCTTTACATTTAAATGGCTGGTTAGCATTCACTAGAGCAGTTCGCAGTGCGCTTTGAGAGTTCCTCTGAAACCCTACACCTTCCCCAGCTCCACCTGTATAGATCTGCTATGGGTTACTATGGTATTTGTGCAGCAGCAGTATGTCTCAGATACTCACAGCACCATATTGGCGTATGTATTGGCAGTAGCAAGTTCCTGTAATTGCTTTGCAGCAGCAGCAGGGTTGTCATGATAGAATTAATTTCATACCATTTGCACTACAGACAGTGAGTTTTGCACGGCAGTGAACCACTTACACTTTCTTAAGAATCTCTAGCATCAATAAGTTATTAATAGCACATAAACATATAATATCATGAAAATGATTTTCTTGCTTTCTTTTCTAGTGGAGGATATCTGAACAATTATTATGAGTTTGTGGGTGTGCAGAGCTGTCAGGAGGTCCTCTCTCTGTATGTTCTCCTCTGGGTCCTGACCACGCTTAACCTGCTGGCCTTCGTGTGTGGAATCCTGACCACTGCTGTACTGGGCAGTATCAAAGACATGGTGAGGCATGGAAAAAAATTACAGACTTTTAGCCTCATTATGAAGGAACAACAAGGCGTTGCTCATTCAGTGACCTAAGCTGGAAAAGAGGAAATAAACTTGTAGGAGTAGAGGTAGGGAGGTGCTTTTCCAGTGGCTGTCCTGAAAGTCAGCATCAAAACCTCACACTTAGCAAGTGGAGTGAAATCAGAAAGAGAAAGAAAGAAAGAAAGAAAGAAAGAAAGAGAAAGTGTGTGCGATCTCTTGGGATCTGTGGTGACATTCTTGTTTCTGCTTTGGTTTGTTGATTAAAGCAGAAAACAGCTACAAAGATTTGTGTTTTGTTTTCAATAATCCTCCTGTGTTGAAGGATGGGAAATTTATTTTCCTGCAGGAAAGTAAATCTTGGTCTATATGCAGATGTTTGGCCGACTAAACCAGATTCTGCTCAGGGATGTTTGTGTATTTGTTTTGCCCATGTTGTCCTTGATACAAATAAGCTTTCTAGTTCCTCCTACAAATATAGACTATAATGCTATAGTCACCATGTTTGATTGATGGTGTTACCTGAGATGATTGTTGATTTATTTGTTTGTAGATTATGCCTACTTATTTTTCTTAGTCTCATTTTATTTTTAAATAATATCTGACAAAATATTTTTAAATATCGCACATATACACTACACATATTTATTGTAATAATTGAAATTAGGTAACAGTTGTAGTAGTGTAGACAAAACACCTAAATAACAGTACAGTTTTACAATTCACTGTACCAATTTCTATACCAAAGCAAAACCTGTGGGAACATGCCCTTTAACTATTTTATATAATGATTTGAAATAAATAAATAAATACAAGTTGTTATTATTAGTGATAATTACAAGTATCACTTTATTTTGATGGTCCCTTTTAAACACTCTGTTGACAATAAACAGCGTTGCTCCTACATGTCTTCTAACTCTCATTAGAGTATTAGTAGACTGTCTGCTTAATATCTGCTGAATCTTTATCGTGATGGACTCCCAACAGACATCCTAAAGACTGCAAGTAACTTTGCGAGAAGTACATGCCAACTTATTCTAACCCTAACCCTACCAGTCTAATACTCAGCAAATAAAGGGACCTTCAAAATAAAGTGAAACCCAAGTAATAATTATAAGTGCCAGAATAAAACTTAAAACAAAAACAAAGAGTGTTTTTAATAAATCAGCCATCACTGCTCTGTTTTCGGGTTTCACTTATTGTTGTGGCAAATCTTGCATTACATTTTACATATTTGCATGTGCACTGCAAGACTTAATGCACAGATTTATTTTGACATATTAGATTTTCTGTCTGATCTGTTGCTATGATTGATTATCACTCTCAATCATCCCAGTTTTGGGAGTGACACAGGGAATGATAATTCATTACTGTATTTAAATGTGATTATCACTCTCTACATTTTTGTACGGTACATTAGAGTTAATGTTACAGAAAGAAAAAGAAAGAAAGACATTACATTACAGTTACAGTACAGTACAGTTCTGTTAGCAGGAAGAAAAACATAAAGAGTGCTCCCTTTATAATCACTGAAGCTGTCAATCGCTTCAGTTAAGAGTTTGCTAATTATAGTAAAATAAATCTCAAAATAAAAATAAAACTTGGTGTTCATATAGTACTTTTTGGGATTCTGACTAACTGAAAAACCTGACTTGCCAGTTCATGCATGATCATAATAAGCTCTAAAGTGGGCCAGACTTTGTTTCACAAACAAATTTTGTAATTTTTAATCCTATTGAATTTTTGTTTTTTTTCTCACACAACCTTGGCCTTCATCGAAGACTAACTAAAGCTAAAGACATTAAAATAACAATTGGTAAACAATGTTTTGTTTTGCACACATCCTGAGCAAATGACCTTTCGTAACACCCACATCCAGACACTTCCACTCTAGTAATATCTACAGAGATTCCAATCTTTCCGAATCCGTAAATGAAATGACAGATGACAGATGAACTCCAACTTTGTTTTAAAAGCTACTCTCATTGGATTAGTGTTGAAGGCACAGATGTTCTTCTGGAAACGCTTCTGAAAAATAAAAGAAAACAGTTACCTTTATTGGTCCAATTTTTCCACAAAGGTCAAAATGGCGTTGCTTTGAAGACTATAAGTGAAACAAAATTGGACAGCGTATCACATAAATCGCTACAAATCTATTGGACCACTGGAAAGGCTTTTTAAAATCTGTCAGTAAAGTACAGTTGAAGAGAAACTTCTGGGCTTATTTTTGAACTGGAAAATCCTTGTGAAGACATTGTAAATGTTTAGACGTTTTTCTGCTGATTTAGCCAAATAACACTTTCAGTATTGTCTGTCTTCAACACTTGGATCTTTACTCTTCTTGGCCAGTTAATCCATTTTTGTATCTGGCTTAAAGTTACTAGTTGCCATGTTTATCCTGTTTTCTCAATAGCCAATACACAACAAACTACGACTCTATACACACAAAACCACTACTGTAAACATAGGAAATTCTTGATATTTTCACATATGAACATGATATTGCAGATTCAAAATATATACCAACCCTACATTCATTTCAGTGTCCTAATCCATTGTAACTTTCATTTAAACAGATCTCGCTGTGTTTAGTTGTGTTCAGTGTATTTGATGGTTTGTGTTTGAATTGAACATTTTTTAACTAGTGTTTAATTTTGTCTTAATAGCTTGAGGTTTGCAACACTGAGTTGATGGTTCTGGCTTTGTGTTTATAGTTTTGATTAATGTGGTATTGCTTTCAGGAAATGTGTCTCAGCAATAGGGGAAACTGTGCCAATTCAGCCACTGCTAAATGAATTTTTCCCAAGACGAGCATTCGAATTATATATGGCTTGCTGCATAAGTCACAATACGGATTTATGAAAGCTTAAAAGACTGCATAAACTTTAATGTACACACTTTTATGTTTACATCTGTTATTCCCCCATTCAATATTTTTTAAGCTACCTTTTAAAATTGTAAGACTTGCATGTCACTTAAAGGATCATCAGCTACAAAATAGATTGCGTGCATGCATATAAATCAAATTAAAACATGATTCCATTGGCTTTTATGCAAACACATAAAATTGCCCTGTGCAACAAGAGATATACCAATAAACACTGGACCCTTTACACATTTCTGGGATTGGAACGCAGAAGTAAACTATACTTTCTGGGGCAATTGTTTTGGTAAATATTTTATTGGCATATGGCAGCCAGAGATGACTCTTATACTGTTTTTTCCTTCTTGCCAGAAGAGTGGGGTGGTCGGTCTTGATGTGTCCCAGTGGGGAGGTTCATCTCTATTCTCTTTTGATGGGACCAGCTGTTCTTCCCCCACTGCACCCCTGCTAATGGACCCAAACTCACACGCAGGACACCAGCTCTACCCGGTCAGTACATCACGTTCATTTAAAAAACGCACACAGATTCCGCTCATGGTCTTTTATGGTATGATTCAGTTGCGGAGACTTGCAGACTTTTTGTGTACTGTAAAATTAGTGTGAGACTCCCTATCAAATCCCCTGAGGATGCGGTGTGTGCTCACAGAATGATCCCTGTCCAAAATCCCACAGCATTCCCTTATAAAACCGTGCCTAAGTACACTGATCCTTGGGCTTGTCCCGATCACACCCCTGCCCTGCCGAGAACGCCGGCCAAAAGTCCAACCAATCCCAGATCATGGATCTTCCAGCACTCTCGGCCCCTGCTGAGTGATCTGCAGTTGCTTTTGGAAGCATCACCACAAAAGTTCCTCTGGCCAACTTAAACAGACATCACTAAGCATCGGATCAGCGATGCTCATCGTGAACGCATCAAATAAACTAAAATAGGATTATACATCTTAATAAATTTAACATAAATCTGTCACTGAGAAAATTATTACATTATTACATGATCAGCTTTGTTCAAAAATTCAGCACTATTAAAAATAAAGGTTCTGCATCAATGGTTCCATGGAAAACATTCATGGAGCTTTCTTTCACACAAAGGTTCTTCAGATTACCAAATTGTTCTTCACACTAGGAATTTAATGGTTCTTTTAGGAACAGTTCACTCAAAGGTTCTCTGAGGAACCAAGCAATAGTTCTTGTGAAAACCCCTTTTTGAATCTTGAATGAACGAGCGGCCCACCTAGGCAACATCTCATGGCTTGAATTCCATTTCCAGGGTCCATCATGGCAATCTAAATGATAACTTCCATCCAAGATTGTGGACGGGTCATATCAGGGGAAATTGAGGAAATTGTCATTATCATTTTTTATTCAGTACTGAAAAAGCACTGCGAAAAATACAATTAAATCAAATGCACCATTTAACACGGTGTTTCTATTGTGTGCTCTATTTACAGCAGACAGTGAAGTAGTTCACTAGGTTACAGAACAGAGCTGAAGTAAGGCAATAGTTTGCTGGAAAAAGAGTTGATGAAAAACATCTCCTCAGCGTGCAGTCCAAAAATCTTGAAAAAGTGAAATATGAAATTGTTTTATTTCAACACAATTTCTTTCCCCCTTTCCTTCAGAGGGCATCGCTTTATGTTTCTCCAGCAGCACCTGCTGCTGCAGGATCTAGTGTATCTCCAGGAGGATCATCAGATACATCTCATGCACAGCCCAACCCTCCTCCCTTTGCCCCCCTTTACAACCTGCTACCCTACAAGACCTCCAGCTTCTCAGCTTAGAACATCTGAATCCAAACCGAAGACCTTTAGACTGCATTCCCCTTAAACACAACATGAAATCAAAATGGACTGTTTGCTTTCTGAATAAATGTCCGTGGTCTTATTGTGCAAGATTCATCCGAGCATGTTCTCAAGAAAATGGCTTGTTTTCATAATCTTTCATCAGAATGTCTTTTTGCTTTCTTCACCTCTGTGAAAACAATGGTGAAACAATGTTTCTACTGCAAGCCTGTGTGGATGGGAAAATAATGTTAACTAATTGAATTTTTCTACTTTTCATGACCCAGTCAAACCTTGATGGATAAATGAAGCCCAGCTCTACCTTGTTTTCTGGTGGATATTCCATTTCATTTATAAATATGCCATATTATAGACATTTATTGAAGAAATGCAATGCTAATGCCATTTCATGTTGTCTTTAAAGGTCACGTAAGGCTGCAAAGTCTAGATCTTGCTATGGCTGTACAGTAAATATCTCATTATAAAATAAATGGCTAATTAAAAAAACAATAACACTAGAGGCGAATTACAATCAATTTGAACTAACTTCACAGAGTAATCACAGCTGTTCATTTCGTCTGCTTGTTACAACTTGAGCACTTTTTGAATGCAAGGGATAAGAACAGACTTTCAAAATGTAATCTAGATGTTTGTATATGATGTGTGAATATGTTTCTTTTGATAAACATGAATTGTTGTCTCTATATGTTTTTATACTTAGAAGCGTTACTTCGATATATTTTTGTTTTATACAAGTCTTTTGTACAAGCTCTGTTAGAAGAAGTAGTTTATATTTTATACCAAAGGCAATGTTCTTAGCAGTAAAATAAAAACAGCTGACAGCAGGTCAGTGTTCTGCTCATTGTACTCCACTAATGGACCTTATTAGCTGACATCATGCATTTTGAATCATTACCTACTTCAATTACAATGTCGTTTCCATTACTGTCAGGTTTTATACATATTCCATGTGTCCACTAGCCTCTCTAAAAACATATGTAACAGTTACCAGAACAGGACAGATTTCCATTAGACTGGATGTAGCGAGGCCATATGTTATGAAACCGAATGTTTTGTTTTAACGCAATCTTCCAGGTTCAAAACAAGTGAAGCTTGATGGACATCATCTGTGACGAGCTCTCCGTTAAAATAATTTAGTTCCTCGGTTTGTAAAACAAACAAAAATCCTGTTTACAGCGATGCAAGGTTTGTAAATCAAGGTTTAGATTTAGAATTTTCAAAGGTATAGGCACAAGTCTTAAATATCATATGCGTTTATGAGACTAGAAATATAAAGTCACTTAGTAACCTTGCCTGTGAACTAGCAATATTTCAACTCCTGACATGAGCATGTAAAGCCTTCAAACCTTTTATATTTTCTAAATAGGCCCTAAGTGCAAAGATAACAGAAAGGGATTGTTTGTTCTCTTCTCCATTTTTGTGGTGACAACCTCCTTTGAAGGTTTTATGTCGTTTTGATTTATGTTGCAGCGTATTTAGCTTTATGGTTTATTTCTGATGAAAGACAGACAGAGCTGGGTAGATTACTTGCAAATTGTAATTTGTTACTGGTTCCAGATTACATGACAAAAATTGTAGTTAGTAATGTAATCCATTACTTTTAGATTACTTTTGACCTAACTCGTTTATCACATTGATTTAAATAGTATAATCTTGTACCATATCCATATAAAAATGCAAAGAAAAGGAAAATATATTCTATTTGTTGTTACTGATAACATGAAGTGCATTAACATAACATTATGTCAAGGTTTTCAAACTGGGGTTCGTAAAGGAACTGCAAGGGGTTTGTCAGTTTAATGAAAAGTTAATAGTTAATTCAATCACAAAATTAAAATAAATCATTTTAAAATAACATCAATCAAAATAAAACACTTACTAAAAAATTTGCAAATGTGAAACTTAATTATTAAACTATTTATTTTAAAATCTCAGGGGTGCTTCAAATAAATCTAGTTTGGGAATCCCTGCATTACATGTAAATAAGAAATAACATGAATTTGTGCATTTTAATGTGTTTGAAAGACAAAAGCCTTCCAAAGACAAAGTAATACATGATTAAATAACCCTCTGCGTGTTCATCAGTAGTTGATGTAATGTTGAAATGCTAAGAAAACGCTTCTCAATTTTCTGTGTAGGCTAATTACATCCACCTAACTAGTGACTGGTATTTTTGTGAATGTCTGCAAAACTAGAAGTTTTCTAAGTATACACATAAGGCTCATCATAAAATAAATGGATCAAAGATAATACTGCAGGGGGAATAGGAAAGCAATAGTTGGTCTAAAATAGCTTTGTATTGTTATAGTGTTGGTAGTATATTATATGTAAATTATGTGTACTCTTTCTCCATGTTACTCTTCTCAGATAAAGTCCACCAGATAACATATTTTGACATCTTCAGGGCTTTTATTAAAACTACAGATTGTATTTGCGCATTTTTGTATCACTGCCCATAGACAGTGGGATCCAGCATTCTGGGTTATGGGTGTTGAGGTTTCCCTGTCATCAGTCCTGTGGTTGGCTAACAGAAGGAGTTTTAGGCGTCCTCAGCCCATTGGAGGAACTGGATCCAGCTGTGCTGTTGATGGTTACATTATTTCCACAGAAAGCGTCCTATCTCCCGAAAACTATGGTCCATCTCCCTGTGGGAATGCAAGTGGTATCCAGATGACAGGCTTACTGATACACCCAGGAATAAGAAGGCAGACCTCCAAAACCGGGTAGATGAACTTTGGTCAGCAGTCAGACACTTAATTCCATAATTCCTGAAGATGTGATGGAACAGTGCTTTTGCAGTCAAAAGGGAAGTGGGGAGGCCCTTCAATGGCACCAGACGTCTAAGACACAGGTGTTGGGAGTATAATGCCGGGAGATCAGTGATAAAATCCACCCCTAGGTGTGACTAGAGACAGCGAAAGACTCGGAGAAAGGATTAGAAAATCCTTGGGCGTATCATTGTAGTCCCTGGGACATAAAAGGCCATCAAAATCGGTTTGTTGATGGATCATACCGTGTCCCTCCAGGCATTGTGAGGTGCTTGTTTCCACTGTTGGGGAAAGTTACTTTTAAAAGTAATACATTATAATATTGTGCTACTCCCTAAAAAGTAACTTTAGTTACTTTAGTTACTTTTTAAGGAAAGTAATGCACTACGTTACTTTTGCATTACTTTTTACTTTGCGTTCTTGGTTGTTCTTAATATAAAAACGTTTTATTTTGGCAAATGTAAAAACACTACAGTAGAGGGCGCAAGTGCAGTGCTGTATCAGGTGAGCCACCAAGCATGTTTGCCTACATTAGAAAAGGAATACATATGGAACTGGGTATGTGATGCAAACGTAAAAATGTATTAGTTTATAAATAATACCCTATGGAAAATATTTTTAGGCCTTACCTGTCACAGCTATCAGCTGGTGTGCCGATGCCAGCCATCAGAGGGCACTCTACCCAGATCATTGTTTGTTGTTGACTTCAATTCCCATCACCCTTTGCACAGACAATCATGTTTCATTGCTTTCAGCTGTTTGTAATTTACCTAGTTAGCTCACCTATATATACCATGTTCTCTAAGCTTTTGGTTGCTGAAGCATTGTGCTGTGTATTTGTCACACCGTCTCCTGAGTGTTTTTGCAGGTGTTTTCATTCTGGATTGCCTTGCTTGTTCCTTTTTGCCTTGTGTTCTCTTTTTTTTTTAGGTCTTTGATTCGTATCACAAATTAAAACTGCACTTGGATCTTCAATGTTGTCTCAGAGTATTCCATGACAATACCATAGTATTGTGCAATGAAATAAGTCTTTATTAATTAAATCGATTATATGCTCCTTTAATGATTAATTTGTGAAAAGGAATGTTATTGGTGGCATTTTATATTGCAGATAGCAGCCATTTATCTAAAATAGCAGTGAATTATATGTGCATGAGTATCAAGATAAATCATTTAGATTATACTGTTATAGTGTTTTTTGGAGCTCAACTGTGTTTCGTGTCGCTCTCAAGCAAGAAAATCATATGGGTTTGGAATGATTAAGTGTGAAACAGAATGTTCATTTGTAATATGTTACATAATAAATATAGAAAATAATGCAACATTAAATACCAAGCAACAGCCACGAACACAAACCACAACATATTGTTACTGTTATACCACAACACTTCTGTGTGCATCAGATTCATTAAACCTGAGTCAGGAAACGAGTAACAGAGAAACTCCTGCATGGAAACATGAAACATGAGTTTAATGAACTACAGTAACACATCTTGGCAGTGTTCGAAATGTGTGATTACATACCAGCCAACTCCAATAAATATACTCTATCTGAAATCAGCAGGCTCACTTTGTCTGCAGCATGTGTTTCAGCGCTGCCTTTAGATTAATAGGAAGTGCGTGTGTTCTCTGTTGTTTGGATGATGTTTATGTGTGGATATATGGGAAGTTTTTATCTCGGATTGGGTAAGCGTCTCTCCAAACACTGTTTCTCTGAGCTGCACACCATCATCTTTATTGTCAGCTGTCTTTCACAGCGTTTACTGGCTGTTCTGTTTGAAATGGGCTCCTGAGCAGCTGAGAGAATGGAGAGAACAGGCCTCGGGAAATCTGGAGGCAGACACAACATATATGTCAAGAGCAAAGATCGCTGAGAAGAATTGAGTGAAAACCGAGGGAGGGAATGATAGAGAAACCGAGTAAGAGGGTGAGGACCATGCCAGGGCAAACATGACCCTCACAGCTGGACACTGGGACATTTGGCTTGGGAATGAGAATGTGTTCTCATTGCTCTGGCTGATGGGTGAAAAGATTCAAACAAACAAATCTGGAGGATATATGAGTTTTAAAATCCAAAATATGTTAATAAATAATCATATATAATATAATATAATACACACACACACACACACACACGCACAATATAATAAATAAATAAATAAATTCAATAATACTACATATAATAAAATCTTTTTCCTCACTGGCCTTTATTTTCAAATAAACCTGAATGCAAATACATAATGTATTTCTTACATGATCATAAAAGTGGATACATTTACCAGTATGTAGTAATATAAGGAAAGATGGGAGAATTTTAAGAACAGTGAGCATTTACTGCTAAACTGTAAAATTTAAGAGATAATTTTAGCATGTACAGGATTATGATGATAATGATGATGATTATTAAGATATTATTTCTAATTTAAATTTACCCCAGATGCAATCAGATTTTTGCAGAATATGTTAATACACCTGGCATTCGTAATTATTTATTTAGTCTATATAAATGTGTGATTTTTTAATAAATATATGAATAATGACAGAAATTATACATCAAAATTCTATCGTCATAGAGATCCATCTGAACACTTCATAAATGTATAAAAATCATCTTTTCTATTTAAAAAAAAAAAAATGTATATGACAATATTATGGATTCAGATTCAATGATTAGCCAGTTGGTTGAAATGATATGAATAATATATGTTATATATATATATATATATATATATATGTAAGGATGAATCTATATAGCATATCTCAACTGCTTGATTACGTTTATCATTGCACAGTACAGAAATATATAATTTCCCAGCTCTAATCTCCTCTACGTGTGACTGTAAGTCATGAATATATAAAGATATTATAAACATTAACATCACGATATTTCTGTAAAGTTGCCTATGTGTGGACTATGTTTGACTTAAAGACAAAGATTTAAGATAATTTAACCTAAAAACCTCAGATAACTTCATGAAATGAATCTCACAAATGTTGATGTTCAGATGAAAAGTCTGCATCTGCATTGGCTTTACGTCTGACAGGAAAGCCCTGTGAAAGATTGTGAAGAGAACACAGTTACAATGGAAAACATTTGCTCTGAATGATACAATGGAAAACATTTACTGATAGAAATGAAAGACCATCTTTATTTTTAGTTACCTCACTTATCAGGCCAAAAGCTGAGAAGCACTCAATTCAGTTCAGCCACCCAACAGTCAACAGCCAGTTCTCTCTAATTCATTTAATGTGCTAAATCCAGGTCCAGAAGGAAAATGTATTTTTTGCATTCAGAAATCTGTTTGTCATCAGTCATTATATATACACAAACTTTACATCACCTCACTGTACAATAACTAGATATATAAATATTCACTGTTCCGCTATTGTTTATATATCTTCCTGTCTTGTTTATGGTCTGTCGGAATTTGTTGAATGTGTTATGTGCATTGCAGTTTCCTGAACCACATTTCGTGTTTCTGTATTGTTATAAATAGCAGTAACTTTGACAGAGAACAGGTATTGTCGTTGGCTTTCGCAGGTATTGTCGTGTTCGATAGGCAATGAAAGGTCATTGGACTGATCTTAACAAGTTGTGTGACTGGTTTGTGGATAAACACACTGTGGTTTGAAGATAAAAGGCATTTCTGATTTTATTGAACCATTAAACTGAACTGTTTTGGAAAAAAACCATGAAAACTTGTGTTGGTTTAACTTTGGTAAAAAATGGTGAATTTCAATATTTAGACGCCAGCTTTTTATGGCTCCCTAGAAGTATTGTATTTTACAAAATCAGGGTACAAAACAGATGTTGAAATAAATTATATGATTATATTTTATAAACGGAACCATGTTACAGCTTTGAACTTTCACTGAACAGAGTTAACAAACGTTAGAATTAAATGCATTTCAACAAACTAAACATTGATAGTTTGAGACAAAATGTTGGTTTGCAGTTATATTTTCTATACATTTTGCAATGTAAAATATTACATAATTATTTCCTGTATGTCAGGGAATCTCTGTCACCACACTCACCTGTTCACGATCTCCTCGTTATTGATCATCAGCTCCACTATATCTGCACACTCTCCACACTCCCTCCTTGTCCGGTCTACAGTTCACTACCCCGAACTGTCACCAGACCCTGTGTGCACTAACCTGTGTATATTTACCTTATAGTTCTCCAACGTTTCTCCTGTGATCCTCCAGCGACGTATCCAGTCATCTCTGGTTCCTGACCTCCATCGATCCTGTGAAAGACTCACTTCTGTTCCCAGCTAAGACTAATTGTGCAAAGTGTCAAGATATTCCCCTACCTTTCTCTCTACACGATCAGCATTACCTGTCAATAAACCATCCTGTTGTATCACTTACCTGTTTGTGTCTGACCCGTCTGTGACACTGTAATGCTGTGGATTTCTTTTTTTTTATTATTACACACAGATGCCAAAATGATGACGTTTTGTGAATTTATTTGTGGAATACGGTCGAGAAGGTCAAGATCTCGGCAGTGGGACGGATGTACAGACATTTGATGTGCTTAAAACAAGCTAATTTTCATGCTGATGATTTTGTGATAGATAAAAGCCGTTTTACTGCAGTGATGCTAATAAAGTGGAACCATATGGTTTTACAATCAGTGAGACTTTCTATTTAACCTCTGCAATGTTTAAATTCGACTGATATCACTCGTATCATTCTTGACAGCAAACGTTTGAGATGAAAACGTGCATGTACAAACAATACTCTGCCGTATGTTTTCATTTGCACTGGAGCGGTTCCCAGCCTCTGATAATTCACAATTAATCACAGTTCATGTAAGGAGAAGTAGGGAAACTCAGCACAGAATTTACATAGATTTAAGGCCGCGGGAAAATGTTGACCAAGAAATCTACAGATATCTGGAATTTGGAAGAGTTTGCACATGTCTCCAACTCAGTCCAGTGAAATCCACACGCAACCACCATGTGCGTTGTAAAGACAATTGCCAGAGTTCATATTTTACGGTTCTCTCAGCATTTCTGTGAGAAACTGAAGACGATTATAACGATTTGGTCGCTACAATTGATTAAAATGTGCCAAGTTCATACATGGGCTTTCTTTTAAACTCAAATCAACTGATTTTACCCATCTTATTCGTTTTATGATTAGTTGGCCAGTTGTGATATTATTTGCAATGTGAAGGTTTAATTTTTTTCTTCTGTCTTCTGCAGTTTCATTAAACACCCCCGCCACTGTGTTTTAGTTTGTTTTCTAATGTAAATGTATGTATTATTTTTAATTGTGACTGAGGTGCCCAAATGTTATGCATGGGGTTAGATTTGTTGCATATTTCTAAATAAACAACAGTAATTCAAAATTCATTCATAAATGAGCTATTGCAATAATAGTGTGCCACAAAAGCTCAATGTGCTATTGATCTGAAATGTGAAAATCATTTAAATCTAAATTTTGGTATAGAACCACTGATATCACACACACACAAAACAAGAATCACACAAACAATATATTTATTGCAAATTAATTCCACAGAACTAATAACACAGGAATTATGTGAGCATGTATTGTGAAAATAATGGTATAAAAACATTTAAATAACAAAATGAAGCAAACATGTCCAGTACAATTAGTAATACATTGGAAGAGGAATGGGAATGGGTAGACAAAAAAAAAAAAGTGGTCAAATTTGTGCAAATATTTATAGCAGTTTTACAGACCTACATTACTGATCTAAAAATATAATAATTTAAGAAATGCATTATTTAAACTACAAGGTTTTCAAAAGGCGACTTGCAGACCCAATTACAGCAACGGGGTGGAATTCGAGCACAAACATCATAACAGGAGTGCATCATGGTTTGAAACGTTCTTATGATATGGTGATTGTAGATTCGTACCGATTATACATTCGAGAAAAAGCAAAATGACATCGTCTGCATTGTTCCATCGACTCATAAGTGCTAAATTGGGAATGTTAAAGAAGAACCTTTATTCTGGGGGAGTTTTGGGGGTCTTAAAGGCCACTGGATGCTGGTCATAATGGTTTCTGTATGTTTATACGAGATGAAAATATGCCCAGTTCAGAGATGGCTGGGGGGAGGGGGGGCTTTACACGAATACACAGAAACCACTAAATTCGATCCGACAAGTCTAATGAATGGAGGAGGTCTGCGGTATCACCGCAATGCTAAGCGAGCCCACACGGCTCTTTGCTCTACCACAGTTATGAAGTGAGGATGATCAGTACCACATTTCTACTGAAGCTCACTGGAGCCGCAGAGTACCAGATGAACCATCCATGTACCATTCAACCAATGCATCAACATATCATGACGACATTTTCACAGTGTGCTACAAACATCTACACATCACATGTGAGAAAAGATAAATACACACACATTAGACCTATCTGATGGACCTAATACAAATATATATATCCTGACACCATAACCAGAAGGTGAATGTTGCATAATTGTTCGCGCTGAAATAGCAAATTGTGTCCAGGCCTCTTTATCAATGCTCAATACAATCTTTCAGCTTTCAAAATGTCATGATTACAAAAATATATATATATATATTAGGTTGAGAGGCACATCACTTGAAATTCACAAATGTAGACTCATGTTCTGTAGCCTTACTTGTGTTTTCGCTAGAGCTTGTTCAGAATGGAATTTGAGATGTGACAGAATTCAATTTGCTTTCTCTGATATGCCAAAGTCTATGAAAGCAAGACTTGCTGGTTCCTGCATTCCCCAATTATGATTTCCCACAAATTCTTTTCTCATATTGCTGAGGTGTCTTTTTAAAAGAATGTAAAATGATCATGCTAAGTACACTTTAATTTGATGTCACATATTAAGAGGTTATATTTTTTTTAGTTTATTTAAATCAGCGGTTCTCAAGTGGTTTTGCTTAGTTTATTTTGGACATCAGCTGGTGACCCAACGTGGTACCAAAATTGTGTTTCGTACAAAATTTCAATGGTTTCATGCTCTCAGCAGCCAATAATTCTCAAAACGTTGTCAAAATCATGTCCTCACTGCAACCCGTATTTAATGTCTCTGGGAGGTTTTCTCTCGACCCGTGCATGCTGGCATCTGCCTGATTTGTTGAGATTCTAACAAGTGACCGATTTCATCAACAAAAGCATTTTCTCCTCACTTTTAAAGAGCCATATATCCATATCCGGACCGGAGAAAGCAATTTCTGGACAACCATTTGAGAGAATTGTAATGTAATGGAAAACTATACAAGCAGCGCTCTGTGAAAAACTCTCACGCAGGTTTGTGTGCTAATAGAAAACCAAAAATTCAAAATTCATCACTCCTATTGATTGCAGTGATAATGTATTTTTGTAGGCCAAAACTCAGAAATGAGTTAGCATTTTAGCACTGCCCGTTCTGTCATCCTGAAGTCAGTGCGTTTTTCAATTGGTTTTTGGTTAAAGGGAGACTAAACCCCAAAATGAAAATTTGGTCATTAATCACTTACCCCCATGTCGTTCCAAACCCGTAAAAGCTTCGTTCGTCTTCGGAACACAATTTAAGATATTTTAAATGAAAACTGGGAGGCTGTCCCATTGACTGCCAAGTAAATTACACTGTCAAGGCCAAGAAAAGTATGAAAAACATCGTCAGAATACTCCATCTGCCATCAGTGGTTCAACCGTAACGTTATACGAGAATATTTTTGTACGGAAATATAACAAAAATAACAACTTTATTCAACAATTTGGCACCGTAATTTTGGAGAGTATCGCACGCAATATATGCACGCAAAATGCGTATACTCTTCCGTGTCAGCCGTGACACAGGGATACTCTGTTTTCATTCAAATCAAAGCGTACGCATTTTGCATGCAGCGATACTCTCCAAAATGGCACTACAATGACGTTACGGTGCTGAATTGCTGAATAAATTTGTTATTTTTGTTTAATTTCCGTACAAAAAGTATTCTCGTCGCTTCATAACGTTACGATTGAACCACTGATGGCAGATGGAGAATTCTGACGATGTCTTTCATATTTTCTGGACCTTGAGAGTGTAATTTACTTGGCAGTCAATGGGACAGTCACAAGCCCACGGTTTTCATTCAAAATATCTTAAATTGTGTTCCGAAGACGAACAAAGCTTTTATGGGTTTGGAACGACATGGGGGTAAGTGATTAATGACAAAATTTTCATTTTGGGGTGGAGTATCCCTTTAAATGCCTGAAGTAAGATACCAAGATATTTTAAATCTTGGTATCTTGGTACCAAAAGTGGCTAAATGGGACTACAGAATTTGTCGGGGGCATTAAACATCATCACATCAAACAGGGAAACTCATCTATGTCCGCTTTCACAGCCTTGTGTTTACAGTCATGCTCCTGCAAACTAACTCAAACTTTTAGGGAAAATGAAAGAGTTGTCAGAAGCTCAGTGGTGGTGACGCTTAAGTCATGCGACTGACTGGTGTAGTGCGTTTATAGCCTACATTTGGCTTTTTACCTCATGTGATTGTATTTAGGCTTCAAAATTGAGAAATATTACAGCATTACCTATAGGGTGTTTCTTTTTTAAATTATTTTGCCATCTCAACTACTCACTATTATACAGTTAGTGCATTTTATTGTTTGCATTTCACATTGTATATTCATTTAAGTCCACGGAACATTTTTAACCTTCCAGTTGAGAACCACTGATTAGACTACTAACAATATATGCAAAACACAAGTATGCCAAGCAGAACATAACAGCCCCCAATGTTACAGCAAAGACACAGAAAAGCTTTCTGTACAGTTGAGAATGGGGTCATTTAAAACAAAACCGTGAATGTGTAGACCTGTAATAAACAGTAGGTGGTTATCAGGAAATGACATGACAGTTCCACCACATAACTACAACACAACTGCGACACAACAAACATGATGCAGGTGATTGTAACTTGTCAAACAGAATTCTTACCAAACAATCTATGTTTATAGCTCCATTCAAAACACTAGTGAGCTGCCTTGATGACACTGCCAGTTATATTTTAAGACAGCATCCAAACTGTCTGTTGCAGGTCACACAACTGATTCCAATTAGACTTTGCTATTAGCATGTTGCTAAGCTAACAGCTCAATACTCAAGCAAAATGGCATATACCAATATTAATAAATGTGTTTCTATTTTACCAGTGCTTTTTAGGATAGCATGAAACTAAAGCATTTTCTCAAATGCCTATAGGATTGTTGTTGTTTTTTCCACTGAGGTTGTTGCAGTGCATTATGGGAAAGAAATCTCTGCACAGGAGGCAGACTTTCCATAATTTGATTTTGCTGACCAGCCTTTGTGTTGTGAGCACAATTTTGGTGCTTTGTAGGCAGCTCACTAGGTTTTTGGAAAAGTGTTTATGACAGCATACTATAAAATATCCAAACATTTGCCATGGTTTGTATGGGGAAAATGACAAAGATTGATTGAATGAAATCTTCTTCATGTTTATCAAAATGTTTGATGCTCCCAAAACGTACGTCCATGAAATATAGATAGCCATTTTTCCTTTTTTTTTTTTTTTTTTTTTTAAAGTTCTGTATTTAAAAAACTACATGTATTCCATTTTCAAGTCATGAAAACCTACAAAACAACATCTTTGGCGTAAGAAAAATAGCTAGTAAAAATCTACAGGATACGAACGTTATCTACAGAACATTACACAAGAGTTGATCATGTAACTGATCAATATTGGGAAAAAAGGTTGATACGACGTATCTAAAACAATCTCATCTGGAATATTCCAAATATCTAAAGTGCTTCTGCATTAGTCCCTAATTCATACACAAGTGTGGGATTGTAAGTACCTCCACTGAATTTATAAGGCAGATTAATTCTATCCACTACAGATAGAAAACCATGCACACACTCAAAGGGATGGGTGAGAGGGATGATGCTATAACTATAAAGAACAACGAAGATTCCCTTTGACATGGTTATTTTACTTGTCAAAACATCAGACGACAAGTAGTCTGAAAAACTGACGGTTTATAAAGAAATATGTGAAGGTTGAGTTCTTTCAAAGACTATTTTAGCAGCTATAATTTCTCAGACAAACTCTGGTGTCTGGACTTTCACAGCCTGTTTAGGAATGGATAAGAGGTGATTGAAATCTTTTCTGACTGTGCGGACTGGCGATTGAGGTTTCTAAACGATCTTAAAAACTGATATAAGACAGAAACGGAACAGGCACACAGAGAAAAGAGCTAGATTTTTCCAATGATAGCAACTCACAGACACACCACTCGACTCCTGACTGGCCAAATTCTTCTAAGTACACTGTAACTCCAGACAGGCCATCGCTGGAGAGGTAAGACGGCAGCACTTCTCTGAGCATAATCAGAGCGCTGTCGTGCTCCTCTATGTCGACAAACACAGCGCCCTCTGCTTGTGTGGCTGTGTCAGTACCACCTGGTCCCGCAGTCACAACGTTACGCTGTCTTTCCAACTATAGGATTCTCGCTATAAATTAAAGTAAAAAGAATGACAAACAATTTTACTGCACATATACACACACACACAAACAAGACAAAATTTTCGGGGGGAATTTTGATTTAGGACGTTTTAACAAAAAACGTTTGCTGAAAATTGTAGATGAGTTCGTTTCTTACAACAGCATTTTAGTGGCACATAATAATATAAATCTATAAATCTAATATTTCAAGATTAAAGTCATAATATTTTGAGAATAAAATTTCCACCTATTCCACAAAAAACATCTGTACCTCAAACCTTATGTCAAAACAGTAATAAAATGTTGAAATGTTGAAATAGACTCCAACTTGGTTAACTGACTGATTTATGAGAATAACAATAAAAAAAATGTTGGCAAAGTTAAACCATTGTTCCTTTTGTGTGTATTTTAAATTCATCCCAGCTCCCTTTTATCTGTCCTAGAAGAAAGCCACTGAGGCCCGGTGGCCAACCCACATTATATGGCCAAATAAAAGAGAATAACCTTAATAATTTACTTTTATTTTGCAACCTTGATATCCAGAGCTGTTCTTGCCAGCACTGCTGTCTTCGATATTACTTTGAGGATCAAAGAGCACCGCTTGATTGGTGAATGTCCCTGAAGCAAAGCTAAATATAAGTAAATAATATTTAATTATGTTGATAATTACTTACATTTAGTCATTTAGCAGACGCTTTTATCCAAAGCGACTTACAAATGAAGACAACAGAAGCAATCAAAATCAACAAAAGAGCAATAATATGTAAATTTAGGAAAACAAATCTTTGGCTAGGTATTTTTGAATATTACACCAAAAGTTATAGGCCATAATGAGGTTATACAATGGTGACTGACATTTCAGCACGTCATGAACAGACAGCAACTTAAGTACCACTTAAGAGCATTCGTGTTTTAATTTTAAACCATCGCATTTGCCTTAGCAATATGAGAGTCCATAATCCATAATATCGCTTCCTCTCGTGAAAAAGTCCATCCCCTGTTGTCCTCACACATCACTTTATATTAGGTGGCCACAACTACTAAGTACTTACATAAAAAAAAAATACAATGTTGTTTTCATATTGCATTGCAAAACACTTCTGCTGTTATTGAGGTGGGATACGAGTAAGGCTAGGGACAGGTTTGGTGGTATGGGTAGGTGTAAGAGTAACAGTGTAATTATAAATGTAATTACATGTAGGTATTTTTAAATATAAGTGCAATGTAAAAACATATATGTACGTACACAATAAGTGCATTGTATCAAATGATTAATTTAAATGTAAGTACATATTAAGGCCACCTAACATAAAGTGGGACCAAAAATTGTTGGACTGTTTTCACTTGTAAATGGTGCTTTATCTGAGCATATTTCTCTCCTGATTTAGACACTGGAGAAAGCAATACCATGGATAGAGGACTCTTAGCCAGAAGCAATGGTGATGGATTTATTCATTACAAACATCACAAGACATTGATTGATGGACTGGAGTCATGTGGATTACTGGTGGATTATTGTGTTGTTTTTAATCAGGTCTTTGGACTCTCATTCTGACGGCACCCATTCACTGCAAAGGATCCAATTGTGAGCAAGTGATATAATGCAAATTTTCTCCACATCTGTTCCAATGAAGAAACATCTACTCATCTACTGTACATCTTGAATGGTCTGAGTACATTTTCAGCAAATTTGTTTTGTTTTGGGCGAACTTTTCTTTTAATAAAATAATTAAAAATAATAAATAAAATTAATTATTAAAAAAAAAAAAAAAATCTACATTACAATTAACACTTTGCAAATGTGCTGACTTATTAATTCATGCCAATTTTAACAGATTTTGGGTGTCTTACATAGTGCCTGGTTCATCAGTTAGTGCTCCCTTTGAGTCGTGGTGAGCCTGCAGATCATCCAGTACTTCTCCGAGCTCTTTAATAGTACGGAAGGTCTCTTTAGGGTCCTGTATAGTGAAGGCTGAACACTCCTCCTGCTGCCCAAGATACACTGACATACCAGCACAGGCATCTATTGACACAGACAAATAAACCAACTTTACTGCCATGTAAAAAAAATAGGAAATTAGTAGTAGTCAATAAAAATGACTGTGTTCAATAATACTTAAAGTGAGTTCAAACATTTGACTGTTTCTGAGTGAAACTGAATATTGAGCAGGAAATATCCTGGATCAACAAATGATTTGACATTAGCTATTATTTCACAGGTCATTGTTACATCAATAGACGAGAAACATTTTTTTCAGTAGTGGTGAAAGTACATTTTGATCAAATATTATGAAAACATACACTGATGAATCATGCGCAAACAGACAAAATGTGTATTAAGAAAATAAATGGGGCCAGTTTTGATTTTATTCTGTTTTTGTGTGTATACACACCCTCCATCTTCTGTAGTCTGGAGCGATTGGAGGAGAAGAAGGAGAAGATTCGTTCCGTTTCTCTGTCACAGTCGATGTCCAGTTGAATATTAGCCAACACTGTCCTATAAGACAAAATCAGACATCAAAAACAAGAACGTGAACACATCTGATAAAGCGATAAAATGTGAATGTATTAATAAGATGTCTTACGCAGTGCAGGGTTTGCAGCCAGGGGTGTTCTCGTTGAGTTCCTTACAGCATAACCAGGACCCACCCACGTAAGCAGACGGGTGAAACGTGCTGAGCCGGCCCGGGTTACAGCGGCTGACCTGACTCAGTACCTCGATCCAGCTGTTGGTCTCCACGCAGTTCCCCGCCTGCACGTACAGAGGCTTCTCTGAATGGATTACCTGAAACATCTGCAAAACAAATAGTGGTGAAGGAGGATATTACACATACACTAAAAGTCAAAAGTTTGGAATAGTGAAATTTTTTATTGTTTTCATAAAATATTACTGAATTTATTTGATCAGAAATACAATAAAAAATGTAAAACTGTGAAATATTATTGCAATATAAAAGAACTGTTTTCAATTTTAATATATTTTAAAATGTAATTTATTCTTGTCCCCTGGGAATGAAACCCATGACCTTTGTGTTGCTAGCACCATGCTGTACCGGTTGAGATATAGAAACATAGATAAACAACCACCTACCTACCAACCCACCCACCCACCCACCCACACACACACACACACACACACACACACACACACACACACACACACACACACACACACACACACACACACAACTGAGCTACTCACGTTTTTGCGGTTAAAGGCACTTTCTTCCAGTTTCTCGACACCAAGGATGTTTTTCACAGGAATGACGCACAGTGCTTCTTTCCCTGTACACAAATACAAAGATACATTTATCCATGCCGCTTGAATAGAAAAATAAATGAATTAATTAAAAATTTAGCACTTTGTGTAAGGATATTGATGAATAATATGCATCATTAAATTTGCAACAAACATAAATACAGAGCCTAGACCAGTGGGACTGTCTGAGTCTGTTTTTGCATACACACATCAACAAACATCTGGGGACTGTGGTTCAGACGGACACTAAATCTCACATGATATTCTGTAATGACCCCGTGACTCAGTCTAGTCAGGCCGAGCCAGTGGAGCTGATAGCACACCAACTTGCTGCGCCAATACAAACACACAGCCGTTTCTCAAGCACATTCTACACATTTGAAAAATTCCTATTTTCATCTCCTCCGCTGATGTGCAGCATCACAGAACAGCCAAAGTACACAGATGCTTGAGAACTAGAGGGTCTGAAACAAGTTTGTTGAGCTGGATAATGACACCAACTTTGCAACATCAACAATGTAATTGTAACTGAATTGTACTGACACTGAATGACTTGAGTTGAATAATTACACTATTGCCTTCTGTAGACCTACTTATAGCTGAAGTATAGCTAATAACCACTGTAACACTGACAGTTATTTAAGTGAACTGAAACAACATCAAATAGAGCTAAAAACAGACTATTATCTTCTGTAGAGCTGCTTTACAGCTGAAATTGAATTTGTTTCTTAATTCATTGTAAAATATTAACACTGTTATTTTCCTGTTTATTAATGTGAAGCTGCTTTAAATTTGTATTGTATAAAGTGCTATATAAATAAATGTGATTTGACTCATCTTCCACAGAATAAAGAGAATAAATTCAACAACATGAATGATGACGGAATTATAGTTCTGGGTGAATCTTTCCTTGAATGAAATATTATTTTAATGAAAAAGTGAGTCATTAGAATTGTATTATTATGTAGTAAACGTTTCGAACAGCAGTAACACACCATAGGCTGCTGTGAGGCGTTCCTTTACTACTTACATCGTTTGTCTGAGAATTAAAATGGCAAGGTATTAAACATTTTCGAATGACACTGGCAGATGTTTTTACTAACATCTTCTAATTTCTTAGTTTCTAACAGCCGCTTTTGCAGTCTATGTGGCGATACACTACAACACCACAAACAGATGGTTTTTAGCTTCCTAGCATGAAAGGGCAAAGATTAAAGATTGGTGGTTTGACATTTAACTGTAAAATATTCTGCTTTGTCATATTAAACTACTTAAATTACAGCAGCAGAAAACTCTTAGCTGTAGTTTGGGGACAAAACTGTCCTCAAAAGCGATCAAAATATTCCCTTTGAGGGAACTGAGGTAAAAATATTATTCATAAATAGAGTAAATCGTGTTTTAGTCTATGGTACGTCTTCACTTTTATAGCAAGGCAAGAATGTGTGTGGGTACGTGGCTCGAAGCTATTTTTTTAGTAAATGTTTATCACTGTAGACACGTATTTAAGCTCTTCAATGGACTGCAGGGTCTGGACTCTGAAGTGGAGCAGTAGGCCTGTTAAACCACTTCCTCAGATTTTACTCTTGTAAAAGGACGAAAGAAAAAGGTTCAAATGAAGAGGAGGCTTGTTGTTGCAATCCCATCACCCCAGACTAAAAGTGCACCAGGAATTCTCATCAGAATGAACTCAGAAGAGGACAGGCTCCGCTGCGCAGTCTTGATTCATCCCGAGGTTTCTTCCTCATCTTGGATAAGGTACAACACATACTGTCAAACTCCATGTTTAATTGCTTTGGTAATATTTTCACAAGCAAGTGCATTTCCAAAACGTCTCATCAGGTCATATTTTCAGTTATGTTAGTAAGTACAGTACACAAAAGTGTCCTATATATTTATATTAAAAATGCTTAGAAAAAAGTGTTTACACACTTTTAAAAATGCACTTTGTAATAATGCCAAATTTAAGGTTTTCCTTTTATAATATTTTGTCAAAGCACATGTAAAGTACTTGATTATAATTTTACTGTAGAGTGTTATTAAATATTGCATTTAAAAAGTGTATATAATTTAAATTTCAACTTCATCAATACAATCCGCAAATTACAAATATGTGTTCATACATGAAAGACATTTTAGTTTAGCATTCCAGATTGTACTGGAACTGTACTTTAATCATATTACAGACAATATGAAATTACATAGAAAGATGTACTAGAGTTAAAAAGTTATTAAATATTATATGTAATTGCAGTTAACATGCAATTAAGTGTCTGAAAACATTTCATCAAGTTCTTATTTAAATATATAAAGTATAATATTTCTGTATTAATTAGCCTTTTTCATTTTTCACACAGGAAGGGTGATTTGAAACATCTTGCATTGTTTGTTAAAAAGTAGAAAAACTGACAGAGTATGTGATTAAACCAAATCGATACGTTGAAATGATTTTGTGATTGAACTGACCACTTACTTGTGGAAGTAGTGTCAAGTTTTGTCTATGGAGTCAAACGACTGCCATAGATCAACTGATTCTGGGCATGTTTGTTAAATGATGAAACACTTTTAGCATCTTGATTTTCTTTCCAGTGAGATTTCTAACCAGATCTGATATCTGGGGGACACTTACAAATGAAAGCTGCACGTCTACAGAGGACAGTCCATCATTTAGTCCAGATGCTCAGTGGTCATGAGTCTAGAAGATGACCGTCCGTTGATCAAATAAGAGGAAATGAAACCAAGAGTTATTAGCTTCTCTCCCTCTTTTAACTGTGATACGAGCGCATTTGGTCAAAAGGCACTGTCTACTAAAAATGCAACCTACACTCCCTGATCCTGAGGTGAATTTTAAGCTCATGCTTCAAGAATAAAGTTCAGAATCAAAACTGGGAATAACACAGTGGCGCCTAACTCATTTTGACTGTATGAAATCAGTTCTCCTCGATTTGACACGGGTGTCCTAGCAAAGTAGCCAAAGAATCACATCCACTGCCATGTGTCTCAATACTTCTTTCCTTGTATTTTGTTATCTACCGCATTTTAAGTGTGACTCGGGTGTCCAAATACTTTTTGGGGTCACTATATGGACATAAAGTCACTAGAAAACACAGGTACTGTACAAGAACTGTTACAGTCCATAAAACAAATATTACTCAGAAAATCCCTTTATTGGTATAATTAGCTTGCTGTTACCTAAATGAGTTAAGAAAAGTCACATTCTAACAAGAAACAAAACTAATGAACACAAACAAAAACATGCGTTCTGCCAGAGTCACTCCCAGCACAAGTGCCTGAATTATAGGATAGATTACACAGTTACATAATAAAAGAAGCAATGTGGAAAATCAAAATGCATAGAGAAAAAAACCCTGAAAACGAGGTTATAATCAAAACAATTCTTTCAGCCTTCTCAACTCTGCTGGATACAGACACACCACATCTCCTATTGATTAGTCAACAACATCCTCATATTCCAAAGATTTCTGCAGGATCATGTGACACTAAAGACTGGAGTAATTGCTGCTGAAAATGTAGCTTATCCGTGACAGGAATAAATGACATTTGAAAATATATTCAAATAAAAAACAGTTCTTTTAAGCAGTTTTTACTGTATTTTTCATCAAAGATGATCACACAACAGCGGTAAACATGAATCATGCGGGGACATCCAGATTTGCAGTCGGTGACCTTGAAATTCACATTTCACCTTGGGAATTGACATGGCTCTGGTTTCACAGGACAGCTCACTTTAAGGGAATGTGGGAATTACGTAATCAGGATGCAATGAAGTTGAGTGTTGCATACTGGAGTGTGTTTAATTCTATATCAGTTTGTTGGCAGTACAAAATTAATCAACACTGTGAATATTTCCTGCTCCGTATGTCATGACTCTTAAGCGTGACAGTGTTGACAGAGATATTTGTAATAGTGTCCTTATTCAAACCTCCCTAACAAAAATACTGATACAGATGGGAAGTGTGATTCGTGTCTGGAAATCATTTCTTTCAAACTGCCCAATTCAGTGAATCAGTTAAAAAACAATGATTCAGTGATTTAGCAAAGCTACATTTTCTGCAGCCACATGCTAATATGTTCAAGAAACATTTCTTCTTATTATCAATATTCAAAGCATTTGTGCTGCTTAATATTTCTGTGGAAACCATGATGCATTTTTTCAAGATTCTTGGACAAAGTTCAAAAGAAGAGAATTGATATGAAACTAATATTTTTTAACGTTATAAGTTTCTTTACGGTCACTTTTTAAATTTAATGTGTCCTTGCTGAACAAAAGCATTCATTTATTGCTCCAAACTTTTTAGTGGTAGTGTGTTTGTAGGTAAATATTGCTGCTCACTGCAGTTTAAATATTTTAATAAATATAAATATTTTAATCTTACCTGTAACTATATCTTGATTATTCAAATGGATCAATATATAAATTGAATTTTAAGACCTAATTCCCTTTTATGTCCAGAATCTACTGACAGCCTCAACATCTTTTTCCAATTGTTTTTGAGAAAATATTGTGTAAAATAATTAATTTCAGTAATTCATTTTACATCTCACTGCTTGTAAGTATTATATATGCCACTGTCCATCCTATTTTCAGCAACGGTCACTAATTTAAAACAGCGTTACAAATTACAAGCGGACACACACATATTCAGTACTCAAACACACTGTGAACATCAGTACACACCCATGACATAAATCTGACTGCATAAATCAAAAGGGGAAACAGAACTTTTCACATCCAGAACTGTCCGACCACACTACATGCACAGGAGCTACACAAACAAGAATGTGAAACTGAGG
Source organism: Onychostoma macrolepis (assembly GCF_012432095.1). Taxonomy (NCBI): domain Eukaryota; kingdom Metazoa; phylum Chordata; class Actinopteri; order Cypriniformes; family Cyprinidae; genus Onychostoma; species Onychostoma macrolepis. The sequence continues at coordinate 26,361,285 of NC_081172.1, forward strand.
ACAAGCTAAAAGAATCCAAGGATGCTTTTCATGTTATTTCAACTCCATTACCATTTAAAAAACACTGCCAGCAAAAACAACAGTCTGGACACCCACATTTTAGATGTGAACTGGATGACTGCACACAAACAAAGCTCTTTGGATCATGGACCAAACTGCTGTTCAGGAGAACACATCTTAGCTGGGATCACTCACCTTTCTGCTTGTGATAGGACAGCTCTTGATTGGTCACTCGTAACCAGCGTTTCTTAAAGTTCTTCTTTCCTATTCGCTTTCTGCCCTGGGCCCGCTTATGTACCTCTCTGTTAAAAATCATATGCACACATCTGACTGTTAAGATTTCCTGGAAACAATGTGGTAAAAGTCCGTCAAACTGAACTATAAAGTACAGTTAACTATTGCACTATTAACTAAAACTCAAAGTATAAAACTGCACTGATCAATTATTTTGACTGATCTGAGAACTGTGGCGTCTTTCACTCACCCCTCCTTCAGCACAAATGAGTCCTCCACTCCACTGGACTCCTTGCTCACATTAGAGGAGATCTCATCTAAGAACTAATGGAAAACAATGACAGAAGAAAAATGATATTTAAAAAAGAAGCCCAAATTTAAGACACAACATCTTTTATGATAAATGTACACAACACATGCACATTAAGAGCTGCGAGAAATGCTTCCTAGACATGTACTACCTTTGTATTCATGTTGGTTTTATTTGGTTCAAAAATTAATTTTGGTAATTTTTTAGTTTTACTAAAATTTTACAGCATTTTCAAGAAAAGATCAAATGTAACCATCAAGGAAAAAATAATAACACATTTTACTTTCACCTTGAGTGTGTGATGTTTGAAAAAATGTTAAAATAGTTTTTAAATATATTTTTAACTTAAAAGCATTTACATAATTTATATATATATATATATATATATATATATACACACACACACACACACACACACACATATATATATATATATATGTATATATTTATTATTAATAAATTATGAGTGAAAAAATATTTATATTTTAAAATAATAATTATGATACCAGTATCATGCTGACATTTTTTTACTTTATGCACCATAAAAAAATTTTTTTAAAATTGAATTTAGAAATTAAAAACATGCTCATTACAGAGCTGCATTTAAATGTATTTCTGGATAAATTAATAGATCTGGACAAAAAAAAAAAGAGCATCATGTCATTGACCCACAAGCATCTAAAGTATCAGTCCAATCTATTTTCGGAACAGGAAATAATCTGAAAATAAAGAAATGTGATTGTAGCGACACAGCTCAATTGGTTAGTTAGAAATACTTACCTTTTTAACTTTTTCTATACATTCATCTTCTTGGAATAACTTGAAGAAATCGTACATATAGGTTTCTTTAAAGCTAGACTGGAAAAAAAAAAAAAATCCAAAACATCACAACAGAAACAGGAATTTCAACATTTAAACATATTCTGGTTTGGCTCTTTATCTAAGGGAAAACTTTTCAAAAGATGGTTCCCTCAGCACACCGTATGAGTAATAGCTGACGTACCAGTTTGTTCTTGGAAAGGCTGCCCCAGCTGCCCAGAGACTGGATGGTTTTAGAGATAAGAGTGAGTGTGCGGGAAATTTCAGGGTCCTGAGAGAGAAAGTAAAGTTAGGTTTTACCAACTCATATTTAATTCAAAGCACTTTGCTTTCATTTACTGGTAATTACTTTATGCGCTTACAAATAACATGTATTTTTGACTGAAAGCATTCTAAGAAAAGACTGGAGAGTCTCAATAGGTCTTTACTGACATAAGTAAATGAGTCACATGCTTAAAAAAGGAAGTAAATCATGTTTGTTACAACTAGGTAGTTTGTTTTAGCTGTGGAGTGACACGGCTGTTCTTGTTGCACACTCACAGGATGATGGGTTCTCAGCTGGAAGGTGTGTGGAGAGAGAACAGCCACTGCAAAGAACCTCAGGAATATGAAACTACTGACCGCTGAGTACTGCACATGAGGATCCGCTGTGGTGAGACACACAGAGAGAGATTATTAGTCATGACTGAGTATCTGGCTCCTCCTAGTGGTGAATCAACACAGTCCTTCAGGCATGCGTACAGAGACGCCAGCGAGACAAAATACATGCGTGCACCCTGCACAAGTAAATGAGAGTGAACGTGTGTCTGTGTGCATGTGCTGCCTCACCTGGAAAGCGTTTAGACGCCAGCTGTCTGAGCGACCTGAAGACATCACACATGAGGGGAGGACAGCTGGAGCTGGACTGTGTTATAGACGTAAAAACCTTCTGTACATAACCCTGAAGATTCTCCTAAGCACACACAAACATATGCACATGAGAAAAATACCTTGCTCTCTGGAGGACACATTTTTTCCCTATTGTCTTAATTTATTACATCCAACCTGTAAAATTAAAGCAACATCATCTTGTATATAGGTAGACATAAAACTACAATTAAGAACTATATCAGATGCTATCACTCAGGAAGTCATTATAGGGACATTTTCAATCCACACATTTTTAATTTCAGATGCATTTTTATTTATTTTTTGTCAGAGTCACCCTTTTAATTTTCAACAGCTGACGTATATGGCCAAATTATGTATCAAACTTCAATCAAAAAACAAACACCATCTCACCTTGTTGACTTCCACATTATCGCCCTCTTTTAGTTTGACAGGATCAATCTCACAGGTTTTATTAGATTCAAAGATCTGTAAAAGCAGAATGAAGACACAAATAATTTTATACAGTATGGGTCTGAGTTAACAACTGTAGCGAATCTGAGCCACAAATTTCAATGCATTTATATAGATGTTCAGTTAACATTAAAAGAAAGAAAATAAATCAACTTAAGAAATCTTGTGTGTTTTACCTCATTGAGAACAGGTTTGAGGGTGACGGTCAAGTAACTTTTGCCCACGATCTTCATCATGTCGTCTATGCAGCGGGTGGCCAGAGAATTGCCTCTGAATATGGTGTTGGCCTCTCTGCACAGGGAGATAGAGAACAATTCAGAGGATAGACAAAGAAACTGTGTTTCTAACCAAACCAAAAACAAAACAAAACAATACAAAACAAAACACATTAACAAAAACAAATATTAACAAAATAAGAAATAAAAAAACTATGCATATTAAGAAAACTAAACAAAAAACAAATATTGACAAAACAAAAAACAAACTATATGTGTATTAACAAATAAACAACTAAACAAACATTAGTAAAGCAAAAGCTATATGCATATTTTTAAAAAGTACAAAAAAAACACACAAAAAAAACGATATGCATATTAACAAAACCAAACTGGACAAAACAAAAAAACTATATAACTGTTTGTGTGTGAATGTGATACTGAACTGTGTATTCTCCAGCTCCAGGGCAGCAACAGAAGTGAGAAAGTGCAGCAGCCTGTTGTGATGGAGCAGCAGTCTGACCACAGGAAGCAGTGCTTCATACCCCACACTCTCTCTGCAAATATCTCCCAGAACATGAGCCGCTGATGCTGAGATCGGCTAGAGACACACAAAAAAATTAAAAAAGAAGTTATGTTTGCTAATTAAGTATGACTGTTAGTTTTAAATTCTCATTTATCATTTGCTCATTCTCAAGTTATCAACAGACATATAATCAATACGTTAAAAGTCCAGTCAAAAAGAAAAGAGAGAGGGAGGAAAACCAAACAAACAAACAAACAAACAAAAAAAAACAAGTCATTCCTTTTTATAATTGAGTATGTTAAAGAAAAAACCCTGCCAAGCATCAATAGTAGAAGGCTTGGCCCATTAATTCGTGCTGTTGTACATTCACAAGTCACTGTTTTCAGGAGGCTATGGATCCAATATGTTTTTGCACACATGTGTGGTGTAAACCAGTTCTGTATTATTGTCTTCTTCGCAGCTTTAAAACCAGCAAACAACATTCTCTTTTGTATTAAGCTCATACTGAGACCAGAATCATCAAGAAGACACAAACTTGGTTTAGCAAAGCAATCAATTTGTAGTAAGGAGGATAAAACCAGGTTTACATGTGTCCATAGATTAATGACGGTAGGACACTCCCAAAACATATGAAGAAAAGTACCTGATGAAGCAGTATTACATATATGGCAGTTAAAATTTGGTTGTAGTTTAATTTTGAATCTTTTGTAAGGGGTTATGTATGCTCTATGAATGACTTTGAAGTGAATAAGACGATGAGCCAAGTTTTTAGATGTTAAGCTGAGGTTAGACCACACTCTCTCCCAGTCGACAGATAAATTAAGGTCAGATAATGCCCTATTCCAAATAGATTTAACAGAAAGAGGTTTTGTAAAGCAATCAACAATTTTATTATATATTAAGGAATCAGATGGCTGACCAGAAGATGGTGCAATCCAATCCCACATAGGATGAGAGGAAATGGGAAAAAGAAGATATTTTGATGAATGTAGGTAACCAAACAGTTTCTGGTCCCCACTGACTTCCATAGTGTTAGAACATCTTGGTTTGGAATAACTTGAGGATGAGTAAATGATGACAGAATTTTCACTTTTGGGTTTGTGTCAAAGTGCATAAGGTCTTCCAGATAAAAGGAAGGCACTGTTGTACCTTGACATCCGGGGATTTGAGCATTAGGTTGCGGAGGGCCGTGTAGCAGGCAGAGGGCAGGACGTTGTCCTCCGTGTATGTTACCTTCAGACGTAAAGAACCCAGATCATCTGGCTTAGACTTTGTACCGTTTCCTTTCGGCTGCAGCAAGTACCTACAAAACACAAATCAAAAACAATTTCCCCTTTTTGATGAGCTATTTTATTGTCACACAGCTTCATCATTTAATATGCTGTGTTGTTAGATTACACACTGTGTAATATGAAATATTCACAATATATTCACAATTATTTAGCTGGTGAAAAAACAAAACAAATTAAGCAACACAGTGACTATTACAATGATTATGAAGCCCTTTTTATTTAGTAATTAGGTTTCTGTCATTCAATGTGTCATTGAACGAACGGGAGTTCAGAAAGAGACATTTTAAAAGTAAAAAACATGCGATTTGTTAAGTTTCTATGAATCAGTTCAAACTATTTCAAGGATTTGCCTGGAAATGTTGCATCAGAATATTCTGGTTAAACATTGCATCATCAGCCAGAAATGTTCACAAAATTATTTTTCATATAGTAAAATATTTTAGTTGAATATATGTAGGTAATCTGGCTGTATATTATTAATGTACTATTCTCTCTCTCTCTCTCTCTCTGTGTGTGTGTGTGTGTGTGTGTGTGTGTGTGTGTATGTATGTATGTATATATATATATATATATATATATATATATATATATATATATATATATATATACACACACACACACTAGTACAAAAGGTTTGGAATCATTATGATTTTTAATATGTTCACCAACACTTTCTTTGGGGACTCTTTTATGAATAAAAAGTCCAAAGTTATGAATAAAAAGTTCAACAGCATTTATTTGAAATTCAAATATTTTGTTTCATTATACTGTAAATGTCTTTATTGTCAATTTTGTTCAATTTATTGCATCCTTGCTGAATAACACTATCAATTTCTTTGTCCACATTTATTACAAAAAAGTCTTATTAGCCCAAACTTTTGAATCGAAGCGTATCAGTGGTTCTGCCAAAATATTAAGCAATTGTTGAAATGTTTCTTAAAGAGCAAATCAGCATATGAAGACTGGAGTAATGATGCTGAAAATTCCCCTTTGCCATCACAGGAATAAACTGCATTGATAACACTTTATTTTAATGTGTCCTTGTTACACACATTACATGTACTTACTATGACAATAACAATTCCTAACTATATAGTAAATACATGTAGTTAATAAATTTACTAAGTACTTATATGTATAATTACACTGTAACAAGGACACCTTAAAATAAAGTGTAACCATTACATTTTCAAATATATTCAAATAGAAAATATAAGAAAATAATCAATTTCTTATAAATATCTTTTAAATTGTAATATTATTCAATATTATTATTTTTTATATAAATGCAGCCTTGGTGAGCATTAAAGACTTCTTTCAAAAACATTCGAAGTGAGATATATTAAACAGTGAATAGTGTCAAAAAGCTGAACATTTTTAAGATATTATTTTTGTTAGATCTGTTGCCCAGTGCTAATTTATAATCACAACATTTTCCTGCCAGCATTTTTTTTTATCCTTTCAATATGCGTGTCTGACACCTATATAATTTTATCCTTTGTGTCATTTGCATTGCTCAAACTACAAAGTACAGGAATTAGTGTGGCAAGATTGTGTTTAAGAGTGTCAGCGTCTGTGTGTGTGCTTGTTTTATGCTAGGTTCATGCAAAAGCTCACCCACGCAGTAGACTCACTGCCCTCATTCAAAACATGCAGATCAGTATCAACAAGTTCCCTCTCAGTCTACACACACTCACACACGCACACACACACACAAATGCACGCACATACGATGTTTACACAACACTACCGGCAGGACGCTGTGATCCACAGTCTGAGGACACAAGGGAAGCGGGCAACGGAAGCAATCCACCCAAAACACACACACACCTACACACACCCACAGTCTGTAGAACGCTCCTCAACACAAACTATCAGAGATAAAGCTGAAATCTACATTACAATTGTTGCAGTCAGCAGTCATTGCTAATATCGTAAAGCGTAGCCTTAAGTAAAGGCCTCTAGAGTCAGTAAAGTAATGCTGAAGTATGTTCTTTTAAGCTCTGACGTCAGAGAGGTGATGCTCTCATGCCTGATTGGGCAGATAAGAACAGTGCAGAGCTGGGATTGGCTGTTATCTCCCTTCCTCATCTGTTCATCAGTATACCTCACTCAGACACTGAGATCAGCATATCGCAGTACCGCATTAAAGTGTGTGCAAGCACCTTTATAGTCTACTGTGTGTATTACAATTTGAGTGAAAAATTGGTAACATTTTACAATAGAGTTCCATTTGTTAACATTAGATTAACAATAACAAAAAAACACACATTTGAAGCACTTATTAGTCTTATTAATGTTAATACCAGCAATCACTAATACATTATTAAAATCAAAAATGTTAATATTATTTAATGGACCTGCGCTACCATGAACTAACAATGAACAGTAGTACTTTTATTAACAAACTTAATCAAAGTTTATTAAATTCTGTATCAAGTGTATATACTGTGATAAAATGATTTTTTTTTTAAAGTTGTAAATAAAAAAGGGTAAAATTTTAAGTACCAATTCTTATAATGCTTATAAAACATATGCGACCCTGGACCACAAAACCAGTCTTAAGTCGCTGGGCTATATTTGCAGCAATAGCCAAAAATACATTATATGGGTCAAAATTATCCATTTTTTTTTTTATGCCAAAAATCATTAGGATATTAAGTAAAGATCATGTTCCATGAAGATATTTTGTAAATTTCTTATCGTAAATGTATAAAAACTTAATTTTTGATGAGTAATATACATAGCTAAGAACTTCATTTGGACAACTTTAAAGGTGATTTTCTCAATATTTAGATTTTTTTGCACCCTCGGATTCCAGATTTTCAAATAGTTGTATCTCGGCCAAATATTGTCCGATACTAACAAACCAAAGCATATTTATTCAGCTTTCAGATGATGTATAAATCTCAATTTCAAAAATTGACACTTAAGACTGGTTTTGTGGTCCTGGGTCACATATAATAATGTGACAAAAAAAGTATGCTTTACAAGAAAATACTATTTCAGTCTTTCTACTTCAAAATGTTATGTTTAATTCTATGCTACTGGCTATTTCTTTGTAATTATTTGCAAGCAATTTCTTAGTAAAAATTTAATCCTACACTATAAAAATAGGGCACAATGTACTGTATTAAAATGAAGGTATTTTCTGTATAGATTTTTTACAGGTGTTTTACCTAAATATAGATTTTTTTAATTGAATTGAATTTTGCACTTCATTGTGTTGTTTAAAAGCAGAAAATTACCAGTATATTTTCCCTTTTTTTGTAGTAAGCTTACAGTATTTTTTTTTCAATAAATGAATAAATCTTTACAATTTCTTTTATGTACACTCATTTAAAAAAATTAATAATTCACATAGTTGCATAATTTTATAGTGCCAGCAAACTGAGTATGTGAGTTCTTACCATGCTCTGTGGACATGGTCGTTTCTCAGGATTTTCACAGATACCCGTGTCTCTCCGAGGAACACGTCCTGTGCCAAGTTACCATTATTCCACAGCTCCACCCTGCATGGGAGAGTAAAAGAGAGTACGCATTAGCTAAATGTTCATTTATAAACACACATACACAAATAGAGCTCTGTAATCAATGTATTCAACACACGTTTGAACTTCTCCCATTTTCAGTCAAACTGAATCTGAAATTCAGCACGCAGAGCACAGATGCAGTTGCATCAAAGTGGGTTAGTCATTTTTCTCTTCGCTACCGAATGAAGCTTTTTCTCACATCAAACATGCACACACATACATTGCATTTGAGTGGAAAATAAAAACCAACAACACACCAAAACCATGCATGAACACACACACGCACACACATTAGTGTCATGATCTAATGTGCCGTCTGGTGGTTTCACCTACTCTTACCTGTCAGCTTCTGCAGAGGGCTATATGGGACAATTCAGAGTGGCACATTACGTGTCAAATCAGTTCAAAGCCACATTCATCAAAACATTTGTAACAGAACATACAGTCGCCAAATCAAATAAGCATTCATCCCTGATTACCATATTCATTCACAAACAGTCGGTTTATGCAGTTATATGCCGTTTAAAAAAAGACTTTAAACAAAAACAAAAGTCTGCATCCAGCCAAAACAAAACAAAACAAAACAAAACAAAACAAAACAAAACAAAAACAAGCCAGGAGAGGCAAAGATAAAATAATGGCAACATAAACAATGAACAAAGGTTGATAACAAAATGATAAAAGGAGAAGAGAAGACTCACTTGATCTCTAGTTTCTCTATGTCCTCCTCCTCCACGTGAAAATGTGACCTCCCTTTGTAACTGCTTGACCTTGTGACCTGCCGAAACATTGTGAATTGTGAACTTATGGCTAACGCTACAGATGCATGCGATAAGATGCTTTAATCAGTTGTTTAGTGCAAGACTGTAACCATGTCTCATACCATGTTTGATAAAGCAAGGAAATAATGAAAATTCTAGGTCTAATTCTAGCTGAGAAGTGATCATTTTGAACTCTTTGAAATATTTTTAAATATGCATATCCATTTTTTTATTTGTATGCCTTATATACTATATTTTTAATTAAAACGGTCATATTTGAGAAAAAAGTGAACTAGTTTAATATTACTGTCAGTCGTTTAACATTTCTATCGTAAAACAGTTGTCAAATAAATGTTTCACTGCTTTAATCTCACCACCATCTGTTTTAACGGTAAAACTGACACTTCATGCCTACTTTGATTCGATTGGCAGTCTCATCATTTTGACATTGACGAGCACTGTTAAGACTGCTGAGCCTAAAAATGTAACTTTTAAACATTTTTGTCATCCTAACTAACAGAGCCCTGCGAAATGGTGTGAGAATTTCATTTCTAATTACTGTGGAGGGGGACTTGTCCCCCATACAGCCCTGGTTTGAGGGGTTAGGAAACATCATTTAGACTCACAAAATCAACATAAATGGATGAGGCTGTACCTCGAAATGAAATGTCTCATCAAACTGAGGGTCACTGGTTTTCTTCTTCACTTTAGTTTTTTTCTGGTCAGACCTGAGAGAGAGAGAGACAGAGAGAGAAACAGAAAGACAGCGAGCAGGATGTTATTACTGAATCAGAGCGGATGTTATGTACTCATTTCTGCCTAGATCAGAAACAGAGGACGAAACTGTCTTATGACTGACTGATTTAGAAACAATCACAATAGAGCATTTTGACTGTTGAAGTATTGATTTCATTAGAAATCATCATGTTTTATGCACTCCTCTGTTCCTTTACTGTAAACCTTGTGATTGTTGGGCACCTTCAATGTGTTTATAAACCCACCTGGCGGGCCCTACGAGTGTTACTGTGGCGTATGGATCACAGTTCTGCCCACTTATCAACGGCAAACCTTGACACGCAATTATCCTGCAACAGACACAGCTGCCTTAATAAGCTTGTTATTAAAAGATCAAACAGAAAAATTTTTGGACCATACTGTGATTAAACAACATACATTCAAGTCAATATGAAAACACATACTTCAATTTTACTGTGACATAATTCCAAGTGAAACAGGATATTTAGTCTAAATAATGCCTAAATATGTATTTGCCCTTTCCCTTAAAATACAAAGCACCAATATCACTGAATCATTCACAAAAAGAACGTGAGCATGTATTAATATAGCAAATAAACTGACAGAAACTACCCCATTTGCTATATTAATACATGCTCGTGTTCTTTTTGTGAATTATATACACTGCCGCTCAAAAGTTTGGGATCAGTAAGATTTTTTATGTTTTTTTAATGAAGTTTCTTCTGCTCATCAAGGCTGTATCTATTTGATCAAAAATACAGAAAAAAATTGTTATTTTGTGAAATATTATTGCAATTTAAAATAGCAGTTTTCTATTTTAATATGCTTTAAAATATAATTTATTTCTGTGATGCAGCGCTGAATTTTCAGCATCATTACTCCAGTCTTCAGTGTCACATGATCCTTCAGAAATCATTCTAATATGCTGATTTATAATCAATGTTGGAAACCGTTGTGCTGCTTCATATTTTTTTGGGGCCCTGTGATATTGTTTTTAGGATTCTCTGATTAATAAAAAGTTAAAAAGAACAGCATTTATTTAAAAAAAAAAAAAAATGGGTGTTACAATATACAATGCTATTCAAAAGTTTGGGGTCCGTACATTTTTTTTTTTTTTTTTAAGAAATTAATACTTTTATTCAGGAGGGATGTGTTAAATGAATAAAAAGTCATAGTAAAGATTTATATTGTCATAAAAGATTTATATTTTTTTATTTTTAACAAATGCGGCTCTTTTTAACTTTGTATTCAATCAAAGAATCAAAGAAAAAAGTATTACATGTTCCAAAAAAACTATATGAAGCAGCGCAACAGTTTCAACACTCATAATAAATCAGCATATTAGAATGATTTCTGAAGGATCATGTGACACTGAAGACTGGAGTAATGATGTTGAAAATTCAGCGCTGCGTCACAGAAACAAATTCTATTTTAAAGTATATTATTCAATAAGATTTCACAATATTACTGTTTTTTCTGTATTTTTGATCGAATAAATACAGCCTCGATGAGCAGAAGAAACTCCATTAAAAAACATTAAAAACCTTACTGATCCCAAACATTTGAGCGGCAGAGTATATATATACACACACACACACACACACATACATATATATATATATATATATATATATATAAATGTATGCATACATATACTGTTACAAAGAATTTCTATTTCTATATTTTGAACTGCTTTCAATTGTTTTCAACACTGATGAAAACGTTTATTTTTCCACATGAATAAATTACTTATAAATTATATTACAATGGAAAAGTTATTTTCAATGTCATGGAAAAACAAATGTTGCAAGCAGTAAACACGGGTACATGAATCATGATCAACAAATGAAATGCGTAGAGGCCTAATAAGGCAAGTGACTGTTAGTGAACTGGCACTGAAATCTCACACTGCCCGCTTCCTTATTGTTGAGCACTGATGTTGTCTTTTTCAGAGGTACCACTGCGTCACGTTAAAATGTGAATGAATGAAAGAATAAGACGATGAAAGACAAACGAGCATAAATGAAAGTGTCAGATAAGAATGCTGCAAACAGAAGCACTGCTATCCAAGACAGGAAGTAATTCACACTTGTAGTTGTCATGGTGACAGCCATGAAGCGGCGAAGGAAGGTGAGAAAGAACGACAGAGAGCGAGAGAGCATGAAAGACAAAAAAGCAGTATGACGGCAAAACAAAACCACAGGAGCAGCGCAGTACGAACTTCCTGCCGTCACGGCATCACTTCCTCTTTCGTCAACCTGCTCTGTGGGAGAGTGTGAATGAAGAGCGATGGCCAACATTAAACACACACACACACACACACGTCAGCAACTCTGAGTTGAGTCAGAGCATTTTTCACACCGTTAAAGAAAATACATTCACCCTGCAGAGGTGTGAAGATGAATTTCACAGGTACTCTCCTCCACCCAGACAACACACACCTCTGAAGTTATCAACACAGCGTCCACATGCTGCAGAAAGCATGCAGTATGTAGTATTTCATGTGAAGCACCATGAAACCACAGTAGTAAACCAAATATGGACCATTTCCAAACATGCCTTATTTATGCAGGACGTTTTAATATACAGAAAAACAAGCATGATTATTAAGTAACCATATAGCCCAGCATCCCTGTTATCTCAGTGGCAGGTGTCCATTTCAGAGATTCCCAAACTGTTGGTCAGCCGAACCCTTTTGACATAAAATATATTTTTTTAAATAATTTCTTGTTCATATTTCCATCGTTTTGGATGTTCACGGTTCTCTGATGTTGGTTAATATTCACATGACTTGCAGAAAATCTAGTAAGTATTTTGATTTTTTTAAATAATTTTATAATTATTTATTTACAGCATATAGCTGTACAATTGGGTTAAAAAAGAAATTGTGATTAATTTGTCATGAACTGCGGTATGATAATGATACATATCATCTTACAAGAAAATCTCTCATGCTGCTGCAGATTCCACACTGTGATGAAAATAAGTTCAGTCTTCACAAGACCTTACTCATTTGTGATGATAACAATAATAATAATAATAAAAAGAAGAAGAAATACATATTATTAATAACTCTAATTCTATAAAAATGAAGACAAAAAATCTGTTATTGTAAGATTATAATTTTGATTGAAAGAAAAAAAATATTTGATCCTTTCAATTTATAATAAAATAGAATATATTATATATTTTATATAGACAGACAGACAGACAGACAGATAGATAAATATTATAAAAATCAAGACAGAAATATAGTACTATTGTAACAATACAATTGTACTTCAACTAAAAAATATATTCCAAATATTCTAAATTAAATCAAATTCTACATGATACTGTTATAATTATATATTATTTTTAGCATATTTTATTTTTCACTAAACATTACAATACAAATATATCTTAAAAGCTCGAGAGTCTAATGTTTGATAGAATTTATTTAAACAGAAAACTGCAGGGTGACCTTGAGGTCTATAAACAGAAGTGTGAAAATAAATGTACAGCATGCAGAGATGGAACCCTCACTGTCCACAGTCACAGAAACATAATCAAGACGATGCTGATTGGCTGATGGCACAACATGAACCTCCCAGTAACAAACCTTCACTAGTGACGGCAGGGCAAAAAAAGCCCATTCTACACTTTTAAAGCTCTTCTTAAAAAGACACTGGATACTACAATATGGATATTGGACTGGATACTAGTCAAACAACTACTATAATACAATGAAATATAAGTGACATAGCCCATATGCTTTTGCCATAAATTTAGCTGAGTAGTTGAGACATCTACCAGCAAGGAATAAAGGGGCTCTTCTGGCCAGCCAAACCTTGGCGTCTTAATTCGATATCCTGTTTCACTTTTAAGTATGTAACAGTACAAATATACAATGGGTTAAGAATGCTGATTCATGTTGAGCTCAAATACACTAAACACATGCACTGACAGACAATCATCACTTACTGAACCACAAGCTGCTGGCAGATGGAACCATTCTCTGTGATCAGTTCATTCAGCTTCATCTCTAAATGAACCTTCCCCTGTAAAAGTAAAAAGACTTATTATTGGATAACACAAGCCAGCAGACACCAGAACCCAGAGTGCTTTATTTTTCAGTAATGTTGTCTTTAGATGGGACACTGGTTTATTGTCTGTGTGCACTGACCCATTTATCAGCATTCACAAATTACACACAAAAGAAAAAAACTATAATATATAACATTTGTATAAATAAATAATGCTTTGATATCTTGTTGAATGCGATGACATTCAGACTTTTTAAATGTTTATTAAGTTCATAAATACTTTTAGGGCCACTGTATATGATATTCAGATTGACAGGATCTGTCCCACAAACCATCATTCATCTGAAATATAGAATGTGTTTTGAGGGTCATTGCACTGAAGATTAACTACTGACATGTTTACGTTATAATATGATAAATGTTGAAATAACCTATCCAGCCAGTCAAATTTGTTGAGGCTGATAATGTTGGAATGAGAGAGAGTGCAAACAGAGGAGAGGTGAGGAGGAAAGGACAGGGAGGGAGAAAGATAGAGAAGAAAAACAAAATAAAAACACCCACATACTCCTACGCAATATTTTGTGCAAGTTCCTTTGAGAAATGACACCGAAAACGCACCAATAATTCAATGTTAACAGATGTCCAAAGCCGATACTAAAGAATCGCTTTTTTTTTTTTTTTTTTTATAAATACTTCAAAATGCAAATCAATTCATAGAATCTAATCATTTAACCCTGCAGAAGACAAAAGTAGATTAATTATAGAGCAATTCATTTCATAAGCATGTTGAAACAAAAAACTTGTTTTGTGTAAATAAGTTGTTTAAGTTTTTAGAGTACGTAAGGGCTTTAAAAAGCGATAGAGGAACGTCTTGTGATTTCAGCCAGTTCTGGGTGGCTCTGAACGTTATCTGACAGAACTGCCACCTACCCTTTTCTCGTCCTCAGGGTTAAAGACATGAAACCACAGTGTTTAACTACTGTCGTAAAGTAACGCTGCAGCATGGAGACTCTAGGGATATATGAAATCTATCAATATTTTTCTACATATATCATGATATTTATGTTTTTAGTCTGAAGTTAGCACGAGTGTGTGCTTTTTAGTCAAAAAAGTGATTGTTGACAAGCAGATTAAAGGTGATAAAACGTAAGAACTGCAACATGCAGTAAAACAGTAAAAAGTTTAATATAATATTTTTTTCTAAATGAATACTGATACAAATAATCCCTTTTATTTATATGCACCAGTACAACAATACACTATAATAAACAGCAATGTTTTTACAAAAATATTTTAATATATGAAAAGTTACACATAGAGAATTCTGAGTGATTGAGTCTGAATATACTAATTGAAAAAAACAAACAAACAAAAAAAACCCTTTGAACTGATTTAGGGAGAATGATTAATTTTTTGCTACTAAAAAAATTCAGTGAAGTCGCAAAGCGACTAAGGAAGGGTTGCGAAACTAGTCTGCAAACATGGCTGCTCTGAGGAAAGCTATGCAAAGAAGCTGAAATATGACCAACAATTTTATAATGAAATAGTCTAGTTTATTAAAGGCTATTGAAGTACTGAAGTATTATATTGTTTCACTAGTCTGTAAACATGCTCTGTGTTTCAGGTGACTTTTTTGTTTGTTTGTTTGTTTCAGATGCCTTCTTTGTTTAAATCAGACTTCTGATTTATGGACACATCCTATCATCATATACAGTGGCCCTAAAATATTCAAACACAGTTTACAAAGAAAGCAAATAAAAAGGCAACAAAAATTAGCACAATATTCAAAATATTGCCAAATTCCAATTAAAACTGGTGTTATCAATACGCATATAAAATGTAGAGATACTTATGCAGAAGCTTGGCTGCTTGGTTTACTTTCCTTGGTTGAAAAAGTGATAGCAAATCGCTATTTGTAATTGTCTTTCCATTGTGTCTGTCTGTGTGTTTTAACAAATACATTGCAAAAGTATTTTTTTACAAATACATTGCAAGTATTCTAAATATCTCTAAATTCCAATTATAACTGATGTTATCAACACTTACGTGGAAACTCTGCTTGCTAGCTTTACTTTCTTAAAAAATACATCTCAAGTATTTAAAAAAGTATTCCAATTAAAAGTGATGTTATCAATACACATACAAAACGTAGAAACTCTTATGCAGAAACTTGCTTGCTTGGTTTACTTTCCTCATTAATTTCCAAATCTCCACTTGACATTGTCTTTCCATTGTGTATGTGTTTTCTTTCTTTCGAAACAGACTTTTTTACAAAAGCAAATTCCTTTACATAAACACTTTTTGTTTATGATACAGTCCACACCCCCTGCCCCTGGTTCTGCTGAACAGTGAATCACACTTGTGTACAAAACAGATCTGTGCATACACCATACACAAAAACAGGATGTGGAGTTGGGCCTGCATCTGCTTTCAAGTCATTGGACCACATATAAGAGCTGACTAATCATACATTGATCTCATTGGGTATGGCGAGGCAATGAGTAATCATGAACTCACCCGATTGGCCCAAACCACGGCTGGAGACTAACCACAGAAGGGAAGTAAGGTCGTGTATTCATGTATTGCTCTGTTGGGTGTGTGTTTGTGTGTTAAATGATAACTTCTATGCCATCTAACTGTTCACTCACCTGAACTTCTGAGTGTGGATCCACAGGCTGTAACTGAAACCAGTTCTCTTTCCCGCAGTACTTATATAGATCTTCCTTCCTGATGGCTACTTTCCCTACAAACACACATGCAAGCCTTAGTTGACATGTACACTGTGTATTAGTCTTGTAAATGAGTCAAAACAAGGGCAAAAGATACTGACCCACAGGTAGATCCCTTATTTGGAACATGCTCTTAGCGTACACGTAGAAGGACAGGCATTGGAATGGTCGTGGAATTTCAAAGTAGAAGTCCTCACCATAGAACGGACTAAAGCACATGAAAAGGGAATGTTAAATCACGAGTACAGTGACTGCATTAACAAAATGCCTGCAAAAAATAAATATAAATCAGTATCACATATTACAGTTCAAAATGCACAGCATGGCGCGAGCATAACCATGGGTTTGATTCCCAGGAAAAGCAAGGACCTTGAATTGAGGTAGCTTTGAATAAAAGCATCTGCTATATGTATAAATGTAAATGTAAATGTATGTTATTTATGTTTTGCAGTAGGATTGATTTTTTTTTGCATTATATCATGTTCTAACCAGGTGCGATGCAAAAATAAAGAAAATGTCTCCACAACAAATTTTAAAATGGGGCATGATGCAATACATCAGAAGAGTTTTCTGTCATACAGCATTTATTTCTATGGTTTTCTTTGTAGAACTTGTGTGATTTGCCACATAATACTCTGTAAAAGTTTTTTTTTAAAATAGGCCACAATTTACTGTATTAATATTACAGTATATTGTATTCTAAATACGGAAAGAAATACCGAAACACGCTGCAAATACTCACAACACCCAAATACCGAAATGCGCTGCAAATACTCACAACACCCAAATACAGAAACATGCTGCAAATACTCACGACATCCAAATACAGAAACATGCTGCAAATACTCACGACACCCAAATACCGAAATTCGCTGCAAATACTCATGACACCCAAATACAGAAACATGCTGCAAATACTCACAACACCCAAATACCGAAATGCACTGCAAATACTCACGACACCCAAATACAGAAACATGCTGCAAATACTCACGACACCCAAATACCGAAATTCGCTGCAAATACTCACAACACCCAAATACCGAAATGCACTGCAAATACTCACGACACCCAAATACAGAAACATGCTGAAAATACTCACGACACCCAAATACAGAAACATGCTGAAAATACTCACGACACCCAAATACCGAAATGTGCTGCAAATACTCACGACACCCAAATACAGAAACATGCTGCAAATACTCACGACACCCAAATAACAAAATGTGCTGCAAATACTCACAACATGCTGCAAATACTCTACTCACAACACCCAAATACAGAAACATGCTGCAAATACTCACAACATGCTGCAAATACTCACAACACCCAAATACAGAAACATGCTGCAAATACTCACAACACCCAAATAACAAAATGCGCCGCAAATACTCACAACACCCAAATACAGAAACATGCTGCAAATACTCACAACATGCTGCAAATACTCACAACACCCAAATACAGAAACATGCTGCAAATACTCACGACACCCAAATAACGAAATGAGCTGCAAATACTCAACACCCAAATACAGAAACATGCTGCAAATACTCACGACACCCAAATAATGAAATGAGCTGCAAATACTCAACACCCAAATACAGAAACATGCTGCAAATACTCACGACATCCAAATACCGAAATGCGCTGCAAATACTCACAACACCCAAATACAGAAACATGCTGCAAATACTCACAACACAAACAAACACAGAAACATGCTGCAAATACTCACAACACAAACAAATACAGAAACATTCTGCAAATACTCACAACACAAACAAACACAGAAACGCGCTGCAAATACACACGACACCCAAATACAGAAACATGCTGCAAATACTCACAACACAAACAAATACAGAAACGCGCTGCAAACACGCACAGACCACATCGGAATTGTTTAAGGGAAACGCAAAGTGACGAACATGGTTGGGACATGCTTATCAATGCTTGCTCTGAAAGGTGAGGTTTTTGTTTATTTTCACATCCTGATCATACGAATCCTTTGCTTTTTTTGATATTCTAAATAAGAATACGAAATACACAATTACTTCAACTATGAAAGGTTATGTAATCTGGCTAACTTACTTTTACAGCTTCCCTTACAAAAATTAACCTTGGCTTTACTATTAAAATAAATAAATAAATAAATAAATAAATAAATAAAATGTACAAAATAAATATAAATAAAAAATAGTTACTAGTTAAACCATGGTAACCACAAATTAAGCATGGTTTTGCTACACTAACCATATTTTAATCATGGTATTTGGACAACTGTGGTTATGCAAATGGTAATCAATATGCAAAAAAAAAAAAAAAAAATCAATTAAAAAAACATGGTACTTTTAACCATGGTTAATTTTAGTTTTGTTGCCATTGCTGTTTGGCATTGTCGGGGTCCTCCCGTTGTGGTCTGTGCTACTTGCAGTGCATTTTTGTTTTTGGTTGTGTTGTGTTGTGAGTATAAAGATGATAAAGATGTATTCTTAATTTGCTGGTGCTTTTTCTATTTGCATGTGTTTTATTAAGTTGCAGTGTGTTGTCTCTCGGCCACCATACAATAAGCTTTTCGACAATACAACATAGAAACAGTAAACGATTGAAGGATTGCAGAAAGCATTTAAAAATATGTAGTTGCTTTAACGTGTCACAGCTGGTTAGGACGAAGTAAGTCTAGGTAATGAGAATTTGATGCACTATATATATACTATACTATTTAATGGCCACGATATGAAACAGTTTGTGAGATTCAAATTATCTAAATATAAAATACAATTTTATATAACATTTCAGTAGATACAATTACATTCAAAATTTCTGTGACACTTTGTGGTTGTGAAATGTGAGTGGATCATGTTCATAACTAAATGTGATGGACTACATTTGTTACTCTGCTTAGCCTGTGTCCAAACAATTTTTGGGGTCCAAGTAAGCAAGGAATTTAAAAAATCGTATATCATAACAAAAGTGTCCAAAAAAAAAAAAACGACAGATTAAAAATGTTCAACATACAAAAAAAAAAATCACTTCTAGCTGTGACTGCAACAGTCAAATACCTCAGCTGAGACTTGAGCGGAGAATGCTCATCCACCCACATACACTCCAGCTCTCTTACACACACACAAATTACACACTCATAGCCCCCGCACTGAAGAGCGCATGCGCTCCCACATACATTCACACACAAACAGATTCTGACCTCCTGAAAACTGCTACAGGTAAAACCACTCGACTCCAAATACTGAAAACGTGGCGACACGGCACACATGAATGGCCTTAGATTCAAGAGTGTTTAATAATAAGCCAGATGAGAGAAAGAAAGATTAGGAGAGGTGAAGAAAGACTTGAGGAAAAAACTTCACGCTCTGAGAGAGGCTGATTGCAAACGAGTGTGTGAGCGAAAGACAAGGAGCGATAGATAGCAAGTGTGAGAGAGAAAAGTGAGGGAACGCGTAGGTGGACACCCTTCCTTAGACACAGCCAACAGAGCCCTTTGAACAGAGGGGAAAAAACAGTTGTGAAATACCACGAGAGGAAAAGCCTTCAGAAAGAGAGTGAGATAAAGAAAATGCTTCTTTCAATGACTAGACGCTTTTGCAACTGAAAGTGTACACAACGTAATATCGTCAAACACAATGTTGTATGTCCGATATCAAGATGAACTATCAGACAAAGTAAATCTGGTGCACAATGGGAAGTCAACTTTGAGTATAATGAATAAAAAATTTGTTTTTAGAATTAAGTATTGAGTGCTGAAGCTCTCCAGTCCACACCATTTAAACAACTACAAATCTTGCATAGAATTGCACTGAAAAATATCTTAAAGCATTGGGATCGGACTCTTTTGAACACCTTAGCAACAACCCAAAACACCCTGACAACATGCTAAAACACAGAATAGCTTAAAGTGATAGTGAAAATTCTGTCATTTGCTCACCCTCATGTTGTTGACGTTCTTTCTTCCATGGAACACAAAAGAAGATATTTTGAAGAACGTTTGAACTGTTTATGTCCTTACAATGAAAGCCAATGGGGTCCAAAATAAATTCAGACCCTGTTTTAATGTTTGGGGGGAAAAAATAAACTCAAACACTTTTCAAAATATTTTCTGTCAAGTCAAATTTGAAGTCAAATTATTTAACATTACCAAACACCAACAAAACTATATTTAAGGGTTAGATCAGGCACAAATTAGGGTAACAATTGTGGGTTACCACATTCTACAAGTGCTTCTGACATTTTCTTCAGGATGTGTTTAAATCCATTAGTATATTGTAATATATATTTGAGCAACTAGCATGAAAGATGAAATAAAACTACATAAAAGGGCAGTGTTTCCGACCTTGTTCGGATTACGTGTACATGGCAGACAGAAAAAAAAAAGTAGGCCTGAAGCAGCATGAAAACCACATATATGAGAAGTGCTGTAAGATAAATATCATCGACATCAGCATGTAGTTTGCATGTGATGTTTGTGTGCTCATGTGTGTGTTTACTGTCTCACCTTACGCTCTTCTCATAGACTTTTGTGCGATAAACTTCCTCCTGGTCCAAACTGATTGTACAGAGGGTGCAGAGGTCACGGAGGCGGTTCGGCCCTGAGCTCGGACCCAGATTCTTTGCTTCGCCTGCCGAGAGAAGCATAACAAGGGTGTAAGAAGTCACACAATATTATTCACATTACTGCATTACTTCTCCCAAAAGTTGAAATCCCAATTTGTGGAAAAGCTCTCTAAGGACCTTCTGTATAAGAACCTTCTTTACACAGAAAAAAGAAAATAACAATTTTTTTTTGGTATCTGAACACTGCATTCGAATTAGAGGTTTGTCAGTTGTGGGGTCGACAATGTAAGGCCACTAACACACACTATTTGCGCGCACACACTTGCAGGAGCGCTGCGGTGGTGCAGAGGCTTGAGGCGGATGTGGCCGCTGTACGTGGAGCTCATCTAAGATGTGGTTACAGACGAGAAGCATTAACTTCCTCCCAGCATGCACTGGGGCTTCCAGGAGAGCGCTGATTCAAAAGATCAAATTCAAAAGCACACATACACAACCACACGTACTAATGTGTCAGAGGGCAAATGTAGCCATAACTAATCCAGACCACATCAAACCAGAACGACACAGCTAGAGATATTTTCTGAACGCAAGAACAATTAATAAAAACGAACATGCACCTTATAACTTTTTATGACACATTTATAATATCAGATACTATGGATTCTTTATTGTGGTTCACAGCTTTCAGTTTTATGCCTCTTCTTTTTTTGGATAAAGCCATTCATAAAATATAGCTGAGAAAGGTCTGTACTTGCTGTTGGCTTGGGTTTTAGTTGTTGATCGTGTCTATAGACAAACCACAGGTTTAAGGAATAACAGGTTAATCACACCAAACTATGGCCATATGTCACTACAAAATAAAGAAAAAAATAAAAATGATATTTTTCATAAAGATAATAAAGCCTATTCTATGACAATCACAACTTGTTTATTTGAAATTATTTTATCATTACAAATAAATACACATGCACACAAAACAAAATTCTTATTACGATAATTATCAAAATACAATAAAAACAGTAATATAATTGCAATTTAAATTTACTGTTCTCTATTTGACTATATTTTAAAATGTAATTTATTCCTTTGATGAAGAAGCTGAATTTTCAGCAGCCATGACTCAAGTCTTCAGTGTCATATCCTTCAGAAATTATTCTTATATTTGGTGCTTAGAAAATATTTATTATTTTATTATTATTATTATTTATTAAAACTAAATTTGCTGCTTAATATTTTGTGGAAATTGTGACACGCTGATGACAATACCAAACTTCTGACCAGTAGTGTAGTTTAACATATAGTTTTAGTATATTTACTTATTTTATATACAGTGGGGAAAAAATTATTTGATCCCCTGCTGATTTTGTACGTTTGCCCACTGACAAAGAAATGATCAGTCTATAATTTTAACGGTAGGTTTATTTGAACAGCGAGAGACAGAATAACAACAACAACAACAAAAATCCAGAAAAACGCATTTCAAAAAAGTTATAAACTCATTTGCATTTTAATGAGTGAAATAAGTATTTGACCCCTTCACAAAACATGACTCAGTACCTGGTGGAAAAACCCTTGTTGGCAATCACAGAGGACGTTTGTTGTAGTTGGCCACCAGGTTTGCACACATCTCAGGAGGGATTTTGTCCCACTCCTCTTTGCAGATCCTCTCCAAGTCATTAAGGTTTCGAGGCTGACGTTTGGCAACTCGAACCTTCAGCTCCCTCCACAGATTTTCTATGGGATTAAGGTCTGGAGACTGGCTCTAGGCCACTGCAGGACCTTAATGTGCTTCTTCTTGAGCCACTCCTTTGTTACCTCGGCCATGGGTTTTGGGTCATTGTCATGCTGGAATACCCATCCACGACCCATTTTCAATGCCCTGGCCCTGACGGTACATGGCCCCGTCCATCATCCCTTTGATGCGGTGCAGTTGTCCTGTCCCCTTAGCAGAAAAACACCCCCAGAACATGATGTTTTCACCTCCATGTTTGACGGTGGGGATAGTGTTCTTGGGGTCATAGGCAGCATTCCTCCTCCTCCAAACACGGCTAGTTGAGTTGATGCCTAAGAGCTCTATTTTGGTCTCATCTGACCACAACACTTTCACACAGTTCTCCTCTGAATCATTCAGATGTTCATTGGCAAACTTCAGACGGGCTGTACATGTGCTTTCTTGAGCAGGGAGACCTTGCGGGCGCTGCAGGATTTCAGTCCTTCACGGCGTAGTGTGTTACCAATTATTTTTTTGGTGACTATGGTCCCAGCTGCCTTGAGATCATTGACGAGATCCTCCCGTGTAGTTCTGGGCTGATTCCTCACCGTTCTCATGATCATTGAAACTCCACGAGGTGAGATCTTGCATGGAGCCCCAGTCCGAGGGAGATTGACAGTTATTTTGTGTTTCCTCCATTTGCGAAAAATCATACCAACTGTTGTCACCTTCTCACCAAGCTGCTTGGCGTTGGTCTTGTAGCCCATCCCAGCCTTGTGTAGGTCTACAATCTTGTCCCTGACATCCTTGGACAGCTCTTTGGTCTTGGCCATGGTGGAGAGCTTGGAATCTGATTGATTGATTGCTTCTGTGGACAGGTGTCTTTTATACAGGACATCCTACATCTAACTGAGATTAGGAGCACTTCCTTTAAGACAACTGGGAGCCAGAAATCTTGCTGATTGATAGGGGATCAAATACGTATTTCACTCATTAAAATGCAAATCATTTTTTAAATGCATTTTTCTGGATTTTTTGTTGTTGTTGTTGTTGTTATTCTGTCTCTCACTGTTAAAATTAACCTACCATTAAAATTATAGATTGATAATTTCTTTGTCAGTGGGCAAACGTACAAAATCAGCAGGGGATCAAATTATTTTTTCCCCCACTGTATGTATTTAATGTTGCAAAGAATGTAATTTTAGCTTTTTTATTTATTTTTTTATTTCAAAAGTCTTAAAAATAACCCCCATTTTCTGCAGGCAAAATATAATTTATTTTTATCTTTTGGGCTGATATATGACTCCATAATGCATTGATGCTCATATAAAATTCACCCTACAGAATATGCTTATATTCTCATTTCTCATTAGGGAACAGAGACTGAATGCACAAAGTCTGCAGCTTACACCTTTAGCAATTACAAAGTCTCTGTTTCCGGCACACACACCTCTTCCCCTTAACCATTCAGAAAACAACAGCAAATGCAACCCTGAGCAGCTCATAATGATGCTCACAGTCGACACAGATAAAGACTCAGAGGAAACTAAACTCCCAAGAGCACATTGCCGTAGGGAGCCGTGACAGCAGCCAATGCCCTACAGTTAACCCTCTCTTCTCACACACACATACACACAGGTGTAACGAAGAGAAGCAAACGTGTGTAGCACTGTATGCTTAGCAACGGAAGTGAATACAAACCACAACTGTGAGGCCTGAACAAACAAGCTACACAAGGCTTCACACACATGCAGATACAAAACTCTGGAGTTCCCTACATGCAAACACACACACACACACACACATGCATGCACTCATACGTAGACACATTCATAGACATAAACAAACATGCATGAAAACTGCGTAAAAAAAATGCAACCATACCAGATACGTTTCTGTGAAATCACCTGGGCCGATGAAAATCGATATGATTCAAATCACACCAGCTATATAATGAAATATCTGATAGTTTCCACAGAATTTGATCATTTACTGTCCAGTTCCATCATTAAAATTCAACACACTCTTAGGCTTGAAATATTTTGCCTAATCTTCATTTTTTTTACTTTTAATCTTCAAAAGTCTCTTTTTATCGTTCTGTTTTATTGTATTTTACAGTATTTCTATTGATCAGAATGACAAAATCACCCCTAAAATCATTGCAGAAAAAAAGGGGGGGAAATCTACAGATTGCCTTTGGGTCTAAAGAAGAGAAAGAGCATTTGATCCCCATGAGGGTTCATTTTATGCAGAACTATGGCAACTGTCTGAAATAGTTTAAATCAACATCCATTCATATTTTTAGAACACAATATGACCTACACAACAGTTAGTTAATATCAAATTCACCCACGAAAAGTGTTGCATCACATCACTGTGCTTGAAAAACTTGCTTGAGCTTGAGACTGTTTAGTGTTAGCTGTGTAAGCACAATGCACTGCTAAGGGTGTGAGGTGACAGCGTCAATCTGCTTCAGCTCTTTAAAGAACTATTAATGTCTAATCCCAACGCCACTGACTGTGAAAACTAAAGTGACTCTTGAGCTCCGTGCTAAGCCCTCCTGCCCTGAATCGCTCAGAAGCAGCCCCAGAGAACCATGTGACGCCATCCCTAACTGCTTACCAGAAGACCAGAAGGGGAAACACTGAGTTGGTTCATTTTTGACCCCATCTTTGACCCTAATTATGAGCCAGGCTCATAATAATTTAACTTAGCGAAGTCCTTATAAAAAAATAAAAAAATAAAAATAATAAAAAAAAAAAAAAAAAACCCTGCAGATCCTCAGAAAAATAATGAATAGGCAGAAAAGCTAACTTTAGAATTAATATAGGCCACACTGTATTTGTAACTAGCCTACTGTTTAACAGCATACTGATAATCTGTTTAACAGTATGTGTTATTCAATCATACATATTAGCATGGTTTCATCTCATACAGTTTGTACACAGCTCTTGAATACTTGTTTCTGACTGATGAATTGTGACATTCAGCGGTCAAATATTTTCACACACTGACTGATATTCTAATTGATCTTTGTCCCAAGCAACCAATTTCCAATAGACACAAAACTAGCACAGCTATCAGTTTCATGTGTCATGTGGCTCTCTTGTCTCTTTGTTCTCACAGAATAAAATGTTTACGAAATAAAGTATCAAATGAATAGATATGAAATAAATATAAAACATATACATAAATGTACAGTGTCTATTTATGCATGTTTGCATACAAAAACTGTAGCTTTACCACATGTTCAGAATCATACTGCTATGATTTTATGGACAGTTTTTTAATGTGAAAACTATTTGTAACAAAATAGTTATTGCGAAAGAAGTATGAGGATGCAAGCGAAGGATGAGGTTTGAGAGTGAATGAAGTAAGCGGTCAGAAGGTTATGAGTCAATGAGTGTGAGCCACAAGTTTTAAACACCAACCTCAGCTTGTTTGCTACCTTTAAAGGCACAAAGAAATGACTTCACGAAGACACTTGACAAAGGACTTTTGGGCAAGACATATCAAAGAGCTTGTTTTCTGTTTTAAAATAGCCTACAGACTTCACATCACAGTTCACAAAATCAAATTTGCTACATGCTATGCTATTGCTACTTGCTAGTAGGTTTTATTGGACAAAATTTTAGACACGCCCATGAGTGCATGATGAGTCATCAATAGACCTATTTTCTTCTAGAGAAATATAACTTTTAGCTACAAACTAAAAAACATGAACTAAAACCCACACAACGCCGAAACTGATTTCATACCCACTACAGGAAAACAAACGGTTGTATAGTGGTTTAAATATAATCGACTATCACGTTAGTCTAGTACTGAAATGCTCTAACAAGGGCATCAGAATTGGTTGACACCGGAACAATGTGGCCATTATAACGTCGTAAGAGTGTGTTGTAAGATGGTCCTCATAGAGCCAGCCCATAGTTTAGTTCCTCTTTGTCGGCTGTTATTAGTATACTACTGAATGCTTCACAGTTCTCCAACACATCACAACACGCAAACATTTCCTCCTGCTGCTTGTATATGTGCACGCACACCTGCTGATAGCCGGTGCTGGTGACCACATGTAAATGTGGCCGTTTGTGTGCAAAAAGAGGGGAAAAGAAAAGAAAAAGATAACATCAGAGTGAGTCTCTTAGTCCATGAGGGTACCAATTAGTACACTACACTTTCCAATGGAAAGATTCATAGCTCAACGTCTCACAAAAAAAAGTTTACAAATGCTAAGGTATATTGAGAGAATTTAACATATTGCTAAGGTGTTCTGAGACAATTTTAGCATGTTGATAATTTCACCATATAAAAATGAGGTTGTTACCATTTTTACATATGGTTACTGATTTTGATAATGAACATAAATTTACATCTGCATCCTAACTCAAGCTACTACTGTCAAATGTGCATTTCTAAGAGACAAAAATGTAATATTATTAATATTTCAGCCTGCACTGCAAACTGTGCGGAATATACAGTCAGGCAACACAAACCCGTTTCATGATTTGAAACAATATCACTCATTAGAACATGCAGAAACCAAGCAATTAATTTTTCGTTTAAAATATTCATTTTAAATGACTGGAAAAGTGTAAAAACTTTCAAAAACGTGAAGCGTTTGTCATGTTATGACCATAAAGAGTAGTTTAAAACCACAACTCATGGTCTGGTCTCTACAACTTTCACTCAGGAGACAAAATCTGCCTTTAAACTTGAAAGAAACAAAGATTTAAAATCTATTGTGATAATTATCGATATTTACTAATTTAAAACATTTTATCTTGATCATTTTTTTGCCCATATCGGCTAATCCGAACGATTCCCTTGTCAATTCACAAGCTAATAT
Source organism: Onychostoma macrolepis (assembly GCF_012432095.1). Classification (NCBI taxonomy): domain Eukaryota; kingdom Metazoa; phylum Chordata; class Actinopteri; order Cypriniformes; family Cyprinidae; genus Onychostoma; species Onychostoma macrolepis. Next base: position 26,388,961 of record NC_081172.1, read on the forward strand.
TTTCTAAGCATTTTCCTTACTTTGTAAATCAAGCATAAATGTTTCAGGGAAGCTATTTAAATCATTATATGATAATTTCTCTGCAAAACTTTGAGTTTTCCCTTAATAAGCTCCTAATTTGATGCTTCACTGATAGTAAGTAGTTGTTGTAGTAGTTATGTTTTAGGTATGGGTAGGGTTAGAATATGGACATATGGAATATGATCATGCAGAATGCTTTATAAGTACTAATAAACAATTAATATGCTAGTAATATACATGCTAATAAGCAACTAGTTGACATGGTAATAGTGTTCCTGCTGGCATATTGTGGGCCCAAATCTGGTATTTTTTTTAAGCTATGGGATTTCAGTGACTTAAGCAGATGAATATTATTGCTTAAATCAATAACATCATAAATGATGCATGCACAGAATGGTTTAATTGTGTTTGTCGAGGCTGTAACCCAATTTGTGGTTATGCGTGGTGTTGACATATGTCCCGATTAGGACACTTACATGGACAAAGATATCACTGCAGTGTGACGCACTGCACACAGTGGCCTACGTACTCATAACAGTCATTCTGAAACCTTGGTGTGCTTTTGTGAATGAAAAAACCTTTGAGCTGTATTCATTCACCTCACGGACCAATGGGCAGTAGCCATTATTAGACATAAGAGTTGTTGTCAACCAACTACAAAACACTAGTAAACAAATGAATGCCTTTATCCTTTCATAAAAATGGCTGACGACGAGAGCCAACCACACCATGTATTTAGACAAGCGTGTTAATACAGAACCCGCAGACTGCACAACTAAAACATTTAGCAGCTGATCAATTGTTCAGTGTCACGTCAGTCACGCTGTCCCCTTTGAGAGTTTCGGACAATTTGATTTGATAGCACATGATTGATGTCATGGGACATGTCTCTGTTTACAGTGTGTCATTGCCCTGAACCTCATCGTTTGGGCAAGGGCAAGCAAAGGACTGAGTAGGAAGTGATTTGATCGAAGACTTTAGTTAAGTGCAATTAAAAAAAAAAAAAACAGTTCTTTAAGAAGGCTCAGGCATTTTTAACAACCAGACATTTATCCTCTTTTTTTTTTTTTTTTTTTGTTTACTAAAAAACTTCAAATTACAGGAAAGACAGGTCAAATACTGTAAAAGTAAACAGTACCTGGTTTCTTCCCTAAGCATTTACAGAGAAGAGAGGAATTATTTAACAGTACTCTGTAATTTCCTAAGGACTTTCCCAATTCTTCCTCAAGGCATGTGTAACTTTTTTAATGCACTAAACATGACATAACTGTTTTATATTCTGTTAGTATAACTAATTATTCAACACTCTTAGAAATAAAGGTACATAAGCTGTCACTTGGGCGATGACTTTTCAAAAGGTACACCTTTGTACCTAAAGAAAGAGTCCATACTGAGAACTTAAAGGTACATTTTACATAAAGGTACCTTTTAAAAAATGACCACCCCTTTTGTACCTTTTTTTTTCTGAGAATGTAATTCTGTCAGATCATACGAAACAAAATTTTATGATTTTATAAATATAATGTCGCTCCAAACCACATCCAATTCACATAACAGTAAGTTATTCACTCATATTGTTTATCAGTATTATCGCTTTACTATACACGTTACTGGAATTGACCTGAGGTTGGGACTTTCAAGTCATCCAAATGCCCTAAAAGTCCCAATTACACACTGACTTCCAGAAAACTCCCTGTCTCTGAATGCCCCCACATCCCTACTGCAGACAGCTGTTTTAGTACAGTAGCAAAGGCAGGTTACTGAGCTGTTACTGTAATCAGAAAAGCCTACCCTCATCCAGGTGGAAAGATAAAAGCGATGACTTTCACACAATCATACGCATGCACACAAAGCTGTAAAAAATCGGCATAAAGGGCTGTCCGTAAGACTTAATACTGAGATAGATCTCGATAGAGATTTTATGACATGTTTTCAGGTATCAAAGAGATACTATATCTGGGTTTTTTATTTATTTATTTTTAGGTTTGCTGAAACTACAACAGATTTTGTATTTGTACCACTGGACGTCTTTTTCATTACATTATTTTTTTCTTTCTATACTCCCGTAAAATGAAGAGCTATTCCACTTCACATGAATTATGTAATATCATGTGGCTATGAGGCTTCCAGTGAGCTTTCCAGAGAGCGATGATTTACCACGAATTCACTTGCAACACAGAAGGTTTCGGTTCAATTTTTTGGTATTTTGGTGGGTGAGGGGTCGGAGACAGTAAAAACATAAGCACTAATCATTTTGACAGTGTTAAGAAAATATCTCTAAATAAATTGAGTTAAAATTTAAATCAGCTCAGTCTATTCAAAACACCTGACATGTCAAAATTATATTTCAGACGCACAGCGATCTTTCATTTTTCTTGATAGTGTCAATATCAGCTGTCATGTCATATCCTTTACAAAAATATAACATGCATCAAATGTACCATTTTATACTAATTGTATCCAATGGTAATATCATCGAACGTGCAATTGTTTTTAGTTAAAAATGTAAGAAATAATGTTGTTACATGAAGAACATGTTTAGGTTACTTAAAACATTTTTACAATGTACTGTGAAATATGAAGAATCGTGATGACACACATGTACACTGGAATTGAAATAATCCTTTTAAAGAATAACATGTTATTACTATGGTAGTATGCGGAAAATAATATGGTAACACTATGGTATCTTGTCCAATGATCATTGTAGTTATATGGCACTTTGTTGTGATTACATGGTACAAGTAGGCAAAAACTCTTACAATTTATATAAGCAACCTGGCTATACTGGGTTATACAAATCGATCCAAATAAGAGTCAGATCGAGTAGGAGTGTACAGTGTAAATATATCAAATACCCTAACAGAAACTATACCATAGTTAACTCAGCTAGTTACTACGAAAGTTATAATAAATTTAATGTGGGATTCTGCAAAGAGGGTAAAAAGAGTTAAGAAGCTCTCTGTCATTTAAAAAAAAAAAAAAAAATGTAAATGAAAGTAACTTAAATTAAAGTAAGTAAGTAACGTTAGCTGCTAATACCAAGTGACCAACGTGTTATTGTACAAACTGTAATATATATGATTTTAATCTACGGTACGTACTTTGTAATTTGTCATTTGAAATCTATACCTATACTTCAACGTTACAGCTACTGCGTTATAGTTTATATAATACATAATTTTAGAAATCGTTAAAAATAAAAATAAAATTTTTAAATTTGATAATTATCTGTGGCAATGGTCGTTTATTTAAAGCGATGCAACAACTTCCGTCCAGCTCAGAATTTGTCAAATTTCGGCGAGGATCCCACCGTCTATTTCACACCCTCAGCCCGGGTAAGAATGAATCAAGCATCCGCCAACTCCAGTGGCATGAAGACGGGTTTGGTTAAAACGGGTAAATAAAAAAATTTCACTCTTGTACTAACACAAAAGTGAATAAATACGACGGTTGTGAGGGGGAACCAGGGTATTGAGCACGTTAGCACTACTGTGCTAACTCACAGATAATGAGCAAAAGCTTGAGCTATATCTGTCACTGATGATATAAAGACGATTTAAACGTAAAATATCCAAAATTAAGTGAACTACTTATCCAAACGGTTCGCAAAATGTGGCAAACAGCGCAGGTTTCTCACAGCCCCATCCAGTAGCGCTGAGTGAGTGTGTGTGTTGCTCCTACCGCGCCCCTCTTTCCCCCTTGCCGATCCTTTTCTTTCTCTCCCAAAGCCATCTAAACACACTCTTCCACACACACACACACACACATCTAACTCGCTATCCATGCAGCGTGTCGCACTTACATATTTTTCCTCGGAGGCTCTGCAAAATCCGGATTTTCGTGTCGTCTTCTTCCGCCATGGTCCAAGTTTCGTCTCTGTACAGTACATTCAACACTTATCACATCCGTTTATGAATGCAGGCGCACGGACGGACGGCCCTCCGAAGCGTCACCGGCTCAGCGCGATTGGTCGCGACGGCAGACCGGGATTTGTGTGAATCAACTCACACAGGCAACATCGTGTAGTCAAAACAAAACGGAAGCCCTAGTGGAGGACCAGCGACAGAGCAGATGAACGGGGCCCCTCGAAAGAAACCCGGTGACTTGTGTTTTAAAACCTAGCGAGCTTTGAATTAGCCTATTTAAACTTTGCCTGTCCTTAAAGATTTAATGCTGCCCCACACAGTAGGCTATCGCCTGAAACAACAACAACAACAACAACAAAAACACGTTAAATATAGAAAAAACACGTTAATAGTAAAACTTTGCCAAGTGTATCATGGTATCCATGGTCTGTGTGATGTTAGATATTTTTTAAAACATTGTTTATTTATTTTTTTATGAGCCTGTATAACAATATTATTGTATAATGTGATAATAATAATCATGTTATAATACTATATTGCCAATAATCCAACTTTAAACAGTGAAAATGCATTTCCAGAACAATTAGCCTAACATCCGAAATCAACTTTTTAAAACATATTTTCATTATTTAATAGCAATAACAAGTGCATTTATAACACGTATCTTGTGCTATGTTAGTCTAGTATTAAATTACTATATTGTCAACACTACTGCAACACTGCAGCTTGACATTTGACATATTCCTCTCTTCTGACTGCCATAATTCATCTGTTTGTTTGTTTTTCTATTTTGGAAAGTTGTAGAAATGTATGAAGAAAATCATAATTTTGCTATGGTCTCTAATGAGGATTACCCTGCTGTAGTTTACTTCCACATTCCAAACCGGAAATGTGAAACCCATCCATTACATTGGTATTAATCAATTTACAGATTTTATGCAGTTCTGATTTCTTAGCCCATGCAGCGTCTCTGAAGATTGGTCCATTGGATGATGGTTCATCAGTGTCTCTTAAGTTTTGTTTTTGCTCAGAAAAATCTTTCTGTTGAGCAGGAATCTTATCCCATGTATATTACCTGTGCAGAGCTGTTAATTTCTTTATTAGCATGTTTGTTAGGGCATTATACTGTATATAAATGATCTGCGTCATATTTAAACTATGGAATAAAATGAAAACTTATAAAGTGTTGCACCTTTGCTTTTGTAAACTTGTCAAATTTGTAGACTTCAAATGTCACAGCATTGTGTTTAATATAAAATTATTCCTTTTTAACATATGTATTGTTTTTGTGTGAGTCTCCACTTGAATGTTCACTAGCCTAATATTTGAGTAGACTGGCAGATGTTTTCTGATGGATTATGCATGTAAAACAGATAAGTAGCTGATAGGCTGTCTGGTGGAGTTTTTGAAAAATGTCAAAGTTCGGGTACAGATGAATGAAGTACCAGACATTCCCTGATGACTTGGAATGAATGAAAACCTTCACAGACATTGTACTGATAGGCTTTCGGTTTTGGGCACAAACCTGCTACCAGCATATCTCCAGAGAGTGGCGTTGACGGTGGTGGAGAGTTCAGAACATCTGGCACTGGTGTCACGTGGGCCCAGACAGGACACTGTGAATGCGGCATTGTGTGGAGGACTGACAGAGAAACTGGAATGAGCTTCTCAGATGGGTCAGCATGGAGGCCCAAAGACATAGTGAGAGAGACAGTCTGAATGAATAAACAGAGTTACAAGTCTGCAATTTCAGGAGGAAGAGGAGCTCTGGGCTCTGTTTCACTCATTCTCTTTCTGGCTCTCTCTCTAAGTCATCCTCTCCGTGCTTCTTATTTTTTAAATTGTATTTATTATTAATAGATTCTAATAATATGATATTTAAAAATTTGAATGTGATGAAATACACTTGTGTTTCAATTGTAGAAAACTTGCATTTGATATTGAAAAAACACATTGCAATAAACCTTAGTCAATGGTAGATGCAGTTTTTAATGTGCCACAAATGAAAACAAGGCAACCGTGTCATACTGTGCAAAAAATAAATGACCTATTTGTAATATGTAAAGTGTCATTTTAAATAGTCTGTGAATACATCCTATTGCATGGACTGTCTGTCGGTCTTTTGCAGCCTTGTTTTCATTTGTGTTCAATTTAATATGTCCACATTTAATAAGTCCATAACTGTGGCTAACATTATTACATTTTACTATATTACAACAATTTTAACAAAACATTGTGATATACTTAATAACATGACTTGTGTTGTGTGTTATTTTTGTTACTGTATTTTTTTTTATTTCATGATTTGTTGTAAGTATTTCACAAAATTATGTAATTTTATAAATGAAAAGTAAAACATTTGGTATATTCTGGAAAATCATTTTTAGCATTTATCAGTATAATTAGTTATTAATGCATTTTTGTGCAACAAACAGATTGAAATGGTGGTATTGGTGTTATGTTACAATGAAAGTACAATCACTCGCAGTTATCTTTACTGTAAGGTGCTGCTAGTCGTTCACTTCACTTGATGCATAGAGTACAACACAATGAGCAATGGAATAGGGAAGATCCACTTGACTTAGACAAATAAAAACGTATAAAAATAAAACCACTTCTTTTCTCATAGAAAAACATGGAAAACTACCAATATTATTTCATGTGAACGACCAAAAATACTCTATATTTACATCTCACAAGTCCTCTTGAATGCAAAGTCACTACGCCAACGTCCTCATACTTTCATGTGCGTTTTTTCTCCATTTTTCAAACGTTGTAACGCCTGCCCTGTCACTTATGTCATTGTTCTATGTGACATCAGCAGGAGATGCATTTCCTTCCTGTCGTGGGTGTGAAAACAAGGTTCCTCTTTGCAGAAGTGCTGTTCTGACTTGAGCAACTGTAGGCTGTTGGGAAGTTCCTTTGGTTACAGGCATTCTTGGCTGACGGATTGCACAGAGTCAGCACTTTACTTGGTTGTATCTGTGTTGGGAGGTCAATCCTGTTGTCCCCATATCACAGAGTCCTGTCTGTGCCCCTCAAATCCAAATCCTTTAGAACGGTCCAAAATGCTTTTTTTCTTGGACGTCTTCCTCTTTATTTCTGGGGAAAGGGGACTAAAAGACCTATCTGCCGCATAAGGAAATGACAAAGATGTTTTCTTGAAGACACTGTCGATTGTAGGATAATTCCCCTCAGTTTCTATGTCCATAGGTTCCGCTATCTTTGGCTTTATCTCTGAGCTGGTATACATGCTTTCCCAGGGCTCGGGTTTGATCTGTCCTTTGCGCTCTTTACCTGTAGAAAGTGAACTGGTTATTTTACTTGTCATGTTTGGATCTTCTCCATCTTCTGCCTTGAAGTGCTTGCTCTCGTGCACACTCAACAGCACTGCTGATTTACATACCTTTGAGCAATACCTGCAATTGTGCCCTTTACCTGACTTTTCTAGATGTTTTTTCTCATGACTTTTCTTGGTGGCAAGGTAAAGGAATCGCTGTGGGCAGTAAGAACATCTATAGCGCTTTTCCATGCTCAGGCTAGGGGACGTCACATCTGAGCTGAAACAGGAGCCATCCTCAGTGCAGCTCTTGCAGATAAAGTCACCACTATCCTCTCCAGTGGGCCCAGCTGTGCTGGATGTGTCTTCAGGGGGACATTGTTTACCACATATTCTGCAGTGTGGCTGATGGCAGCTGATGATGTGCATGCTGAGGGAGGTCTGGCTAGCGAAAGAGCTCTCACAGCTGTGGCAGGGGAAAGCTTCCTTTTGGCTGCTATGCCTTGGCTCCCTCCTGGCCCCATAGTTGTCTGCTGAGATCCTCTCGTCTGGACAGAACGGTGTTTCTCTGAACTCTTCATTGGCTTCAGGTGACAAGGGCCTAGTGTAGCATCTCAGATGTTTCATCCTTGTTCGTTTTCCTTTCAGTTTCTTACTCTTCTTTTTAGGTTTATATGTGTAATAGGGACGCCATAGTTTGTCGGTTTCAGGATCATTTGGGTCATCATATGTTTCTTTTTCTGTAACTGAGGTTGTGACTTCTGCCCTCACCCTCAAACTTGGACTTCCAATACTCTCCTCTGCAGGGCTTCTTTGACCTATGCCCTCTTGTCTCCAGCTTTTCCTTTTCCTCTTCTTTGGAAACAGCTTTGAGCCTTTTATTTTTCTTCGAACAATTGCCTCGTTGCCAATTTTCACAGTTATCTGGCAGAGGGGAAGGACTTGGTTGTCAATTGATGGGCCTGGACATGCAGGCTTAGCAATGTACGTTTCTGTCTTTCCACTAGGCGGTTGATCCGCTGTTATGCTCTCAGGTCTCGCTTGCAGCAGCTGATTAGCCATGTCCTCAATGGTTTGTGCTGCTGCTGACAGTTCACTCAGCTTGCTCAACCCTTCGAAGGAGCACACAGATGGTATGTTGAGGAACGGAAGAATGTCTGTGTTGTTTTCTGTGTTTTTCTCTGTTGGAGAATCTCTGTCACTTCCATGCGTAATCAGAGAGGATCCTGTGTTTTTCTGTATTGCTTTTGAAGAATCTGTAAATCTGTAGCTGAAGAGCGGCGACCCTTTTCCATCAAATCCAGACTTTTTCCTGAAATCAGTAGAGAGGTGTTTCAGGGGTTGGTCTGTCTCAGATGGCACAGGAAATCCTAAGTTCTGGTCACACGGTTTGTCAAAGCTGATGCGAGGCGTTTCTGATGCCATCATTTTTGGAGTGGCCATGAATGTCACTGGCATTGAAAATAAGGACTGACCACTAACAACATCTGAATTAGTTGTCGGTACTGTGCTGTCAAAAAGAGTGTTGGGGGAACAGCTGCCCAGAGGTGCACTGCAGGACTCATCATCGCCCTCGATCCCTTCAGAGTACGTATGACTGTATGACTTGTAACGTTTCTTTCTAAACTTCATTGGGAGAAGCCTGTAAAGCTTTATGGGGTAGACACTACCCTTGAATCCACCATTTGCTGATTTTTTATTGACAGCCAGCTGTGGATCAATGCCATGAAAGGTCTTCTGGTGATTCTTGAGGATGTAATAAGTCAAGAAGGTCTCCAAGCAGAAAATGCACTGGTACCGGCGATCCCCGGTATGCCAGATCTCATGCTTGGTACGGTATTCAGCCAGAGCAAAAACTTTGTTGCAGTAGTGGCAAGGATAGGCTCTATGCCATGAGTGTACATTCTCATGTCTTTTTAGGCTGGAAAGGGTCACATAAGTCCGTTTGCATACAGAACATTTATAAGTCCTTGAAGTGCCATTTTTTTTTAAGGTCCCATTAACTTGATCCTGAGACATCTCAAGGGGACTAGTCAATGTGGGTTCTAAATTTAAAGGGATATGGAGATCTGGTGGAGGTAAAGAGTGTTGTGTGGTATTTGCATTAGATGTACTGTTAGAGACTGGGACTCTCAAAGAATCTTTATTATTTGTCTCTAACTCAGATGGGCCTTTTAGAGATTTCACACAAACCTGCTCGTGATTGCGCAATCTTTTCAGATGCATAAACTTTTTACGGCAGTACTTGCAAAACAAATGACTGACAAATCTCTTGTGTATTTGCATGTGAATAGTGAGAAGCGCTGAGTCGCTAAAGGTCTCAGGGCATTGCTGGCAGCTGAACGTGGAGACATTGGGTGTATTCTGAGGACTGAGGCAGGGTGGCTCTGCATCCTGAGAGGGTGTAATGTCAAGTGGTGGCAACAGATCGAGGCTGGAATGTATCTCTGGTGCTGCATCTGAGGACAACTGGGAGGAAGATAATGGAGCAACAGTAGCCTTTTCCACTGCAGATGTGCTTGTAATAGTGGGCATAGTTGCAACTGGCTCACTTGAGAGAGGCGGAATACCATTAACATGTATACGACGCTTCTTTATAGGTCCAAGTCTATGGGTAACCAAAGTCTTAGCTGGAGGCAAGACAGGTATGATGGTTCTGTTATCATTCTCCTGGTTAACCTCTTTAGATTCTTGCCCCTGGCTCACTGCATATGAGTGCTCAGTTAGGGCATTGGCAGGCTCACTCTCTGTGGGTGATATGCTTGTATCTTGGGAGCTAGAAGCAAGATGCCCTTCCTCAAGTCCCTCAGTAACTTTGTTACAGTGATCCAGTGTAGAAAATGGGTTGTTTACTGCCTCAACCTCAGTAATGGAGAAAGCATTGGTGATCCTTGGGCCTTTAGAGCAGTCTAACTCCTCAGGTTTGAGGGTTTCTTTTTTCAGTGTGCATGTGTCTGCCAACTTTGACTGACTGTTTGATCTTCCGCAGCCTGCAGAGGCTTGGCCTTGCAAGAGACCAGAGCTCTGCCTTTCAGAGTCTAGCAATTTCTCTAGAAAGGGAATTCCTAAACGCTTTCCAGCTGCCACCAAAGACCTGCTGTCCTCTGTACTACTTGACTCCACTCTGGCATTGTAGATGAAGTTCAAGATGCTAGCAAAGACCTCAGATTTCAGGTCTGTTAGCTCCAGCACCTGGCTGGATGTGTAGACCTCAGGCGTTTTGAATGCATTACGAAAATATCCACTTGTGGCAGCCAGTATGTTGCGGTGAGCCCGGAATTTGACATCCTCTACGACGATTATTACATCACAGAATAGGCCTTGTGAACGTTGTTCACTAAGATGACTGAGGACAGCTTGGGGGTGGGAACTGTCCACCAGACCAAGAGTGCTGGGGTTGACCACAGTCATCTGCAGAGGAAAAACAAACAGGTAAACAAAAACAAACAATATATTAAATCACAGATACTTTGATATAATAGCATAAGACCTCTTTCTCTGAACATCGATAATTTGTTTTACTGGGAATTTAATGAGGTATTCAGTATACTTAGTCACTGTTCAATAACAAGTCAATAACATTCAATAACAAGACGCTGTGTTCATGGATGATGATGACTTACAGGGTTACTCCACCCCAAAATGAAAATTTGGTCATTAATCACTTACCCCCATGTCGTTCCAAACCCGTAAAAGCTTTGTTCGTCTTCGGAACACAATTTAAGATATTTTGGATGAAAACCGCGAGACTCGTTACTGTCCCATTGACTGCCAAGTAATACCACTGTCAAGGCCCAGAAAAGGATGAAAGACATCGCCAAAATACTTTTCTGGACCTTGACAGTGGTATTTACTTGGCAGGCAATGGGACAGTAACAAGCCTCCCGGTTTTCATCAAAAATATGTTAAATTGTGTTCCGAAGACGAATGAAGCTTTTACGGGTTTGGAACGACATGTGATTAATGATTAATGATTAATGACAAAATTTTCATTTTGGGGTGGAGTATCCCTTTAAATGTATAGTTCACCCAAAAATTTTAATTCATTTTCCCAACCTCACGATGTGTTGTTCTAAACCTGTATGATATTTTTCCTTCTGCAGAGAGAAGAAACAAAAGAAGAAACTTCACTGTGTTCCACAGAAGAATGAAATGGGTTACACTTTATTTTAAGGTGTCATTGTTACAGTCTAATTATACCTTTAAGTACTGAGTAATATTAATTAACTACATGTACTTACTATAAGGTTAGGTTTAGGACTAGGGTTTGGTTTAGGGTTACTTATTACATGCAATTATCGGTAATTAACTGTTATTATGATAGTAAATACATGTAACTTGTGTAACAAAGACACCTTAAAATAAAGTGTTACCATGAAATGCATAAAGGTTTGAAGCAACATTAGGGTAAATCGTTTTTAGAAAAAAAATTTAACCATGTTAAACAAATACATATTTGACCACAACATGACATTTAACTATTAATAAAAACAGCAGAATAGCAAGGAGACATTTTAAACCACAGAATGAAAAGAAAAGTTGAATTAATAGACGCCTCTAATCTAATCATATCAAACCACTAGATGGCAGCATGACTCAGCTCTTAAACTGCTTGATTCACCATCATCATGTTAGTATAACATTACATTGTTTAGCAGATGTGGTTAGCTCATAACATCAACAACCAAACTGTAATATATTCAATTGTTATACACAAATATTGATAATGACCCATGTAAGTTATGGTACATAGTGCAAAGACAGATGCATATCTTACATTTGATGTTGTTGTGATGCAAGGAAATGAGGTAAAGATGAAGCCAGTAGAGATTACTGAGGATGTTTGCGTACTACCATGACAGTCCTCATACTACCCTCATGTCTTCTCCACATCTTACTACCTTGATCTGAGCTCCCTCTCGTTGTTTTATTTTTGCTCTCAAGATTACAGAAGCATACTTTGTACAAGGTAAGCACACATAGATACATGCACAAAGAAGAGCATAAAACAAAGAAACTGCACAGAAAAAACAAACAAAGAAAAGCACTTAAAGAACAGCAACAATATGCATAAATACAGTCCTTCAAACTAAATGTTTTCTACACCAATATTTTAAATATACTTTTTTTTTTAGCTGACAGGCTAAACATAGACTTATTAGTCAGATAACCCCGTCATCAACCAATTTCATCCTTTGCTATACCTGGTATGACCTGGAAGAGTCATCAAAGAGAGTCTAGACTGAGCAAGGGTGAGATGTTCCATACAAGATGACTCATTGAGAATGCTCCTTTTGTCCGCTTGAGGATGGCTCACCTGGCAGCATTAGAATAGTTTAATCCATCACATGTGATACACAGAAATACATCAAAATGAATACAAATTAAAAATGGTTTATGAGGTAGGTATCATCTGACTGGGGTCTGTTGTCAGAAATAACCAGTCATGAATTTATATTGGATGAACAGTTTAAACAGTTTCGACTTTTTAATCACTAAATCCTGTGGAGTGACTCAGAAAATCAATTTTTTAAACATGCTGTATGTTAGTCCTGGAATGTCCATCAGACTTAGTCACTGAATTAGACATATCAGCTCTTTTCAAAACCATACAGACCACTGTAATCAGAGACAGAAACACATGAAAGGATTGACAGGCAGAAAGTGTATTTAAGTATTTTTGACTAATCAAAGAATATGAATATTTATTTATTTTTATTTTTTTGTATGAGCTCAAAGCAGTCACAGAAACTAGTGTAATATTTCAGAACATTAATTAATTAATTCAGATCTGTCAGGTAAAATGGCTGATTTCCATTAAAAATTGTGAACCGTGGTACAGCTCAAGAATTGGACAAACAATTTTGTAGCAACTAGTCAACTTCCTGTTTTACAAAACCTTCCCCACCCTTCTATATCCTGTTTCTAAAGCATATTAAAATCTTCTTCAACTTGCATTAAAAGATGCTTGGTCAATATAAATATGCCAAGACGATAGCAAGATCTCAATCGGTGATGAGTTTTAAACAACGTAAGCAAAAATTCTGATCTACTAGCAGACTACTTAGGACCTGCAAAGTGCCTCAAATAGTTTTTGCAACGGACATATGCACTTTCATCTCCATTTGGTATTTACTTTTAGGGCAGCATGGTTCACTGAATAATGACTTGTGTTTGGAATGATGACTTGTTGCTCATTATTGCTCTACGCATGAAGGCATGTGCTGAAAGACACACTATGATCCCCATTGTCTACTAGAGGAAGTGAGCAAGAATCCATGGCTGGGAAAGTGCTGTCCTCTAGCACTTCCACTGAGTAAAACATATAGCTCAAAATCAAAATCAAGGCATAGTTAATGCCAGGGCCGCATTATACAAATTGCCTACGTGGGCTGTAACCCAGCACTAGTAGGGCATGGGAACAGGTGGAACCAGTGGCACTAAATGAAACTGATGTAGCCTATTTTTGTATGCATCTAGATGAATATTTATGCATAATCCAAAGCGGCAAATACTGGATTCAAGGTGTACATTTCATTAGTTAATGCTGTCCCTAGGATTGAAACCCATTTCCTTGGTGTCACTAGCACCATGCTAAACTGTTTGAGGTACAGAAATGCTCAATGGTCAACCATAAAAATAGCTAATCAAGGCATGATGTATTTCCCGTCTGTATTTGCTGATGTGTTCCTGACTGGACAAGCTTCAGCATGTTTGTCATTGGCGAGTCTGCTGTGCTTCTGTTAGCAATGTTTTTTCGGAAACATGATGGCATGGCACGTACTGTATGGTTTTCTTGCTTCACTAGGAGTGAAGCTGACCTGGTCTAACTCATGAATATTAAAGTTCATGCTGACGTTGCTTAACCTTCATAGAGTGCTTGTCCATGTGACCAAATTGATGTAATATATTAATACAATAATTCAAACTGGTAAGTTTGCGTTAGGCTTAACTTGGCCCTGACTGCTGCAATGAGAAGATCCTAAAGCCTGGTACACACCAAGCCGACGGTTTTTGTTTGTAGGCTGACTAAGTTTTCTCAGTGTGTTCCGCACCGTCGGCTGAAGTTGGTCCTCGTCTGCTTTTTTCGGCCGATTCTAAATGTTGAATCCGCGTCGGAGCTCGTCGGTCAGTCGGGCTATCTGATCATTCTGATTGGCTGTTCAGCTGGCGAACCAGTGCACGAGAAAAGCGCAGAACGGACATGCTACTTGGCCGTCGGGTGTCGAGCGTCGGCTTGGTGTGTCAGGGCCCAGACGCTGCCGACGTGAACTGACCCCGCAGTCTTTCATCGCCACTGGTCACCGTGATTTTGCCAAGTAATACATGTTCCTGGATCAACGTTACTATTTAAAAATATAGATTTAACCCAATCCCTACCCCTTAACCTAAACCTACCCATAATTTATTCCTAAAATCAGAGGGAAATGATAGCTGATTAAGCAAGAGTGTAGAAGCACCTAACCCTGATCTTAAGCCTAAAACAGATATTTCCTGAAAAGTTATCCCTTGATTCTGATTGGTTGATTGGAATGTTGTTCCAGGATCCAGGAACATGTTGTACTTGGTGAAATCACATTCACTGTCGCCACTAGTTCGTCTGCGTCGGCTTGGTGTGTACCGGGATTAAAGGCGTATAATGCCATTCCTTTTTAGTGTTATTTCACCTTCAAGCATCTGTCTGTTCCTGAACAAATTACTCTTCCTGATACTCCAACTCAAAAATGATGCCCCACTTATTTTCTCACCCAACTTGTTGCGCATGTATGACTTTTTCATCGGCTGAACATTAAATAACGATGGAAACCAAACAACATTGGAGCCCATTGACTTTATGGACAAAAAACAGTGGCATTTCTCAAAATATCTTCTTTTATGTTCCACAGAGATCGGATCGGAACAACGTGAGGGTGAGTGAATGATGACAGACTTTATTTTGGCCTGAAGAATCCCTTTTAAACATAGAATACAGAAAAAATTAATCCAAAAGCAATAATAACATGACCTGATACATCATTATTTCAAGTTATTTCCTGGATTCAGGCTGCCAGGAAAAGATCAAGGATAATAATATATAATTATTTATTATAACTCATAAATATATGTAATAAATTTGTTTTCTACAAAAAGCTGTATAATTTTGAAATAAAATGTGAAATGAAAAGTATAAAATACCATACCTGTAACAACTATTTTATTTTATTTATTTATTAATGGCTATATCTATATTTTATTTCTAACAACAGCAGACTTAAATACATGACGTTTCCTTACTCTGAAGTAAGATCTTACCAGGTGCACTCGAAGGCAACAACAGACCAGGCAGACACAGGAGCTATATACAGTACAAACAAGAACTAATGAGGGAGCAAAACACAGCTGAACACAATTAGGTCATGGGAGGGAAACGTTTGACAGAGACAAAAGGATAAGCAAAAACAAGACATAAAACAGAATAATAACAGATACTGTCTTTTATTGACAGTATTTGTATAGCATACGCAGAGTTCATTTTTTATTGTCTTTTCAAATTTGTCTTCTGTCAGCAACCAAGTGCATGAAACTTGTTTGACTCTACATAATCTACATAGTAGCACAATGAGGAAATTAACAAAGGTCAGATTCTACATCTTCCTGGTGGTACAGGAACACAAAAGCTTTTGAATATCTATCCTAGCAAGCTGACCCATTTCTGCTTCTCACTATCTATTTCCAGTTCGAGTGCACCCCAGGAGGAAGATTGACATGCCGCTGCAAAGTGGATATATATATATATACATATATATATATATATATATATATGTATGAAGAGTTCAGATGCAAAAGCCTCTAAGTGCCATCTGAAATTTTCTTCTAAAATAAGCATTTTTATCAGGCTCCTATATTTATGTTTAGTTATTTCACTTTAATTGCATAGAAAAGGACCTATACATTGCTATTAGAGTAAAATTACTGAACCTAAACATAGGAGTCTGATAAAAATGCTCATTTTAGAAGGAAATTTCAGATGGCGCACAGAGCTTTTGCATCTGAACTCTTCATATATATATATATATATATATATATATATATATATGTAATATGGATTGTTTTTGTCTTTGTCTTTGTCTCTCATTTGCACTACTTTCTCTTCTGTCTTTCTCTTTTTCTGTACAATGCCCCCTTTTCTGTGTGATGATCATGGAATGTCCACATTATTATTCAAATGCAATGTCATTTTTAGGCATTTTCAGGGCCCTTTGTGTGGCTTATAAAATAAAAAAATTGGGCATCGAACGACATTTTTAATTGCCAAATATGCACAATTGCTTTTTAGACGCATGCTCAGATGTTGGTCACTTTAACCTTGCATCAATCCAATGGTTGGTCCAAGGGGAATATATCAATCATTTGTAGAAAGTTACGCTTTGTTATTGTGGAGCATTTGCAATAAATTGACCGTGTTCAAGTACGTATTTAGCATAAATACTCTGCAATGTGCAGACGTTTAGTTTTTTCAGTAACGTATGCGAGTCAGATGATAAGGTAAAGGTTGCGTGTCTCTGTTGAGAGGTTGTTTTCTTTCAACAGAGCGGCCATTTTGAAACCACGACAAAAAGCATCTTGGTACAAAGTAAAATGGCCGCCTGTAATGTTCTATTAGACAGTAGAGGTTGATCTTGTTCGAACTTGCGATTATAGATTTTAGAGTCTAAATTCTGAGAACATTATTAATTATTAATATTAAAATGACTGACAAGTGAAGTCTAGTCTGCTCAGCTCTCAGTTTCTGAACAGATAAACTAGTTTAGAAGAACATTTCCTCAAGCTGTTCTGTGGTCACCCTGATGCATTATGCGTTGCGCATAATGAGAAAGGAAACAACCAAACCGCAAAGAAGACATCTAACATTTATCTGCCTCTGCTGATCAAAAACATCATGACACAGCATTATTGTTCAGCCTGTACCTTTACTGAGCTTTAAACTACAGCTGAAACAGTCTGGATGTAACAGCATGCCAGACTTGTTCATATGATGCTGGGCAAGATCTATATTAATCTGTACTGTTTGTGTATGATTGCACTAAACGGGAGAGGCAGACCTCTCTTAATCGCTGGGAAAACATCCGCCTGCTCCCTGTCTGACAGGCCTCCGTTGTCATGGCAACATGCTGTGGCGCAGCACTTATTGGGATTTGTATGAATGGCGACTGAGCAGACAGTTGTGTTTTCCGTCCAGAGAAAAACGGACCATTCTTACAGATTGTGCCATGTTGGAAAGCCCCGGTAGCATTTAGCAGAAGCTGTGGACAATCGCTGGGGATCACTGTTATCTGTATTGGTGTGTGTGTGGGTGTGCAAGTGTGTGTGTGTGTTTAGTAGACTAGTACGCAGTCAAAATCACATCCCATAGACTCGCAGAACTGGATGACAATGCTAATTTAAGTTGAAGGGCCCTTTTACGTCAAAAAAACACAAAAAAAACACACGAAATTTAGATGTGCTATTTGTTATTTTTAGTTGTTGAAGCTTTTGTTTCATGCCGTAAGGCATTTTATATAGCCGTAAAATGGCATTTGTTGTCTATGGTTTTATTTGCCTGCCACACCCTCAATAAGACTTACCATACCGGATGAGCGAAATGGCGGAAAAATAAAAATCCCCTGCCTTCCCTCAAACTATTAAGTACAAAATGAGAAAACATTTGCTTACGAGAATGAAATGTCCAGTCAGACAAAGAGCGAAACATTAGCTTTCATTTTTACAGATAAAACCACATGAGTCTTGATGTGCTGCCCTGCAAAAACGGGCTCGACTGTGTCTGTTTGAAACTGGAGGGAAAAGCATGCTGAACGTACCTTTATTTCAGTTAATCAGAGAAAGCGTTTCAGTGGACGGAGAGCGGAAAACATCGCTCACGCCTTCCTTGTTCCTGCAATCCACTGATGGCTGGAAAGAGATGTTTCGTTTGCAGGCGAAAGTGTTACAGCTTTTTTTTTGTTTTTTTTTTTGATTCAACTCATCACTTGCTGCTCTCTGCTGCGATCGTAGTCTCTCCTATAAGTCTATCCGGCTTGCTCTCTCTCTCTCTCTCACACACACTCTCTCTCTTTTCGGTTCACCCTAGTCCCAGTGCCCTCTCTGCGTGAGACGCCCAGTCCAGAGGTGGCAGGGGGCATCAGTCTGCTCCACTGCACCCCGCTATAGGTCTCGTTTCTTCCGTACGCTCGCTAGCTGGCCACCAGGGTCTTTTCGCCCACTGTGGAGTTTATAAATAGTCGGGCAGGGCAGCTCTGCTGCTGTCTGTGCATTATTAGCAGCGGAAAAGAGATGCGGCGTGCTAGCAAGCACTGCAACTTCATTAACCACTGCAAAAGAGTAGCCGGAACGAGAGAGCGTGGGGAAAACGGATCAGCGTGCTAACACGTGAGAAGAGCTTGCATGCCGCGCGAGGTGGATACAGCAACGCAACCACTGGTGTCAAAACAAAAACGACACCTGGCGCGAGGCAGCTTTTGACATTTTCCATCACGTAGAATAAATAATGGCGGTCCGGGTGGTGCTATTTCTGATGAGCCCCCCTCACTCCTCCAAAAAAGCTTATGAATTTAAATGCACACGCGCACACATGCTCGTGTTCTCCGTCTGCCCCTTGCTCACCTAATGAAACATGCTTTTCTCTGGTCCAGTACGTGTTTATGCACATTTGCTGGTATGTCTAAGCAGCACCGTTACCGCTGCAGCGACATCTTTATGCGTGCATCTTTGTAGTGGCGGGTGGGTGGGTGGGTGTGAGAGAGAGAGAGAGAGAGAGAGATGCTGCACAGTCTGCTTCTCCATCGCACATTTCTAATATCAAACAGAAGGAGGGCGAGCAGCCGAGGAGAAAGAGAGGATGAGAGAGTGCATGAGCAAGCAGAAACGGTTGATTTGAGACAAGGACAGGAAGACATGGGGAAGACAACATGGCGGACCACTAGGTTAAGACATTAATTAAGGATAAGACATTAAACTGAGATACAGACGCTGACGGAGAGTGAGTGCACAAGAGCATCGAAGAGAGAACGAGAAATCAGGAGGAAGTGGAAAGGTGGTGGAGAACAGTAGGTTCACCTTCAACATGGCTGCTGATTGATGCAAAGGGATGCGGCTGTTCTGCAGAGCGCACGAGAGAGGGAGGAGACGGGTGGGAGGGAACGGGAGAAAACGGACAGGGAGGCGCTGCTTCACATTCCATCTGCATGGGTTATTATATTTCATGGCCCAAACTGGGTATGTCTTTATTCAGGGTGAAGACTGTAAATAAATACTGTGCATAAATCATGTGAATACCTAAATTTTTTTTGTTTTTTTTAATTTTTTTCTCTAAAGTTTCTGTCTGTTTTCTAGCATATTTTAATCACACTAATATTAATAAATGTATTACTCAAAAGTAATAATATGAATATTTTTTCTCACTACATTTTTTTAAGCCTACTCATAACATCAATTGTACTAAAATATATGATTTATATGAGATGACTGCAGTCATAGCAGTAGCCTAAAAAACTTTTCCACATTTGCGTCGTCTCAATTAACCCTTGTATTATTGGACACTTTCACTAGCATAATAAACTAATCATGGCTGACTGCTAATAAGGCATTTCCACAATGGCATTGGTAACTGAAAACTATTTATTTTGCATGATGCTGCACCCACAGCTCTAGCGTCAGCATCCAAGACTGGCACAGGAGATTATACATGCTCCAACTTTACTGAATCTCATTAAAATCCAATTATAATGGACATTGTATAGAAATGAATTCCTTGTAATCTGAGATCTAAGACCACTGGTGTAAAATATTCTTTATAGTCCTCAATGTAATGCAACATTTTGATTATAAATGACATTATTAGCATAACAAGTGAGAGTAACTTGAGCTGAACAAAACCTGATGTTCTCCAGCATGCTTTGAGAACAGCACAAACGCCCTTTGTGCTTCAATAGAAGCAATCAAATTTGACCTTCTGTACAAAGAATCACATGATCAGAGTAACAAAATTACTTGATATGCGTACTTGAAAGTGTTTCCTTTGTTTGAATTTTTCTCACTATCTTAAATCTATTTCCAAATTTAAATGAGAGCACAAAGTGGATAGCATCAATATTTCACTATATTTAGACTATATTTATTTAGTTTTCCGTCTAATAAGCTCTTTATCTGGCGCTTTTAAAGTCGGTGGAGTGTCTCTTTAAAGCTTGCAGAAGGCCGCCTCCTTCAGCTCGTGGTGCAGCATGTGAACCTAATGCCCAGATACCAGCGGTTATTTCTGGAAACAGGGCTGAGTGCTGATTACCTGGGTGCCATGAAGACAAGCTGCTGTAACAAAGGCTGCATTCACTAGTGCTCTGGCCTGAGTTCAGCTCCCAGGTTGTTTTATAAGTGAACCACTGATGGTGAAATAAGAACCAAAGGCTAGATTGATCACTGAACTATCCAGTCCACAACCTCTCAGTTTCCTTATGCATATCTAGGAATATCAAATTATTTGATCTTTTGAATAAATTGCTCGGTTACGTCTTACGACTTAAATTTCATATAGCAATGTGCCCACAATTGTTAGAAACTGGGAAAACACTGGGGATTAAATAAAATTGTGATTTTCAGGCCTGGACAAGTCATGCTAATTAATCCGCTTATCTATCGAGAATCTATATTTTGCACAATATTGTCTGTGTTAAAATAGCAGCGACAGTAATTACCTGTGTAGCTCATTGGGCAGAAAATGCTAATAACTGTTTCCAATGGGACAATTCCTGGTCCTCGAAGGAATAAAAAGCCAAATCATCCATTAAGCCACATTCCAAAAGTCTTTTTTGTTATACTGGATACTTATGTACTAGTAAATATTTAAATGTAAAAATATATATATATATATGTATGTATATATGTATGTATATTCACAAGTAATATAAATAGTAATCTATATTATCTAATTATATAAATATTAGTGCTGTCAATCCATTAAAAAATGTAATCGCGTTAATCACAGTCATGGACTGTGTCATATTAATCAAATAATCAAATTAATCAAAAATACTAGGATTTACCTGTAAATGTGTTGAAATAAAAGAAATGCATGACAAACTAGTTTAAGGAAACAGAACCTTTCACACTTCCGCCAGGTATGAGACATAATCCTTATTATTCTTTTATCATTATTCTTTTGTTTTTATTCAGCCATTATCAGCCTTTATACTGGCAATAAAACGTTTACCAAGCCACATCGCTTCAATCCCAGAATACATTTACCCAACTATTATCAAAAGTATTTCTAAATAAATACAACAAAACATTTTCTTGCAACCTTACGTGAAGTATTATGACAAAATGCATTATGAAGAAGAATTGGACCTGTTCTGAGCTAATATTAGCATCATGCTACATAAGACAATTTATGAGATTAATAGTACACTTTTACTCAGAACTCACTTCAAACCACCATCGAGTGTTTGTAATAACTTCCTTTTGCGATCACATGTGGAATTTGGTTGTTTACTGTTGTTAAAATATACTATTTATAGCCTTTTATATCGCTGCACAAATGAGCATTTCAGATGTACACAATCCTCAAGAAAATCACATACAAATATCCTATCGTAATCGTGTGTTTATTATCTTATATAATCTATAGTGGCTGTTGTCATGTTTATTTCTGCTGTGTAAAAGCCTTAACATATGCTCTGCTGAAACTCACGTTGTTTGATGTTACAACCGCCTCTCCGTTCTTAAGTTGCCAGGGATACATTCCAAGTATAATACACATCAGTAAAAGGATCAATTTTAATTTTTATTTGTCTATATACACTTTGGGCGGCATGGTACATTATAAAAGTAGCCCAAAAAACCGCAACCCACAGCTCTGTAATTTTTCCCGACTGTATTTTCAAAATAGCCGTTACCCTGGCAACACTGTTCGCTGTACCCTCATCACACAATGATAGATAACCTTCCGTGCAGCGATGACGGGAAGAAGTTGGGGTCAAACCTTATCAAACGATTAATTTGCGTTAAAAAAAATTTACGCAAATGAATGAGTTTGGAACGACATGAGGGTGAGTAAATTAATGACCGAATTTTCATTTTTGGGTGAACTATCCCTTTAAGGTTACGGAAATTCCTTGTAAACCACAAGATAATTCAAAATACAGGTAAAACACCACAGAAAATTCCTTCATATTAACATTGGACCATTTGTTTGTTTTTTTGTTGTTTTTTTACCAAATTTACTTAGAGTTTATGAATAAGCTATATATTATTCACTATTAATAACATAATAATAAATACAGCAATATAATACTGCTGTTGCTATATTTAGTTTTGGATGTTGTAGGTGTTTTCTTTAGCAAAGCTGGCAGTGTTTCTTCCCTGGAGGGACAGCACATTTTTACTAGTTTATTCTAAGAATATTTACATGAGAGGCTGAGTAGATTATAGATAACATTTCTATTTCAGTTTAGGGCACTTCCTGCTAGTACTGCCTGAACTCCTAATAAAAAGGAAAGTTGGAAGACTATTATGTTGTAGCAAGTGATTTGCCCCTGAAAAAAAATCGTTGCAGTGAACTTTTCTGCAGTGCGACATACTGCTTCTAAATAACCTCGGGGGTGTAAGGAGTTCGCCATACCAGCCACAGCACAGTCATCACTGAGTCATATCGAGTATGCAGTGAACCGTTAGCGGACAAGTGCTGCATGGCTGAAGTACTTTTGTTCTGTCACTCAATAGATGCTAGCACATCAGAGGCCTGTCAAAGTGAGGCATACAGTAAACCACAGTACAAATGAGCTCAAAGCATGAATCTTCCATTCAAGGCCAACATGGCCTTAAGTATAAAGTAAAAAAGTGAAAGAAAACAACCTGAACACTATGATAAATCACTCTGACGATCAAGATGAGGCCTAGGTCAATATGTGGGCCGCTGTGTTTCGTAATGAATTATAGATGGAAACTTTGCCGCTCATGAAACCAAATTCTAGCAGTCAGCTATTCAGCTGAAATGTGAATACACGAAAGACAAACAAATGAACATCAAACATGAATATCACATATGTATAACCACAATAATATTGTCGTCTTCCTGGAGCAGTAACATAAAGGCAGGCTACAGTGTTACATCAAGTGACCAAGAGCTCTTTAAATAACACAGAAAGATTAGAATCCTTTACCAACCTGACGTTTGTTCATACCGCTCCTCATAATCGAGATCGTCTTTCCTCTGGTCCCTGTCGGTGCGATTAAATGCGAGTCTGTGCGTGGAACTACATTGATGTGCCCCCTGGTGGTCATCATGCAGAAGAACTCAGTACGTGATCCAATCCTGCAATTTGTAGCATGCATGATTTTTTGACTATTTTAAAATATTTCATGTTGTGACAATTTAAAAGGTGGACAGTTATATAAATACCCAGATTATAGTGCAGATAACATTTAGGTTTTTGCTGTTTACAATGTTATTATGTCACTGTTACAGTAAGGCCCGCCTTTAATGGAACGTAATCAAGAGAAACGCACTCAAACGACTGTCTCTGGAACGTCCATCTGGATGGATTCCCACAGTATATACTCAAAGCAAGCTAACACACACAAACACACTCATTTTGCTCATGGCCACTCGATCGTCTCGCTAGTCCCACAGCGGAACACTTTTAGCGCATCTTTTTAGTCAGCATTAATGGACAACAGCTCACAATCTCTCTATGTGTTAGTAGAGTGAGTAAGAGAGCGAAAAAGAGTTTCGAGTGAGTGGGGCAGATATATACCTGATCTATTCCTCCTCCTCTTCCATATTTGAGCAGCTGTAGATGTAAACAGTCTGGCCCAGGGTGAGATCAGTTAGTTCTGCCATGGTTGAGAGGACAGCGAAGGATAGAGACTCTGCAGCACAGTTTCTCCTTCAGGGCCAGATCAGCTGCTCTCTCTCGGCAGTATTTCCTTTGTGTCGTTGTGTGTGTGTGTGTGCGTGCGTGTGTGTGTGTGTGTGTGTTTGAGTGTCAAGGCCGGCCAAAGCAGCGCCTCTCTGTTATTCTCTCAGCCCAGCAATCGTTCCACAGGCCTCTGTCGCTGCTGCGTCATCGAGTTGCTGTACTGAGAGAGAGATGGGAGGGAGGGGTTGGAAAAGGGAGGGAGAAGCAACGGAGAGAAAAAGAGGGAAAGCTGGGCTTCCTCTCAAACGGTTTTGAAACAGTTACAAGCTCTGGACTCTGTAGATAATTCTGTCAGGATGAGCACAGATGAATAATTTAATTCTGTTGTGGGTGTTTGCTAAGGCAAGTATCACTATTACTATATAGAAATTAGTTGGCACTAAGAGGAAATTCACAATAGGACACATTTAGAAGGTAAACAGTGTCTGATTTCTAAATGCATATTATTGACAGTTCTGAGTAGTTACTGATTTCATGTAATCTGGATTACGTAACCAGATTCCATAAATTAAGTACTTGTAATTAGAGTAGAATACATTTTAAAATGCTCATAATCAGATTACATTTACTTTTTTATGGGTTACATAATTATACAGTATATTATTTACACAATGGCAGTAAATTATTCATAATTTATTGATTCTCCCTAATTATTCTTATTTTTAAAATCCTACTGTGTATCATATAATTTAGCTTTGACTGTTACAAATGTAAATACATTTGCAAACCGTGCTTCTGAATTTGGGGCGAAAGCACCTCTCAAGCAATTAGATCATGATAGAAACAAATAATTATGAAAGTTAGTAAACACTGGTGAAACACTATGTCGTCATCATATCCAGTGAAATTCAATAACTGTTGATTCTGGAAGTCTGGAAAAAATATTTCAAACCTGGAAGACTTTGGACGTGTAATGTCATTGTTGTTTTCATGTTTATATAATGCAGGGATTTCCAAATGTTTTTGTCAGTCAGACCCCTCAAAATAAAATGTTTATTAGAAATATGTCTAAGATGCAGGTAAACAATTTTTTCAAGTGTTTAGATTATTTTTTATTAGACATTTTTATGATTTAATAAATTATTAGCTTTTTCAACTCACAAACCCACAGCAGTTCTCACATTAAGCTGAGTTTGGGAAACCCTGGTGTAATGTTTAATGCATTTTATGATGTTGATGTAAAAAAATAATAATAATAAAAATTATATATATATATATATATATATATATATATATATATATATATATATTTGTTTTTCCCCATTAATATGGCACATTTAATGCTAAGTTTTAAAAAGTTTGATTTAAAACTAATCTAAGAAGTATTCAGAATACATTGCCTAAAATGTGTAATCTAGATGAACCCTAATTTACCTCTTTCCTAAGGTGAAGTACTGTGTGTAGCTGCTAATAACACAATTTACGGATTTACAAAAATAAAATATTATATTCAAACAACTCCTTGCGCTCATCACACCCCTACAATTACTCTTCTCCTTTCAGTATCTTACTATTTAATCTGCGACTTAGTCAGTAAAGTGCTAATGTGTGACAAACACTTAAGTGTATCTTACCTGTCAAGAAGAAACTCCACACGTTTGGCATCTCCATTGCAACCCAGACATTTCATCAAATTCTTCCATCTTGTAAAAGCACCGCGAGTGTTTCACCCTTGTTTTATCTCGTTGTTTGTCCCTTTGTATTTTTGGTAAGTAAAATTCTGTAACCGAATCAAAAATTCTTTTCCTTTGTAATGGCCAGCCATCTTCCCACACACCGTCTAAACAGCCTCTGGCTCAGCCTGCTACAGTAGCCACGCCCCCCAAACTCTCGCTATTGGTTGAGCTGGAAAGAGATTGATGGATCTGAGCGGACCACCCTAGTGTTTTATGGCGCCTGGGCAGTGTATACACTTTTGGGGAGATTATAAATTGCATTACAGTTGTCAATGAACAATATAAGAGAATGAAAATGTAGTTTTCTTATCGGTCATGTTTTTTTTGTATATCTTCTTTTTCTCTCTCATGAGGGTTCTTAATAATACATTGTGTCACAATATATCGCGATGCAAAAATGTAGGCTATAGTTTACACAAAAGTGAAAATTTAAAGACCGATTAATTTAAGTTTTTATTCACATATAAACAATGACTAAGACAAAGACTGCATCAATTATGGTAAAACTCGAAGCTCATTTAAAATAAAATTCTTCATTACAATATTTAAAGATTTAAAAAAAAATGTAGTCAGGGACAGAGTGCGAGCATATGTCTAAAATGGTATTTTTAGCTAGAATCGTAATTATTTCTGTTCTGATTATTGAACAGCACTCTAACTGTTTATCAAATGATTTTTATTTTTTTTTGTGGAATTAATTAATGTATTTATTTACTTTTTAAAAAATTTATTAGCCTACCATTTAACTCTATTTAGGCTTAAAGGGTATTGTGGGAGTATGGTATTGTGAGATCAGTATCATGTATCGAATCGTGACATAAGTGTATTGTTAAACACTGTTGTTTATAGATGTCTGGCTTCATATTCAGCTATTAGCAGGGCAGACTTGGACTATTGGCCACACAGGCTATATCTCCGAGTCAAAAATCCAGTTGCATGAAAACCAGGCCATTCTTCTCAAATTTGTTGTGACAACGTACCCCCATATAGTATGAAAATACGACCTAATTACAGGGTCGGTGTATGTTAAACAAGTGTGTGTGTGTGTGTGTGTGTACCTGTTTATGCTACATTGTGGGGACCAAATGTCCCCACAAGGATAGTAAAACCTGACATTTTTGACATTGTGAGGACCAGCCTGCGGTCCGCACGAGGGAAAAAAATATTAAAAATAGTAAACGATGTTTATCTGAAAGTGTAACAATGCAAACAGGTTTTCTGTAAGGGGTAGGTTTAGGGTTAGGGGATAGAAAATATCATTTGGTCAGTAAAAGTAATAGAAGTCTATGGAAAGTCCCCACAATTCACAGAAACAAACATGTGTGTGTGTGCTTTTTTTATTTTTTATGATGTAACTTCTGGGTAAAATCACTCTGACTAACATTCATACAAGAGATGACTGTGAAATGGAGGTTTTAACTGAAAAGGCAAATGGCAAGTCTGGACGTGTTAGAAATGTTTCAGTTTTATAGCTAAGCAATATCAGGCTGCCCTCTAATAGTCAGTAATACTGTTAGCACTGTGTATTTCTTGTATTACACGAATTCTGGAAATGTTGGGACGTTTTTTAAATTTGAATAAAATGAAAACTAAAAGAATTTCAAATCACTTGAGCCAATATTTTATTCACAATAGAACATAGATAACATAACAAATGTTTAAACTGAGAAATTATACAATTTTATGCACAAAATGAGCTAATTTCAAATTGGATGCCTGCTACAGGTCTCAAAATAGTTGGGATGGGGGCATGTTTGCATGGCGTAGCATCTTCTCTTCTTTTCAAAACAGTTTGAAGACGTCTGGGCATCGAGGTTATGAGTTTCTGGAGTATTGGTGTTGGAATTTGGTCCCATTCTTGCCTGATATATGTTTCCAGCTGCTGAAGAGTTTGTGGTCGTCTTTGATGTATTTTTCGTTTAATGATGCGCCAAATGTTCTCTATAGGTGAACGATCTGGACTGCAGGCAGGCCAATCCAGCACCCGGACTCTTCTACTATGAAGCCATGCTATTGTAATAGCTGCAGTATGTGGTTTTGCATTGTCCTGCTGAAATACACAAGGCCTTCCCTGAAATAGACGTCATCTGGAGGGGAGCATATGTTGCTCTAAAAACTTTATATATCTTTCAGCATTCATAGTGCCTTCCAAAACATGCAAGCTGCCCGTACCGTATTCATTTAGGCACCCCCATACCATCAGAGATGCTGGCTTTTGAACTGAACGCTGATAACACGCTGGAAGGTCTCCCTCCTCTTTAGCCCGGAGGACACGGCGTCTGTGATTTCCAACAAGAAAGTCAAATTTGGACTCGTCTGACCATAGAACTCTTTGAAACAGTCCATTTTATATGAGCCTTGGCCCACAGGACACGACGGCACTTCTGTACCATGTTCACATATGGCTTCCTTTTTGCATGATAGAGCTTTAGTTGGTATCTGCAGATGGCATGGCGGGTTGTGTTTACCGACAGTGGTTTCTGGAAGTATTCCTGGGCCCATTTAGTAATATAAATGACAGAATCATGCCGATGAGTGATGCAGTGTCGTCTGAGGGCCAGAAGACCTGAAGACCACGGGCATCCAACAAAGGTCTTCGGCCTTGTCCCTTACGCACAGAGATTTCTCCAGTTTCTCTGAATCTTTTGATGATGTTATGCACTGTAGATGATGAGATTTGCAAAGCCTTTGCAATTTGACGTTGAGAAACATTGTTTTTAAAGTATTCCAAAATATTTTTTACACACTCTTTCAGAGATTGGAGAGCCTCTGCCCATATTTACTTCTGAGAGACTCTGCCTCTCTAAGACATCCCTTTTATAGCTAGATGCTCTCCCAGCTGAATCTTTCCAAAACTTCTTGCTTTTTCAGCCCTTTGTTGCCCCCATGTCAACTTTTTTGAGACCAGTAGCAGTGATCAAATTTGAAATGAGCTCATTTAGTGGATAAAAGTGTACAATTTCTCCGTTTAAACATTTGTTATGTTCTATTGTGAATAAAATATTGGCTCATGCGATTTGAAAGTCTTTTAGTTTTCATTTTATTCAAATTTAAAAAACGTCCCAACATTTCTGAAATTCGGGTTGTAGTATGAATAATGTGAATGCGGTAATACTTTTATACAACAGTTCAATAACCAAGACATTAATACTATGTAACTTTCAACAACCACTGTTTTTTTTTCCGGAGCAACACACAAGTAGTGGTGTTTCGTTCTTAGATTAATCAGTGAGGTTGAATCAGTGGATCACTCATATTAAGACAGTCACTTGTCGCCACCTACAGGCCAAATGATAGTACAACCTGCACAAGGCTTACTGGAATTCATGAAGGTTTAAAAGCCTTAACTGTCACCGTCCCCTCTGTGGGACGCCTAAGTTTACTTCACTATTTTACAATTAAATCCTAATCTAATCATAACAAACTATATATCGTTGGAAAGGTCTAAGACTCCTAAATAGGTATTTTACCACTTTTTCTGTTAAAAAATTATGTAGGAAAAGTAATAGTTTAATATTTGACAAGAGTGCACCTGAAAAAAATCTACATCATGACATGAATTCTGACCTTTGTCACAGAAAGTCTTCTTAGTTGCCTTTTTCTCTATCACGAATTAGAAATCATAAGAAAATATTTATCAGTAGAAAACTTAAAATCTCAAAATTCATCCTTTGAAACCCATTTTAAAATCAGACATTGCATTACCATGGAAATGGTACATTAAAATCATGTTACAAAATATTTTCATTCATGAATTATAAAAATTTAAGTTTGGATAGTGCACTATAATGTCTCTGTTCAAAACTGTGAGTGACAGTTTTAAATATCCAATAATATATTTCAATAAAAAAAAATGTTGTGGAACTTCCTTTTTACCTAGTTAAATTCTTCTCAAGTCAATGTCATTAAACACCAGATTGTGACAGCTTATCCCTTATGGAGTGACAACAATGGATTAATGTGAGTTCAGTGAACAATTTTTTACATTTATTTAGCAATGTGTGTCTATACAGAAATTGACTTCCTTTGTATGTTTTTAAACTAAACGAGGCATTTTTCCTTAAATAGATAATCTAAAAAATACTCTGACTTCTCATTTCAAAATCACTTACACTTAAAAAGTAAGGCTCATGTTATTGAGTGATTTAATGTTTACTGTGCACTTTATTTCAACCATCTCTAGAGTTAAAGCTCGTTTCATTGGTTTTGCACATTCACTCACTTTATTAACTTGCGCCATCTGCTTGTCACTTTCTACATTGCAGTTAATGAAAAGAGCCGAACAGTCACCATTAGAGGGCAGACGTGCGGTTAGAGTGCGACAAAACATAGCGGTTTTGGGTGACAGAAATAGTGAATATACGTAATACTTGCCAGTTACATGAATAATTATGGATTACATACATTAAAAATATCAAATTAACACTTGGATATTTAATACTTTGGCGGTCATAGCACAGCACAACTGGTCTGAATTAGAATTATTCAAAAACTTGTTTTTTATCTGCAAGCATGAAAAGACAGAAATAGACTAATGAACATTTTAAGATCATATGATTGTCTTTTTGACTCACTGAGAGTTGTTTTAATAGCTCATGGAGATTCAGTATTGGCTTTGTCTTCTTCCTCTGCAGGATAGGCCATGCTGTCATGTTCTTTATTATAGAAAAACTTAAAGAAGATGTTCTTCCATCCCATGACATTCGCCAGCATCTCAATGTCTTCAGTTATCATATCACAATGACTCATCACAGCCTGCCTCCAGATCTCCTCCGAGTTACACAGCTGGACACACATGCACATTAACAGATTAATAAAAATATCATACTCTATAATTTCTGTAGGCCAAACAATGCATAACAGAAGTTAAATGCTAGTTTATGATCAGCAGTGATGCATTCCTTTGCAGTGACCACTACTAGTAAATCACTACATTCTTACAATGTTCTTAAAACATCAGTTACATCTGATTGCTTTGCAATCTTCACTTTGCAAAAAGGCAGAGGAGAAAGGGACAGGGTATTGGTCTAACCTTCCTAAACCTGCTTGAGGTTTGGCTGAGGTGGCCAATGTCCTGTAAGGATATGTAGGAAAGGATTTTAAGGAGCAGCTTGTCAGGTAAACGTTCCAGGTAGTCAACATGCCCTCGACACAGAGCCAAAGTGTAGTCCAGAATCCTGGTGCCAAACACTGCAGCTAGCTGCTCTAAAATCATGAATGACATTCACAATTACTACTCAAATTACATAATTTAGCTGAAGAATAACGAAAGCTGGATCTTTACCCTGCAACCTTGCATCATTCAAAAAGTCATGGTGGAACTGTTTTATTTCTCCAGGTGGTGCTCCTCTGAATTCAGACCGAACTGAAATCTTCCACCACCTCCATATAACCTGTTGGCAATTAAGGTTTAGGAAACATTATGCCTAATATGACTAACAAAAATTCCAGCAGTAAGAAAATAAAATGTATAAACACTGGTATTTTTGTTATGTTATTATAACTGATGACACTATATTTAACATCACAATCCATTTTGCTGATCAGATACGAGAGACAATTGTTTTTTTGCATTGCAGGTAATGCAAAAATTGACCACCACATTTAAATATTTGTCCCTTATAATAATTCCAGAGGAATCATCATTTCATGTACTTCTAAATACCTCCTTTTGTGTGATAACAAACTGGTAGAAGTCTTTAGAGGGAGGTAGACCTTGTCCAGCGGTTTCAAACAGTATCTCACTCAGCAAAGACGCCATATTTTGACGCTTAGTGGTTACCATGACAACAGACACCACAATTATCTCTTTTCCTACGCAAATCGATTTTATGCACGTGTTTTCACATCTGTTTTGTCCGAAACATACAATAAACAGTCTAAAATAATAATACTTAAAGTTTTTTGTAAGGGTGAACGTTTTATTTTAAGATGGTGGTAGTGGGGGGGTCACGACCTGGCGGATTGATATTATGAAATCCTGACGAACGTAGCTGATGCACTAGTGATAAATTCACAAAAGGCGGGGTTGATGATAAAACGACCCGTTCGCAGTAACATCAATGGGCATTATTATCGTCGGCACGGTGGTCGGTAAGGCTTTTCCGCACCGGGTTGTTGTCGTAAATCGTTGTTGTTTCGTGTGGGAAGTAGTGCGCGGCGGAAGCACGGAGCGCTGTGGGAGCGGAGGTGATGCGGCAGTTCGCAGGTCGCTCAGCTGATGAAGGTAAAGCTGCTGCTGCTGCTGCACTGTGTCTAACAGCTACTACAACACTGGAACAAATAGGTAATTACAACAACACCGAAATATACACATATATATTTAACGTCAATGTCCGGGAATCGTCTTACATCATATGCGCATCGCAGCCCTTCGTGTGAATCAGGAGCCGTGTAATATGAGTGAGAAAAGCCAGTCGAAAGAAAAAATGGTTTCCAGTTGTCATCCCTCGAGCCCTTTTCCTGTTTCCCTTGTTTGTTTTTTAGTTTTATTTATTTAAGGAGGACCCTTTTTGGCATTAATGTAATGGTAGATGCAATAAACCACTCGAATCCTTTCAATAACGTTATCGAGAGGGAATTGAGACTCGCTTAACTTACATCCCCTTTGGAAAAAATACACAGGATATTATAACCATGAAACTGAGAGATCAGCGTCTGACTAGTACAACGTATATGACGACTGATTTTTCTGTTGTTTTTGTTAAGGGATGGGCCATTTTAGAGATTTTTAAGATATTAGTAATAATGTAACGGCCCACAAACTAGAAGGTAACGAGAACTGAAAACTGAATACAAGTTTCTGTTTATTTCACCTTCTTTATTTATTGGTAATGTCACGAAACGTCTTGTTGAAACGAAGGAAGATTGCATCCATCACAAGTGATGATTTTCCTGTGCTATCCAGTCGTGTCCAGGTGAAATGTTGATTAGTGTAGTTTGCTGGTGCTGCTAGTTTGTTTACGTCTTCAGTCACTTTGACCTGATCTTGCCCGCATACACGTCGACAGGAGACCGGCTTTGCTCTTTAGCTTTACCATATGTAGGCCAAATACTGACAACAACGGTACAATCTTTCTCTTTTTAGTACTATTGTGATGATTGTTCACGTTATACTGTGTTTTGTCTTTGCGGTTGTAATTAAGAGCCGTTATTTGTTGATAATCGCTTGTCACGCTTCGTCCCTTCAGCAGATTAGCATCGGTTAGCCGTGCTACCAGCGTTAGCACCAGAGACAGCTTAAAACAAAACTGGACGTGTTTTCTTATTCAGCACTTGAAACTAATGTCAGGCTGTCTGTCAGTCTTAGAAGTGTTGTTCGTTTATGAGTAACTTGATGCAATGAGGTTTTTGAGTGTTTTATTGAACTTAGCATGGCTAGCATTAGCTGATAATGATTATCACTTTGACTCAGTGAACTTCACTTTAATTCACTCTCCATCGTGTGTTGTTTTCTGTAGGAGTTAGTGCTTTGTAGCAGCCGTGGCAATGTAGTTTTGAACGTTTATGCGTTTTTATATGACGACCACAGGTTATTTGAATGAGCAAATCGACTATGCAGGGCCACAAAACGCGAGACCGGTGTGTAAGGCCGCGGAGTGCGAAAATCAATTTATCTTGTTGTATTTTGTTTATTTGTAACGAACTAAACGCGTACATGTTTTTGTGAGGAGACGTTTCGTGTGGTTTGGTCGTGTACGGGCAGTAATTGGGTTTTGGCTGATACGAGTTTGTTTCTTGGACTGGGCAAAATAAACAAAAGGATCGACTCAGGCCTGTTCTGAGAACGGCCTTCATAATCATGTCGTATTTTCATGTCAACAGTCCAAATACACACACCAGCACAAAACTGCGCCTGATCGCGTCTAATGATGGGTTTGTTTTGTTTTTACAGTCATTTGAAGGAATTCAACTCGTAATCATCGATATCAGTTCACCCTCTGTTCAGGGAAGTAGAAGTCTCAGTAGTGTGCACAGGGTATTTTTGACATGTTTGGGGCAGTTCGTCGATTGTTTGACGTTATGGTCGAAATGGACGCTTTTCTTGTTCAGTTCTAGAAATGGTTGGGTTTCGAATCATATATTTGACGTCTAGTAGTTTGAATGTCATGGACGTTGTTTAGCTTGCTGAAGTTGCGTTTAATGGTGGTGTCGTTGTGAGGAGGAAGGCCTGTCGTCTCGTTTAAACGCACATATTCCTCATATCCTCACTTTTAAACTGAATTTTGTTTGTTAACGGCTGTCTTTCAAAACCTCGCGAGCCGACGACCTAGACATTATTTTTATGCTTCACGGTCGCGTTTTGGACGTTCAGTTCGTCTGCATGTGTATGTATTGTATGTGCATATGTTCACTCGTAAAACGCTAGGCCTAGTGATATGGATATAAATACTCGCTTTATAATGGCATTGTCGTAGTCTTGAATGAAAACAGACACAAAGAAGCCCTTATCTCCTCGTGGTTAATAGAAAAGCAGCATATCTAATCTGTGGGATTTATAATAACTGAGAATGTATTAATATAAAAGAAGTGAGTTAAGGAGGCAAAATTAGCAATGCATTAAATAAGCTAAGTTTATTAGGTTAAAATGTGATCCATACTTGTCAGTGTGGTTAGAGACTCTTTTTGTAATCTTTAAAGTCATCTAGAGGTTATATAGCATAACTAAGTCTATTCAGTATTTCTAATTATCTTTTCATTTAAAATTAGTTCTTTGTCTTTGTAAAATGTCTTACATATTGTCAGTGAATGACATATGGCATCGATTTTTGACTATTACTGAACAAAATGGCTGCCAGCTTAGTCTGCAGTTGTAATTTAATTCATCTCTGATTTACGTTGTCATCATTTAATGGAATAAAACATTTGACTAAAATCAACTTTTTTTTTTCACCCTTTCCCCCCTCCTTCCTTCCCCCATTATTGTCCCTCTTCTTGTCGCCCTAGGCTGCTGGTTGGGGCATTTGCACACGGCTGGTAAGTTTGCATAGCGCTTGCCGTTACCTTCATGCTGACAAGATGGGTCCAGTGAGGGACAGGTGTGTTGGAGATGGGGGTTAAACAGGAAATTGACCATCTTGGTTTGGCAGTTAAGTTTCTTGACAGCCAGAATATATGACTTGAGCAGGTGAAGCTGTTTTTCCACATTATTCAGATTCTGTGTTTTAGGAGTCTAGCACTTAGATTTGGTGGATGTGGAAAAACTTAAGCCGTTCAGTGTGAAGATGAAGTGGTAGTTCTACCTGAGTGAGTTAATGGTCTTCCAGCTGACTTAAATAAAAGCAACACAATCTAAGCAATCACCTTTTTTTTAAATAGATTGTTGTATTTTTGATAATTGGCAAAGGAGTTTCTAGTGAAGTCAACATGAAATCAAAATTGGCTCTATTTCCTCAATACATTTCCTGATTTTGTGTAAGGAAACAGATTTATCAGAGCACATTATTCGAAGACATTTTTTTTTTTTTTTTTAGTCTTTCATCAGAATATGATGACTTGCTGCACCTCTGAAACGGAGTTCCTCTTTGACTCTTATTTTCAAACCCTCTAATCTAATCACATGTCATAGAGACCAATTTTCATGATCCAATCAGTTCCTGATGGATAAATAGAAAAGGTCTATTTGAGGAGTCAAAGTATTTATTCATTTTGGACTCTTTGAATGACACTACAGTTTTTCCTGTATTAAATGATTGCTCTTGTTTTTTTAAATTCTGTCTCTCAGCAGGCCTCAGGGCCAGTTTTAGTTTTCTTGAAGATTTGATTTGGGCTGTGGAGCTGATCCTGTGTCAGTTACGACAGTGGTAAAGT
Source organism: Onychostoma macrolepis (assembly GCF_012432095.1). NCBI lineage: Eukaryota > Metazoa > Chordata > Actinopteri > Cypriniformes > Cyprinidae > Onychostoma > Onychostoma macrolepis. The sequence continues at coordinate 26,424,566 of NC_081172.1, forward strand.
AATTAAAGCCATTTGTTTCTCCTCCCAGCATGGAGTCGGTGGTAGTGCCAAGCAAAATTGTAGGAACAGACATATTTAAGATGACTGAATATTTAGATTAACATAGTGTATTTGAATAACAGTAGCCTATTCAGATTGTTTTAATTATGGAACTAACATTAGAAAAAACATTTGAAAATCAAGCAGATAGATTTCTAAAATGGTACAGGAAGCCAAAAAAGGGAATCGTGAATCCCATGAACTGGGTGTTACAATTACTTTTTGTTAGTGATCATTACATGATTTTTTTTTTTTAACCTGTGGGCTGTCCTGTTCTTCAACATGATTGTGTAATAACAGTTTGGTTCTCGGTAAGGTTAAGTTGAGTGTCTCAGTCTATTGGTTGTAAAATGCTGCCTTTGAATGCATTGCAGTGGTTACGTGATACCTAGAGCAAGTCATTTGACAGTTTAAGGGTGGGATGCCATAGCACACTATGGCGGACATTTTTCTCTTCATTCTTAAAGTAAGACAACACAGCCTTTTTAATGTAGATATTTATAAATGACGTTTGGAGTATAGATCAAGTTTGCAGATCTTTCAAGAAACAAGACGAGCATGTTTGCTTGTGAGAATTTGCATGCATAGGGTTAAGAACTATAATATTTTAGCTGTTAATCAGTCTGGATATATTCTTTTATTCATGCCTAACTTCCACCTAGAAAATGTTCAATTTCCAGAATTGGACTACCATTAAAATTTCCTGTATGATTCCTTTCATGTGTGAGCATATTTGTATGTGTGTATAAATGTATGTTCTACTCCTCAACACTTATGAAAATGGAAAAAATAAGTATTTAATCCTGTTAGCTTCCATTTTCATGAATCCATCATCTTAAAACTCTCCTGTAGCCTCATAGTGTGCTCCCAGTGTATCCACTGTGGGTTTTGAAATTTGGTTTTCTTTAGCCCGGAACACACCAAGCCGACGAAAGCAGACAGTGGGGTCGCCTCACGTCGGCAGCATCTGGGTCCAAAGTGGCCGGACACACCAAGCCGATGCTCGAAGGCCAAGTAGCATGTCCATTCTGCGCCTGCATAAGAAATGCCTTTCCGTACCAGCAGGTGGCAGTAGCCTCGTGCACTGGTTCACCAGCTGAACAGCCAATCAGAATGATCAGATAGCCCGACTGACTGTTGAGCTCCGACACCGATTCAACATGTCGAATTGGCCAAAAATAAGCCGATGGTGCGGTACACACTGAGAAAGCCGACCGTCGGCTTGGTGTGTTCTGGGCTTTTAGTTTCAGTGTACTAGCCATTTCCAGTTGCCAGAGGAGCATTTGACCAATGTCATTTGTTGTCAAGCCATGAATCAACTTGACCCTAGAGTTTGAGCATGCTGTCCTGAGAGGATCTGTGTTTAGTGGCAGGAGCATCCATATTTAAAGTGACACATTTGGCCTAAGAAAAATGTATCTAGGTTAAGAGTACATAAATCCCTGTCCTCCCTTGACACTAGACAAATGTTGCGTTGTAGATTTATATTTTGTACCACATAAGTTAATATAGAGTTCTGCAGTCTCATAGAACCTCTCATAAGTCAGGCTGTAATTTTGTTAAAGTAAACATGAAACCCATTTGACCTTAAGTCAAACTAGAAATTTAACAAGATAAAATGTTCAGTGGATGCAAGACTTTATTTATTAGTAATGGATCAAGAGCTGTGGGTGACACATTGCTGTATGGATCATAGAGATGTGACTCTTTGCAAAAGTTCCTTTTTTTTTTTTCTTGTCTGACCTTGATGAACTGAGTGAACAAATTAACCTGAAAATATTTCTTTGTCATAGAAGGTGGAGCCCCAGAGCACTCCCACCTATTGCGTAATTTTCAGGGACCATCAAAAGGTGTTTAGCAACTGGTGCAGAGTTTTCGCTGTATGCACTGTTTTGAACCACTGAAACAAACTCCTTTGTTTTGAACAGATTTTGTTTAAAATGATGGTTGATTCGCTTGTTCTTCGATTCTGCTTGAAGTTTATTGTGGACAACCAGAAACGTAGATTAATAGGGTCATCTTTGATTTGACCACTTATATGTGAGGATAAAAGCAGTGAGATTTAACCAAAACTTGGTTTAAATATTAAAGGATTAGTTCACTTTCAAATTAAAATTTCCTGATAATTTACTCACCCCTATGTCATCCAAGATGTTTATGTATATCTTTCTTCAGTCGAAAAGAAATTAAGGTTTTTGATGAAAACATTCCAGGATTTTTCTCCATATAGTGAAGTTCAATGGACTCCAAACGGTTGAAGGTCAAAATTACAGTTTCAGTGCAGCTTCAAAGAGTTATAAACGATACCAGACGCTGAATAAGGGTATCTAGCGAAACGATCGGTCATTAAAAAAAAAAAGCATGTATATGCTTTATAAACACAAATGCTCGCCTTGCTCTGTGATTCATGTTCATGAGGTCATATAATACGTAATTACGTTGAAAAGGTCTCGCTTGACCAATGTGAAATGCTGGTCACGTGAAACGGGAGGATACTCGTCAGATTAAGCGGTGTTTGTAGATTCCTGTGAACTTGATTTACTCGTAACCGCCCACTTTCGTACCTGCTACTGTATGTGTTTTCCCCTCCAGTTCATGTGGCTTAGCAACAGTCAAGTCATCTTTATTTATATAGCGCTTTTAGCAATACAGATTGTGTCAAAGCACTTAACAGTATCAAATTGGAGGATAGAGTGTCAGTAATGTATAATGAAAAGATTAAACACTCAATTTTCTCAATTTTCAGTTAAAGACATTTCATTATTGAATTCAGAGATGTCATTGTCTAGCTCAGTTTAGTTTAAATAGTATCTGTGCAATCAAATCGGCGATAATTGCTAGAAATTAAGTGTTAATCAACCCCACTGATGCTGTAATCGTGCATGAGTATCTAGTCTTGTCTGCATATTAAGTGCTTGTAGTAAACAAAAAGTTTAGAACAGAGCTTTTTTGTCAGCTGAAACCCTTTGAAATTTAATCTCACCTGAAAATATTGTATTTTAATATATATGTTGCCGCCGCTGGGACATCCAGACCATGCACTGCTGTCAATAGAAATAGTTGCTTTTAAAAAGTTAATAAAATCTTTGCGTTGACTTTGTAATTGGTCCAAGTCTGTTGGTTAAAGTGGGCTCAAATCTCTTTTTATTTGTGATAGTGTCTCAGTCCACATCACATTTACACTGGTGTTTTTAGGAACTCCGTTTCAATATAACAGCAGCAATAAGAGTAATACAATTACTATTTTAATGAGAAATATTATTGTATATGTATATTTTACACTGCAATTTAAAATACTTACATTTGTCAAATTCTTCACTGTCATGTTTTAAACTCTCAAGCTTTTATTTTAGCAGAAAAATGCAAGGCGTCTTTTGAGTTTAGTTGACCATACGTTTGTAAACACTTCACGTTTCGGATCTACATAAATGCTGAAAACATCTGTCCTCAAAGTTGGAAAATATGCAAATGTACACACATCTTAGCTTTCTTTCCTAAATGTGCATTAGTGACATGCAGAGATTGTGGAGCAGCATTTTACATGAGGCGAGCAACTAAAAACATTGGATCATGAACTGCTTGTGTGTAAATGACGACAGTTCAGCGCTTTACTCTGAAACACGAAGTGCATCAGATTGTATTTGTATTTTTGTAAACTTTCAGTTTGTTCACAGGAGTGTAACAGCAAGAGTGTTTACTCTCCACTTAGTGAATATGGTAGGGTGAAAGAAAAGTGACCATATATTACAAATGACCACCAATACTTTTAGAGGAAATGTGTAATGAGTTGCTATAAGAAGATACAGTATTAAACATTTCTGACTTTCTTCATGACTGCACATTCTACAATAGCTGATGTTTATGATGAAATTGGACAAAAATCATTGATAATTGTCAGCTCAAGTGCATAGTTTTGATTGGAATACTTCACATACTGTCTAATCACATAAGTTCTTTGAACACACATGAATCTCAAATTGTTTCCAAAATATCTTCATGGATGAATTTGTCGTTTCTGTCTTAGATGTCAAGTGCAACTTCATGAGCAGATCAAGCCTTGATTCTTTATCCCCATTAGAGTTTACTGATGGCGTTTGTCATATTCTTTCATTTAGATTATCTCTCATAATCATGTACCCTCACTTAAATAATGGTGCCGTAGGACACCATCTCACATACTCACAGGATAAAGGTGTGGCGGGATTATGTGTCTCTGCGGCGTCATAGTGATTAATTGTTAGTGCTGTTCATTACCACTGAACTGAGGAGGACACAAAGGCCCCCCTCCAGCTATTCTCTGTCTATGTTTAGGATGCGTCTTATCTCATTGCGTGTTGTGATGCAGGCCAGCATGCTGTCATCTTCAAAATCGGCTCAAGCTTGATGCAAGCATTACTAAGGAAATGGGCATCAAACTAAAATTTGATTGGTCAGTGTCGAAGTAATTCGTATTAGTGTTTGGTTTTCCTGAGCATTTGTCCTTTTCTCCTTCAGTGTCTCTTCAGAAAGCGTTTGTCCTATTGATTGTCTCTCTCTCTCACTCCTTCATCATTTTCTTGGTGTCTTCATGCATCTTTTGTGCAGAAGTGCTGTGGCGTATGTTAATATGAGATGTGAGTATGGTTATTGATCTGTTACGAGTGCTGGAGCCATAGATGTGCTGTGGTACATGTCTGTGATTTCGAAAAAGATGATATCGAGCTCCTATTGGCTTTGCATAAATGGAACAGAAGGTGCTTTTGGTCATGGTTGTTTGGACCAGATCATTTGGTTGTATGGTTATACAGGAAGACTAAGATTGCTTTGTTCGCCAGTCAGAGTGAAGTTCAGTGGATATAGTCCATATAGGATACATCTGACTGGTGGATGCAAGTACAGAATGGCTTTTGTCCAAAATTTGTTCGCAAGAACATTGAGAACATTCACACAACATCTCAACTAACCTTCCTTTTTTCTCTCTTTATACTTTGTTACCAGTGAATGGTAGTGTCTAGAAAGGGTATGTCCCTTCAGGAGAGAGGTGCCAATGTCCAACCGGCCTAATTCCAATCCAGGGGGGTCACTGCGCCGTTCACAGAGGAACACAGCCGCGGCCCAGCCAATAGACCACACACTTGCAGGAAGGTGAGTACGCAATTGCCAAACTTTGCACCAAAGTGCAGAATACGTCCTTGGTTTAGGTCTGTGTGTGTATCTTTATCTTCCCAATTTCATCTAGAGCAGTTGAAACTGCAGAATCCTTTTTGTGCAACAGTTACAATGTTGAGGTCACATGACCTTTCCAGTACCACTTTTTAATCTCAGTAAGGCTCTTTTATTGGATACTTTTACTCTTTGCTTAAATTAATAATATCTGACTGAAGTTTTTTTTTAAAAATTGTTTCTGCCTGTGTGATGCATCGCTAGGTTTCTTTATCAATCCAAGGCGACAGCCCTGTTGACCACTGCGACATAAACAAAACATTACTAAGTGCGTCTGTAATGGTTCCTTAACGGTTTTGATTAATGAAACCTTTATTATCAATAATGTTGACAACAGTTGTGCTGCTTAATTTATATGTTTTTTGGAAGCCTTAATATATTTTTTTCCGTGATTATTTGGTGAATTGAAAGTTTAGAAACAGCATTGATTTGATATAGAAATCTTCATTACATTATAAATACTGCCACTTTTGATCGATTTAAGATGTCCTTGTTTTATTAAAGTATTAAATTCTTTCCAAAAAAAAAACTACTGACCCCAAACTGTTGAACGTTAGTGTAATCGGATAACTTGTGATCTCAAGACATAACCATCTAATAAGAATAAGCTGTTCAGGATGCAGACTATATTGGTTATGTGATATCAACAGTAGAAATATATGTGGGTTATTTTAGGGTGCCCAGTCTGTCTCTCTAGTCACATTCAATTCACACTGCAAACTCCCAACTTGAATATATAATTTCCTTTGCCGTAGTGCTGTAGATTCAGTAGTAGCATGGCACCTTTGCTGAATAGCAGTGCAGGGAAGACTGACAGTGTGTGTCTTTTTTATACTTTTGTCTCTTCTCTTTCAAACAAGTACTTTATGTCCTCCAGCGACACAGCCAAATGGCTAATAGTTTAGCTGCCCAACTCAGGGTGATGCTCTCAACTTGTGAGAAATGTCTAGATAGAAACTCTAATGATTGTTGTTTGTCTTTGCCGATGGGTTGACGGGTGTGTAGGAAGTGCTGTAGGACTGCAGAAGTAGTCAGCTCGTGAAATTGAATTTGAGGTGTTCCTCATTTACTGCCCATCCCACACTGCTCTCTGCCATTTAATTCCCAACCTCTCCAGGTTGCAGCCAGAGCAAGTAAACCAAAAAGCAAATTCCCCACCTGAAAATAGAAGATCTAATTCTAAGGCTTCCAAAGCCCCGCCCAGCTCTGCCGTCGGCTCCGCCCGCGGCCACGCCTCTCGAAGGTATCCCTTTTTCCTCCTGTATTGCGTGTGGATCTTTTGTGACGCAAGTTCACCAAGTGACGACTGCTCTGTCTTTGGCACTCAAGTCTTTCCCATTTCTGTTTGTTTTTACAGGAACAGCCTCTCTCTATCCGTGGGTTCACACTCGATTCCAGATCCAGAGTTGGAAACAGCAGGGACTTCTGGCCAGCAGGGGAGACGGGAGGGCAGCAGCACCCGTGCTCTCAAACGCAGCTCAGCTTCAGAGCCCAACATCACCTTTTCGCCCAGCCCGGCCAAACGGCCCAAAGCGGTGTCCAGCCACCTTTTGGAGAGTTCATCCAGTGGGCCATCGGCCCCCACAACCTCACCTGAAGTTACAGAGCCGAGGAAGGCTCCGGCATCTGTCAGCACCAAGTCCAAAAAGAGACGGTTAGCAGCCGAGCCGGCTCCCACCAGAGCCCTGAGCAAGAAGAGCGCGACCTACCCTGGCCCCAGTGGGGCCTCAAGCACCCCCTCTCAAAAGCGCAAGAAGGCAGACGCCTCTTCGTTGTCGTCCTCCTCTTCTTCCTCCCTCCCCAGCTCGAGCAGCGCGGCAGGCCCCCTGCCACCCCGCAGCGAGGCCAGCCGGGCAGCCAAACCCACCAAGCTGGCGTCCAAATCGGCCGCCTCAGCCAAAGCTGGGTGTAGCACCGTGACTGACTCCTCCTCTTCCTCTGCCTCTTCCTCATCCTCCTCTTCCTCTTCCTCCTCGGCCGCCACAGGCGCCAACAGCTGTGCCCCTCAGGGTGCCCGGCTAAAACAAGGCAAGGACCAGAGCAAAGCGCGACGGTCACGCTCTGCATCCTCCCCTTCTCCCCGAAGGAGCAGCCGGGATAAAGAGCAGAGCAAGGCTGCTGGCTCCTCCAAGTTTGACTGGACATCCCGCTTCAACTCCAAAGTCAACCTGCCAAAGCCCAAACTGTCCCTGCCGGGATCGGCCAAGGCTGAGACCTCCTCCAAGCCTGGGCCCTCCGGACTGCAGGCCAAACTAGCAAGTGAGTGCTCAAACTGCTTCTGTATTTTTAACGCAATGTTCCAAGTTCAAAACAAGTTAGCACGCTCTAATTCATGGGATTCCCAAGTTAGACAAAATAGGAGACTAAACATCTGAAGGTTGGTGTAGGCCATCTTATTGAGACTAGTGCTGTCACGAGACCAAAATGTCAGTAGTCTGTCTATACAAAGTAACAATTTTGGTACCATAGGAAAACTTATAAATGATAATAAGTGATAAATTTGAACAATATAGCCTGCTAATCTTTTCACTTAACTAAACAAACATTACTTTAAAACATTTCAGTGAACACATACTAGTAAAAGAAGAACAAAGAGACTCATTGCATAGAGCAGGTGTCAGGTCTGATAGTTTATATTTATACTCTGATTTGAATCGCAGATCTATTTTGACATACACTATCAGTTTTTTTTTTTTTTCCTTCATCCTGTCCATTGCTATGATGGAGTGCTAAGCAGAATGAACAGTTAATGAACAATGAATAGATGCTAATTTGCGATGTGAATGACGCCAATTGAACGCTGTGGTTGCAGCGAAAGCGTGATATACACAAGCCATTCAGCGAAGTGCTTATTTATATGTCCGGATGCATCCTAAAATTGAGGAGAGAATTACACAATGTTTTCGCCCAAGTGACACAACAAACACCCCACGAGTAATCTAGGGCGCTAAGGCGATGCGAATATTTGCTTCGCTTTTGGTCTGTGCACACCATTAGAACTGCTTGTGAGAGTATCCCATCATGTGATTGACTACAATGCTCAACATTAAAAACGTGTTGTAAATAGAACTTTGATGCTCTTCACAGAACGTGCAAACAAAAATACACAGGAGCATTTGAAAGCAACCGCCTATCAGCAAGTAACAAATTGACACAGTACTTGATTATAACCTTTTAAATATTGTTGCATTTTTAAGACTTTGGTATTGACTCGGCACCAGTGGTATTTTTGATATTGAGTGTTTGTGTATTGGTAATATCAGTGCTGGGCTCTTTTGGTTAGATTGGATGTTACTGTGTGCAAACACTTCAATTCTGCATCCAGGTTTTAGTTTCAACATAGTGCACATGTAGAACACCAGCTGCAAGGGTGCTAGAAGTGGACTTCAGTATTCGGTATTCACTGCCACCAGTGATGCAACTGACACGCAAGCTTTCTGTGACACAACTGATCTCTCTGGGTCGTCTTTTGCGATTGTAAGACGTGTGGCAAAATATGAAATTGATTCAACCCAGAACATATGGAGGATATTACACATTATGCCACTTACACTGCTTTTGATCCTGTTAAGTGCTCACACTACAAGATCTTTCACGTTGTTTATCTATGCACAGAGAAATCCTTTTCTCACTCTGAGATATGCAAACCTTACAACTAGTGGTGCACCAATCAGGAAATTTGTGGCAGATGTAATCAATGTTTTTTTTTTAACAAAAAGATCAGCCAATGTTAATCACCAAAATTTATTTTTAAGAGGTCATGAAACCCTGATATTTAAGCTCAAGTCTCGTTTTAGCTGTAAGTGACCCTTGTCACACACAGCAGTATATCTATTACTTGTAATTACTTGTTCCAAAACTGCTCAAGTGAGACATTTTTTAGTATCTGATTTGTTTTCGATGTTGGTGTTTTGTTCTAACAATCATTAAGAATCCTCATCATGAAGTCATTGTTATTGATGCCTGAACTATAAACATGGTTAAACGTATTAGGGCTGCAGTGATTTGTCGACGTCATTGATTACGTCGATTTATGAAAATGCGTCGATTAGCATGGGATGCATCGACGCTTCACACCTTCAGCCATGCCCAGTGCGCGAGCCTGCAGTTATCCCTACTTAAGACTGTTTTTCTGCCATGTTGACCACAAAACAAGACTGTAGAGCAGGAGGTAAAGGCTAGCATGGCAACATCACTTCATAGAGTTGCGTTCATAGAGCATTTTATTATTATATGACTGCCAGAACCGCATATATATATCCGAACTTGCGTTCAAAGCTGCGCTGAATGAACGGAACAGCACGGGACATCGAGTTGCCTATATAATCATGACGGGTTTAATTCACCCACAGAGACAAGAGAAGGAGAAATGATTCGTGTTCATTTGAAGATCCACTGGAGTTGCCGTCAGTGCCGTGGGCGCGATCCCGCGAGTTTTGAGACACATGCACCAAACGCGCTCTCTGCACTCGCTAACAAAGCATTTAAAGTCATTGTTAGTTGTTTAATTGTGTGATGAATTGAACAAGCCTCGACTGGGCTCATTTATTTAAAAACGGGCTGTCAACTGTGATAAAACTTCCTGGTGTTATGACTCCATTTTTGATTCTGTCTCTAGTGTACTGAATGCGGTTGTGACTTCAGCTGTTCATTCATACAGATATTCAAACAGATGTTTTAATCTGCTGAATTAATAAAACATTTCAAGTCTCTCACCTGTAAGCAACTGCTGTCAGTCCCAAGCAGTAACTGTGAATGCAGCCATATATGCATTTCTATTGATTGTATCACTGCCCTGTAATTCTTTCTATCTCTTTCTTGCTTCCTTGCTTTTTTCTTTTTTTAATTATTTATTATTGTTATATTTCTTTTTCTCTTTTTTAATTTATTTTCTTTCGTTCTTTCATTTTTATTTTTTATAAATTATTTATTTCTTTTTCTCTCTTTTCTTGTTGTTTTTTTATTTATTTTTCTTTGTTGTTTTTTTGTAAAGTATTAATTGAGAAAACGTTTTCAAAACGTTAAAATACTAAAAGATTAATAGCAGAAATTAGTTATTTACAGCTAGCTTAAAGAATTCATCAACTGATAAGAAAATAATAAATAGATTAATAGATAAATAATCGATAGATTAGTCGAATAATCGGAAAAATAATCGTCAGATTAGGCGACAATAAAAAGCCCTAAAACGTGTCTTTATATAAACATGCATGCATTCTGTGTAATAAAATAAAATCAGAATACCGCTATTAATGTTTATGCTATTAATGTTTTTAGAACAAACCGACAAATTCATTTGAATTACAGCATGTTTGATGAATTTGTGAAATTGCGAATGATTCACCCCTTTTAGTCATTAGAGTAGCATTGTACAGTATGTGTGATTTCCTATGTGCTGCAGCTAATAAAAGATGACTTCTGAGTTTAGGTCAGCCAATCACAGGAGACAAATATCGGCTGATAAAAATTGGTGGCCATTCAATCAGTGCATGCATACTTGCAATAATGAGGGGGGAAACTCACCAACAAGCACACACATAGCCTGCACATTCTATTAACTGAAATGTCAGTCAAGGCAATCATTCTCTAACTCAAACACCCTTATAAAGTGTACTTGTTTAATGTTTTGATATGAAGTATGATTCTTATGTACTAGGGTTGCTGCAATAGACTGTGTTGACGGTTTTACCGGTGTGAAACCGCAACACCAGTTACATCACTTGCCCCCACCGTAATTTAGATTTTTTTTTTTAGTAATATTATTTAGTTCAGTTAAAGAACAGACACTACAATTAAAATTGAACGCGGCTGCTCAATGGAAGGTGCTGAATGACAGTCGCATCAGACCAATTTTCATTTATCACATGAGTAGAGTGAGGTGAGACAGACAAGATGATGGCAGAAGAGTGCGACATGCAAAAGTGCCTGTTAAAAATATAAATAAAAAAATAAAAAGCCTGTTGTCTGGGGCTGCACAATATTGGAAAAAACTCACATTGAGATATTTTGTTTTTCTGTGATGTTGCGATATGAAAAAAAAATAAAAATCTTGAATAGCTCTATTTGAAAAAAATAATCAATTATTGGGGTGATTTTAGGTGAGTAAATCAGCATAGAAAATAGACAAATCACAAGCATAGTTAAATATAATAGAACAAAGATACAAATGAAATAGACAGTGCTTTATATTTTACAGGTAATATTCAGGTACAGAAATTGATAATCAAATGTAAAATAACACTACATAGTCTTCACTGTATAAATTAAATCTAATAAATCTGTTAAAGCTACAAAAATGATTTTTCTCTGCGTTTTGTTGTTTTATTAACATTCACGAACCCGACACAGAAAGCTGGAACATTAAACCTCTATGAACCAATAGACTATACTGTTACACATCAATTTTCTTTCTCAATTGTTTACCTTCACCTAAATGCCTTTCCACACTGAGTGTGATGCGAAAAAGTGAGGCGAATCGCCAACGAACGGTGCTTTCACACAGAGCGTGAAAAGATTGTTTGCCTTCTATTAATTCAATTCTACTAATGCATTTTTCCTCAGATATGCATTTTTCCTCAGATATGTATCTCGTATATGGATTTAACATCGTCCGCTGCTCAATATACAGCATTAAATTAAGTAAAAGTTTGGTTCTACACCAGAAACACAAACTGTATATAATGCTTACAAGAATAGGCTACATCCTAAAATATAATTAGAAGTACAATTAGCATCAAGCTACACTTGAAAATCTATGTAATTAATGTATTTACTTAATCACTTTAAACCATCATTGAGTGCTTGTAATAACTTCCGATTGTGATCTATAGTTGATTTTGATTCTATAGTATGCAGACACATGCACTCTTTGTATGTTTAATAACGCTACACTGCTAATATTTGTCATTAACACCCTTTATTGCTATAAAAAAATACCATTAGCTGCATACAAAACGCATACAGAAAATATATCGTTATAATCATGTCTATTTGCTTTCATATTTCATGTGTAGAAAAAGTGTGAATGCACTCTGACTCAACACTCAAAACTTTTTTTCAGCTAAGAACACAAGTCTATCAACTGTCTCTGTTTAAGAGAAGCTCTGTGGCATGAAACTATGTTCCCACTGGCACTAACCCTCTCAGATGGGGAGCTAGTTGCTGGAACGCAGGTATTTCTTAGAAAATTTAGCAAATTTGGGGAAATGTGCCACCACCATGAGCACAAATCAATAGAATGTGGACTCATACATTTGACCTAAATTAATCTACTGTACTGATTCATTATAGGCCTTTATATATATATATATATATATATATATATATATATATATATATATATATATATATATATATATATATATATATATATATATATGTATATATATATATATATATATATATATATATATATATATATATATATATATATATATATATATATATATATATATATATATATATATATATAGAAATAGAAATTAATACCAAAGACTTATGTACTCTCTCTTTCTATATTATGGAAACTGGTAAAACAAATTACAAATATTAAAACAGTGAAATTCCTAATAGTAATTCCAAATTGCAATAGCCTGTTTCTCTATTCAAACAACAGCAGTTGACTAAGTGCTTTTATTCAGCGATTACAAACAATATAGTCGAGATCTCATGACAGAACACAGACCAGTTGAGTGACAGTTTCATTTTGATCGCTAAACTCCAGCTTGTTTGTCTGTGTTTTCAGATCATCGGTGGCGGCGCTTCCGCAATGAGGAGCGAGCGTGTGCGCATGGTTGCCAGATTGTTTAAAATAAGCAAAACACCGGGTAGAAAATGTATCCTCCTAACAGGGAAACTCTGATTTGAAGATTTGAACTCTTGATATCTGGCAACCGCATTCATGAAAGCTCGCGTAGTAGAGGCGTGTAGAGTAGTCAGCAATAACATTGTCTCCTTTTTTTTTGACGAAAATAGAGATTTTTGGTAAAGGTTTTTTTTTTTTTTTTTTTTGTTGGAAAACATTTTAGTCTCGTCTTTTTTCGTCAACGAAATTGCATGTTGATAGTCATAGTTTTCGTTTATTAACCTTATTGTCATCTTGTCTTCGTTTCGTCTTAGTCATGGGGAAAAAAGCTCGTCAACGAACATTTTTCGTCATATTTTTTATTAACGAAATTAACACTAGTCTCAATTTTGCTAATGTGTGTAAAAAACCCCCCAAAAAAACCCTCCCCCACCTCACGTCTCTTGTGCGGTAATGCGTAAGAGGGCGTAATATTGGACGTTCGACACATTCTTTTGGGAAAGTAATCTTGAATTTGAAAAATTCGATATTCACAATATTTTCAAATTTTACATCGTCGTCAAAATTATTGCGATATTATTCCTAATATTCGATATATCGCCCAGCCCTAGTGTGAGCAAAGAAAATAATCAGAATAAATAATAACGATCAGTATACTAAACATCGCACATCCAGCGACGTGGCTATTGCGGATGCGCACATTGCGATATCGATGCTGAAACGATATATCGTGCAGGAGTTTATCCTAGCCCTACTGTTGTCTTCTGCCATTTATCTAAGGTGATATTGGAAGTTGTTTTTTTTTAAACATTCGTGTATAAATTCTTTACAAACTATGTATATTACAAACATATATGTATACTTTTTTCATTTTAATTTTGGGATAAAAACAACTTGGGAGCACTCTTGACTGGTTTCATGAAATTGAAAATGAAATCTCAGACATCTAAATTGCAGGTATTTTTGCTGTGTAGTCATTTCAGCTGATCTTTGAAGTGAGGGCTAATACCTTGAGCAGCCCTGCCTCCACAAGTCGGTGTCTTTAGCAAAGGCGTGATCGTTGTGATTGTGATCGTTGTGATTGTGATCGTTTCTAGCCCCAGTAATAGCGGATGGGGTTTTGGCTATGGTCATGGCAGGGGGAGCTGGCTCAGGTTTCAGTCCAGTTCAGTGCCAGTGTACTGGTCTAAAAATAACAGCCTTCTGCTGCCTTACAGTATTGTATGGACAAGAGTCGCGGCTGGATGTATGCTGAGGTAGGAAGGGATTGGTGTAGTTACTTTGCTGTGCAGATTAGCCTAGCAGAGCTTTTGGAGTATCAGAATGCCCAGAGGTGGGTCAGAATGCTGGCATGGAAATTTAGGCTTATGAGAGCTGCTGGTTGGATGTTTAGGATCATATCAGCGGTATTGTTTGGATGTTTTGTTTTGATCCTGATTTTTCTACTAAGGGTTGCTGTAAAGTGTTCTGTGAAGGCTTGTTGGAGGTGTTTATCTTGAGTACGAGAGGTCATCCTGCGTAGACATAGGTCAGGCTGGGTTGATTATGGAAGAACGATCTCTGATATGAAGAGTCACGGTAGGGCATTCTGCCAAAGGGCAGGGGCCAGTGCATTGCCCAGAATAGACCCTCAGTGTTAGGGTTTGACCACCAGACAGGAGCTGTTGAAGGCATGTGTGATTCATCTGGCTTTACAGGGAAAGCGCTGTCAGAGGTCTTTTAAAGGTTCTTTTATTTTCCATTCTCTTTCTTTCTATATTCAGTAGGGCTGGGTACTGTGACAATATACTGTATATCAGATGGGCGCTTGAAGTGTAGTAAGCAATTTAGTTTTGGTGTACTGTACTGCTAGAGTCTGGTGTAACTCTGGGTTGTTTATGGTAGCTAAGCAAAGTTTAAAAAATGCTTTAATACTGCATATCAATACAGAATTCAAGAGATTTGTGTAGGGTTTGTGTATTTTATAACAGCTGTGGCTCATTTGGTCAGAGTTATGTTTTAATCAAGTGGCAACCTCCCACTCCCTCTCTTGAAACCAACACGGAAGTGACTAAAACTGCAATTCATCGACTGGCCGCTAGAGGCTGGCTCCAAAAGGGAGTCAGTCCCATAGACTTCCCATGTTAAAATGCCCAACTTTACAGCAGAAGAAAATGTTTACAGCCTGGTACAAAAAGTGGTTTTGGTCTATATAGCTAATTTTGCCCTTCGTGACAACTGTAAGGGGGGGTGAATTTTTTTTATTTTAATTTTTTTTTTAATAACTCATCCGTTTAAGTTATATTAAGCCTTAAAGTTCTGCATAATTAAGGGCGTGGCCACTTGAGTGACAGGTGGATTGCCTCTTTTCTCCAGAGTGTGAAACTTGCTAGAGTGTGAAACTTAGAAAACTGGCTTTAAAGATTTTTATTTGTACAGACAAAATTATTATAGGTAGGACACTGGGAATCTGGCAATTAAATGTTATAATGAAAATGATCTCAAACTTGACTTTTACCACTATATTGATATTGTACTCTGCTTTTGCACTGTCTACAAAAAGTGAAATGTCACACCAAGGCAAAAGGCAGTAACTTCCACATTATATAGGGTGCTGATCACCATTTACAGAATCATTATAGTAACTTCTGTATAAAATCTAGTGATCATTGGCTAGGCTATAACAACTAGTAATGTGATTCTTTTTTTTTTTTCTTTAATTACTCACCCTCATTAATTATTCATTCCTTTTTGTGTGCAAAGAAAAAAAACCGACTATATTCAACAGTTTCTTCTCTTCAATGTCAGTCTTCGCCGCATGTTCACGAGAGTACCACGACGCATGTGTGTGATGCTGCTGACACAGGAGCCGGCGTTCTGATGTAGAACCCAGATGTGCTGTGCCTTGTTTACAAGCAGAGGAATGCACACGCGTGGTACTCTCGTGAACGAGCATCGAAGACTGACACAGAAGAGAAGAAATTGTTGAATAAATTTTCTTTGCATACACAAAGTATTCTCGTAGCTTCATAACATTATGGTTGAACCACTGATGTCACATTGACTGTTATAACAATGCCCTTACTACCTTTCTAGTCCTTAAACATGTCAGTTGCGTTGCCGTCTATGTAGGGTTAGAAATAGGGATGGGTGATATGGGCTTAAAATGATGATATTGATGATATAACTCCACATATGCATAGTATATGTACAACGCTCCATGGAGTCCCTGATACGGACAAAGGTATCCAGTTATCGCTGAATAAAACACGCAACGGAGATAGAGAAATTTTAACTGATGAAACTTGAAGACAATAGACATACGATTGCACAAAATATATGGTTTATCTGTGTTCAAGTAATCTTGCGATTTTTTTATAAGGAAAGTATATTTATAATGAAATGCTAATTGGCATAGCCTTTATCACAGTATATAACACTCATTCTGTAATCTGAAACCACATCTGGTCATAGAGAAGTTATTTCAAACGCTCAACCATGTTATGAATTTAATTTGGAGAAAAAGCATGTCAATAAATGATATCTTTGTTGGACAACAGGTTTGTAAACGGGCTCATACACATGCTACTGTACTAAATTTATTCTGACCGATTTTTTTTTTTGTGCACTGTACAGCCCTTACCAAACCAGTTCCAGATTGCTCCTCATTTAGGATAAACCCCTCTTCAATTTCACATCCGCCTTCCACGCTGTCGCACACAGAAAGATGTCAACAGCTATACTTTATCGTAATTATTGCGAGAAGACTAATTCTTATTGTGGGGAGAATTTATACCAATATATCGCAAACGATAAGATATCGCCCATCCCTAGTTAGAAAGTTGTTGGATTTCATCAAAACTACCTTAATTTGTATTCCGAAGATGTGTAAAATCCAGCATACTGGTTGAACTCATTTTCTGGCAGTAGGTGGTGCTTATAGTAAAGCAGAAATATAGTTTCCCCTTGTAAACAAACTTTTGCACATCCTTCCTCTTCTGACTCCCACTTGTCATGGCGATAAAAGGAAGTCAGACAATGTTTATATTACGGGTAGGAGAAAAAAATCGATTGGTTTATCTCCGAATCAATTTGTATTTAATTTTTACTTTTCCTAAGAGGAGGTGGGGAGAAGTTTTGTTCCAACAGAGAGCGAAATGTATAGGTGTGTTCGACTTGAAGCAGCACAGCGCTGACCGATCGGCGTATGACGTTGAAGTACCGTTAGAACGATTCGAAAGCATCTCTGTAGCTCTCGCAGTGCTTTGACGTCATAAAGCTATTGGTCTGCGTGCACAGCGCCGTTGTATTACCGTACTGACCCAAATATAAGATGATGTTTTTCTCTTGGAAATGCATCTGAAAAAACGTGGTCGTCTTATATTCAGGGTCTAGACTTTGACATGTCAATACTACACCCACAACAATAGGTGGCGCCAAAAATGCATAAAACGAGTGTGCCATGAAATATGTAATGAAATGTGTGGTGTAAAGATCGCGAGTGAAAACAAAATAAAAAGAAAAGCTTACAGCAGCACAAGTCGTGACTGTCATGTTAGCCTGATGGGACCAAACTTCCTCTGTAAGTGATTTTAAAACATAAGACAGTACCCAAATTTGGAGACTACAATAAGATTTCACTTCTACTGATAATAAAATTTTGGTAGGCTACTATGAGATTGATAGCCTAAATGTTATATAATTCAGATGGGCTACCTGTTATTTTTATGGTGTATCAAATCTTTTTCAATGTCATTGTTGGTACATTTTACCAGTATTTACCATACTTTCAAAACAAAAATTAAAATAGGAAAAATGATTTAGGAAAAAATGTGTTTTACAGAGAGAGAGAGAGGAAAAAAAAGAAAGAAGAAAAAAAAAAAACAAGATTTGGTTTTCAAAAAGCCTTTTTCCAAAAAGTACATCTGGAAAAAGGGTAGTCGTCTTATAATCAGGGTCGTCTTATATTCGGGTCAATATGGTAGATAACATCGTATACGTTTCAAGCTGGCACGAGAAAGCAAAACCATGGTGGAGGCAGAACCTCTCCGAGAATTTTCTGCACCTTCACGTTTTGAATCCCAAGTGTGGAAACAGTTTGGATTTAGTACACTGCCGGGAAAACATGACTAAAACAGTATGCAAAGTAACCTAGCATTTTATTTTATTTATAAAATAAAAAAATTGTGTCATTAATGGCATGAGAATGTTCAGACCAACATGAGTAGACCCTTTAACAGCTGTTTATGTAAATTAAAATGTTCATCACTCTGAATTTTTGTGACAAACATTTGTCTTGGTGGTTTGGTCAGAAGGAAGTATGTTCGAATGATAACTTAAGATGCTACCTACATAGGCTGTACACTAGGCTTTGGAACTGGTCATATGTTTCAGGCTTAGTCAGAAATGTCTCTTACTGATTATTTTCTACAAGGCCGATGAGGAGCTGAAGGCATCGTTAACCGTAGGTGATACAGTGTGACTTAATTTACACAGTGTTAATGAGATGTGCAGAATGTCCTGGTTTCTGTGGAAACTGCCTTAACGTGTTCTCTATGTAGTTAAGTATTGCTTGTGAGCAGTGGCCAAAGATCAGAGCTAGATGATGGGTTAATGCTTTACTATGCTGTTATTCCCATTGTTTTCACATTGTTTGTCCTGTGCATCCTATTTATCTTGTCTTTTTTTTTTTTCTAATTTCTGTTGTCTATTAGATATTGGTGTATGTTTCTATTTCAGTCTAGTGCAAAGTGTTTTTATGTTTTAGATAGGGATGCACCGATGTATCAACCGCCGATATTTATCGGCCGATTTTTGATCATTTTAAAGCCATCGGGATATTGGAAATATCATGAAAATGGCCGATACTTTTGGTTTAATAATTAACTACATGGAGACGATGAGTGGCATGTCTGTTGAACAATCCAACATTTTTCTCTGGGCAAAATAATTAAATACTTGCAAAAATAAAATCTGTACAAAATATAGTTTGTCAGACAGCATAGTTCGACCTATGCA